>NC_031770.1:65019098-65140095 GCF_001522545.3 Parus major | reverse complement strand
AGAGGAGAGGAGAGGAGAGGAGAGGAGAGGAGAGGAGAGGAGAGGAGAGGAGAGGAGAGGTTTGTTCTATATGACAGAACTGTAAAGTTGTGCAGTAAATGTGTGAGATTATTTGTTCAAAGGTAGTTGCATTAATCTAAAAAGCACATTTTTCCCATCATCCGTGAACATGTCTGTCATTCCACTTGTAGTTCAGCAGATTTTATTGCCGCAAAAAGTGAAGAAATCTTTCTCCCCTCCATTCCTATATATCCTCTCTTTCCTCTATCCTCACCATCCTCCTTACCTTTCCCTCATTCCCAGTGGTACCATCCACCTACATTCTGGCTATGATCACACTTCTGGGCTGATTAAATTATTTGAAATATCAGAAAGCACTTCATTACTTCCTCTTGGCCTTGTTTTCTCTTACTTTAGTAAATTAAACTGACACAGAAGTGTCTACAAGTGCTGAATGCTAGCAGAGGGAGTGTGCTGCTAGGAACAGGGTGGACAGAGACACAGGGGGAAGAAACTTGTTTTGAGAAGTGGTGAGCTGAATGTGAACGTAGCAGTTTACAGAGCTGCACCCAGCTGGTGGTAGAACCCTGGGGACTCAGCTTTGCATAGAGAGAATAGTCCCTTGACTTTAGTGGTTTGCTTCTGTTAACACCTATTTAGAAGTTGTTTGCAGATAGGTTAGTTATACAAGAAGTGCTGCTAATAGAGTTGTTTGGAGTATCTGAAGAAACTCTCAAAATCACTTCTTTAAGGGTGAACATACCCTCTAAGCTCAGCTCTATTCTTGGATCATTCATAGAGGAGCACAAGATGTTTGAATAGCTGCTGAATGAAAAACTCTGATGGCCTCCTTAATATTTTTTCTTTTCCTGAATGTGCCCACCAAAGCACAGTGCAAATACATGAATGGTGAAGTGGCTGTTCACTCTGTAAGCTTGTAGGAGCATGTACTTACATGAACACAAACATTTTCTCCCAGTTTGGCACGGGAAAAAAGAATACATACTGAAAAATGGTATTTCAAAATCAGGGTAAATAACCTGAGACAACAGTTTAACATTTACTGAAGAGACATGGTAAGCACTGAGATTTTTTGCTTACATGCAGCTACATAAGGTCAGAACTATACAGTTTACCTCGACTATCTACAGAGTGTAGAGTCTCCCTGGGTTTGTAGAGGATAGAGACATGTGAACTGTGAAGGGGTTAATGTAATATATGGTTTATTTATTTTCAAGTTTGTTCTTTGGGAAGAAAAATAGAAGGACCCACTTCTATACAAAACAGAACGGGTTTTTATTTAAAGATCATAGGAACAGGCAGTAAGTAAAATACCCAAACATAAAGAGAGAGAGACAGGTCTGGCTTTAGCAGCTGGAGACAGAGCAGGAAATACGTTATTAAACATCACCATCTACTGGATGCCAGCAATTGTTCCTTAAAAAGGAAACCATAAACTTCTATGCTGAATTAACTTGTCAGATAAACCCATGCTTTTCACAGATCTGGCCCTGCTTGTAAAGCTATTGGCAGGGCAAAGTTTTTGGATCTTTTCCATTCCAAGCTGGGAAGAGATTTTTAGCATTATGAACACTCAGAAAGTTCAGGGTGATATAATAACACACACACACACGTACCTGATGGAGCTGAATGGTTCTCCCCCTAGGTAGTTTGTGCTGATTGCAGTTCCATAGTTTAAATATTAGCTTTTCACCCAGTTGGCTGCACAAATATAGTTCAACCATATTAGCGTGATTTTACAGCATCAGGACTGGCAGTTCACAGAGCTTGCTGAGGTCAAAATACACCAATGTAGGTTGTACTCCCCTGCTACAGTTGCTGACTTGGACTAGCTGGGCAATGCAAGATCCTCCTTCCCTTCCCCACTGAGAGCAGAAGTCCCCAGCCCCACACTGGAGGATGCCACTTCCCTTGCCTGGTGTACTCCCTTCACTTTCATATCTTTCTCCACCTTCTTCTTGTACAAGCAACAGAGACGCTGCAGCACAAAGCAGCAGCAGTGGGTGATAAAAGTATCCTCCTCTCTAGCAGAAGAGAGATCCAATGGAAAAGTGCTAAAATTTTAAAATTAAAAGGCCTTCCTTTTTCTTTCCCTTTGCTTTCTCTAAGGTTTCACATGGTTACATGCACAAAACTGGTGACTCAAGACACCAAAAAGAAACAAATTCTTTAGAGAAATTAGAATTCAGAAAAATTGCTGACAAATAAGAACCTTGAGAAGGGCTCAGGAAAAAACTGCAAAAACAAATAATTTTCCCTTATCAGTGAGTGATGTTCTCAAGCCATCATTACAGTTAGGAATCATCAAAAGGAATGATTCAAAAATTATTGGAAACAAGAAAGCAAATATTTTGGAGGATGTTTCAATGCTTTGACCCTTTAATTAATAGAGATGCTTATCTAAAGAAATTTTTGTGATAAAAAATCTACTCTTGGATATATGTTTTTAAAAGGTGTTGCCAGTGACAATGTCCAATGCAGGAGCTCTTAGCTTAGTGCACTGATTTTTTATTTTTTTTTATTTTTTTTATTTTCAAGATCAAAATACTCTCCGGAAGTAAACAGCAAGATGTGGAAAGGACCAAAATAAATGGAAAAGCTATCTTGTTTGAACTGGTGGTAATTAAAACTCTTCCTTGCAATGAGTTATAGAAAACCAGAAACGGAGTTTCAGAAACAGCTAAATAGATTGATGCTATGTCAAAGCAGAGAGAATGACAAACACTGACAGTAATGACAAATTAACTTATATCCTGTAGAATACTGGTATGTACCATATTACTTTTATTGTACTCTCAGCATATTTGGAAAGAAATAGGTGTTAGAGCCTACCAAATAGTCCTGGCATCAACCCTATCAGGGCTTCTGTGTAGTTCATTTGTCTAGGGAGGATACGAGGTGAAACAGTTTCCAACACTTAAGTAAACATCATGCAGGATTACACAGGAACAGATCAATAACAAATTGTATTTCTATTGCTGCATTTATCTTCCAAACATTTTGCAGTTCAAAACAGAGAACCCCTCAGGCAGATTGTTGTTAATGGCAAGTCATGCTGATATGAATAAAGTTGAAAAATGTTTTAATGTGCTGTGTTGAACAAAGAAAAGGAACACTGCAGAAAGATGAAAATGGTGCAATAATTGAATGTTGATATAAGAGATATTTCACATGTAACTTATAGAAACTAATAATTATATTGTCCTGCTGACCACATGATCATTTACTTCAAGCTATACAACAGACTGTTGAATTTTGGTGGGATTACATCATTACAAAATTCACCTAAAACCAAGCAAAGCTTCCTAGCTCTCAGTACAGGCTTAGAAGGAAACAGATTTATGAGAACTACCTCTGGTTCACTGGGTAATGTGCCTGGTATGAATTACCTCTTGAAGACACCTTTTCTTCTCCACTGATTCTAAAGGGAAAGTGAGTCAGTCAACAGATCCAACTAAGTAAACTAACTCTGAGACAAAGTTAGGCAAGAGGTGTTGCATGCTTCATGTGCAAATTATAGAATCATAGATTAGTTTGCTTTGGAAGGGACTTTTGAAGCTTATGTAGTTCAATCCTCTTGCAAAGTGCAGGGACATCTCCAACTACATCAGGTTGCTCAGAGCCCCATCACATCCAGCCTTACTCTGAGTGTTTCCAAGGAGGAAAAATGCACCCACCTGGACATTCATCTTTGTGCATATATGTGTATAGGTCTGTGTGTGCACACAATTTTTGATTGGGGAAATTCTAAAAAAAACAAATATACATGGATATATGTTATTACAGTTCTACTTCATAATTAGATTTTATTCAGTAATAAGCAATATGGTTAGGACCATGATTCTCAACAGACACACCCCAGAATGATAGTAAAGATTTCTAGGCACAAGCAATGCTGTAATGTCCTCGTGGTTTCATCTAGCCCTTTTCAATACCTGCCCCATCTCTTCTGTCTCCCAAAAGCTGAAATACATTTGAGTGGACTGTTGACTCCAGAAAGAGGGAGCTTAAATGTGGGGAAGGATTGTCCACCTGCCATAGCTTTTGGTATCTCTCCTTTGCTTCTGCAGGATTACAAATGGTTGCACAGGGTGGAAACTACCTGGTCCCTAGGCTGGACCTCTTACTCAGTTAATCCCTATGTTGATGATGCTGGAGAGAGTTCATTAGAGTCACTGAGGATATTCTGGCACCATTAGAATCTTTCCCTTTAAGAACAAATATCTACATTTAGCTCCATAATACCAAAATATCCGTGTTCAATGTCACACTGGATTTTGATCACAAAAGATTCAACACAACAATAAGCAGCTGAGAGGTTTAATTCTACCATGGAAATACCAGTTATGGTGGACCAAACTGTGAAGTTCTCAGGCCAGCCAGAGTCAGAGGGTCAAATAAGATTTTACTACAACCTCAAACAAAGCCATTGGAACCAGATGCTGAACTGTCCCAGTGAGTTACAGTAAGAACTGACACAGGCACGTGTGGTCAAAGCCATGTATAGCATCACTTAATGAAGTAAGAAGGGAACATGGAAACAGCGAAGAAATGTTGAATGGAGTAACCAGTAAGGAAAGAAATATATTTTACACAGTGGAGGGAAGGGGTGTAAGCAGAACAACAGAAAGCTTAGGCTAAATGCCATTTTTGACTCTGAGACCCTCTCACAGGTCTGCTTCAGGTCCATCATTTGTTCTTAGGATGAGGTTTTGGGCCTTTCAGAAATGGGCACACCTGGAATTTTGTTAAATATGGATTTGATAGATGGCAGCTGGTCTGACAATGCATCTGTGCAGGAGTGGAAGTGGTCATATTTCGCTGCTTTGTAGCACTGGTGCAATCTTGAATTGCAAGTGCAAGAGAAGACTGGAAGAGAGTAGAAAGAAAACAGCTGTTCATGAGCTTTGTGTTTGTGACAGCCCAGCACAATTTGATGGCTTGAAGAATGCTTCACAATTCATCCAGCATAACATTTCAGGGCTGTTTGCTACCACAAGTCATACTACAATTTGCCAGTCTTTATCTGGAACACCTACCATTTTGCTTTAATGAGAATTTATTAAAACAGTAGATGTTGTAGTGATCAGACTGAACTTCCATCCTACTGACAATTTTGTTCTCTGGAAAAAGAAAGGCCCACTTTTTGCAATTCTCTCCTGCCATCTCACAGTCAGCATGCTGAAACAGAGCAAAACAAAGACACGTCTGCCAGATAAGTGTACAAAATGAAGATGTTTTGTTCCATCACCCACAAAATTACACTGGGGATTAAGGAAATACGGACAGTGACATATAGTGTCCAGGAGGGTCCCATCACTGGCCCTGCGGCTGTCAGGAGGCAGCGGCGAAGCTCAGAGGGCCTGTCAGTCACCCATCACCAATCTCTTGGTGAGAACGAGGAGGGCCCCCGCGGCCGCCTTCTGCCCGTAGGGACGAGGGGACCCTGCGGCCGCCCCTTGCCGCGGCGGGCCAGGACAGGAGCTGCTCCCTGACACCACCCGGAGACACCGCCGGCGGGAGTTAATCATTAAATCCCCAGCAGATCCGCTCCTGGCCGGCTCCCCCGAACCTCCTCGGCTTCAGCCGTGCCCTGTCCCCTTCTGTCCCGACGGCGCAGGGCGGCGGGAGGGGAAGCGGAGGCAGGGACGGAGACACCTCCCCGCCGCAGCCCGACAGCCGCCTGAGGGCCGCCGTGCGAGGCGGAGTCCCCCGGCGGGCGGGCCGTCCCTGCCCGCAGGGGAGCCATGCAGCCTCCCTGGACGGCTCCCTAGGGCACACCTGTCCCCGCTGCCGCATCTCCTCTCCTACCCTGCACGGCGGCTCTCGGCCGACACCATCCCCGGCCGCGGTGCAGACCCTGGCCCACGCCTCGGCCGGTGCCCCGAGCCCTCAGGCCGCCGCCGCGCCCGCCCCGTCCGCCCGCTCCCGTCGCCTCCCGTCGCCTCCCGTCGCCTCCCGCCGCCCATGGGCGCCGCCCGCGCCTCGCCGGGGCAGAGCCGGCGCCGCTGAGGAGCATGGCCAAGGGACCCGAGCAGGGGGACGCCTTCCTGCACCTCCCGGCCGCGCAGGTGGTGCCCGCCGAGGCGCAGGAGGAGCGCTACGCGGGGCTGCTGGGGCGAGGGTTGCTGCCCTGCTCCCGGGAGGCGCTGCCCGAGCCGCCGCTGTCCGCCGGCATCAAGGCAGGTAAAGGCGGGGAGCCGGCAGCGGGCCCTGCTCAGCCCGCGGCGGGGCCGGGGCGCGCAGCCGGGACGGGCAGCGGCAGCCGCCGCTCGGGCTCCGGAGGGGACGCGGCTGCCGGGCCCGTCCCTCAGCCCGCGGCGGGCAGGGCGGGAGGGGGCGGCGTGTTGCGGGACCGTAACGATGCCCTTGGGTCTCTCTTCTTGTCCCCCGCGGCAGAAGAAACACGCTTCGGCAGCGAAGCCCTCTCCTCGGAAGAAGAGGATGCGGATTCTCGCTACGGCGCGCTGACAGCCGCCGACCAAAGCCCGTCTTCGAAGAAGAGCATCACGCAGATCATGAAGGACAAGAAGAAGCAGACGCAGCTCACCCTGCAATGGTAGGGCTCCAGAGAGCCCCCGCTGCCCGCCTTGGGGCTCCAGGACCGAGCCGGCGTTCTCGTCACGCTCAAAGGGACTTTTCTCTAACAGCTGAGCCGGCAAGGAGGGCGACATCTCACAGTTCTTTTAGAAAGAATTTGTCATTTTGGGGTGTTTCCTTAGTTGGCTTTTGTTTTCTGTTTTTGTTTTGAGGGTTTCTTTTGGATGAGCCTCATCTACAAATAAGGACACCCATCCCCAAACTTCTGAGCTTTGAAATTTTCAAAGGTTTGTTCCTTGCCAGAAGTCTCAGTCAGACTCTCACGCTATGTGGCTATCAATGAAATGATTGCCATTTCATTACATCAAAATGTAGACAAGAAACATTATTTAAGAATTGCATTTGTGAATGGCTGCTTTAATTATCCTTTAAGGCTGTGACAGTTAGATTTTCACTGTCTTATAATGCATTTCGTTTACATTATGGTTCTCCCACCCATTGAGGCCCTAACTTCAGCTTATTTTATCTGGAAAAAAAAATTATCCAAATAAGAGGTCAGATTCTGCAGACATTAATTGGCAAATGTTTATATTAAAGTATACTTGAAATTAGGGAGGGATGCTGTTGAATTAAATGGGAACTTAATTATGAAGTGCAGACTGTCAACAGAGATTTTTTTTTCCCTTCTAACTGAAAAATCAGAGTAATCCAAATTATTCAATTTCTTATTCTAGTTTACATCTGACTTCTGAGTGTAAATAGTTAGGGATTTAAGTTTGGTGAGTCCGTGCAAAATTATTCAATTGGCAGTGCTTACTGCACAGTATTTTCTTACAAATTTGTGCAATTTGAGAAACAAATTTACTGCACATCATCCCAGCAGTAGTGAACAATGTAAAATTATAAAGAAAAAAACAACAGGACAGAGAAATGCCCAGCTGTTACCAAGGATTCTCTTCAAGTGAAAACAGGTTTTTGCTTCAGTTTTAAAAATTTTACTTTTATGACCATCACTCAGCACTTGTGTTCTGTAAACTGATTGGGAAGCTACACAGATATTCACCTTCTTCAAAACACACTGTTCTTTGTTTTTTTCACTGTGGTTTGAAGCATTTCCAGGTCCAGAGTGGAAATTAAAAAGGAAAAGGAGGAAGAAAAGAGCCATTAGCTCAGGTGTTGTGGATACAATGGGGCAGAAGATGCAAGTCCAGGTCTCTGCTCTTAAAAACTTTCAAATGACTGGCTTCAACCCAGGTCTTTCATAGTCTAGTTAGGGCTTTTATTTTCAGACTAAGGCTGGCTCTTAGGTGATGATAATTTAGTTATTTAAAATATGACAAAAAGTCCAGACATTGAAAAAATTTCATTAAGAACAAGGAGCTGGCTACAGGTTTTCCATATTCTGCAACTATGTGTGGAGTCTCTCTGTAGTGCCTGTCATGTTCAGGAGAAACTCAGCTGTGTACTCTGATGGAATTCTTCAGTAAAATTGAAAAAAGAAGAAGAAGAACAACAAAAAAAAAAGAGATCAGTACCAAAAACTGGAAAGTGCAATCAGGAGAAATGCCATGTTGCCTCTTACTCTGGCAGTTTCTTTCTCTACACAGGCTGGAAGAAAACTACATTGTATGTGAAGGAGTTTGTTTACCAAGATGCATCCTTTATGCCCATTATTTAGACTTCTGCAGAAAAGAGAAACTGGAACCTGCCTGTGCTGCAACTTTTGGCAAGGTAATAAGTAAATGCCTTCATAATTTGTTAGGTATGTTTTTTGGAAGAATCACAGTTTAGTACACTTGTGTAAAAATTCTTCTGAAATTCACATGTTTTCTACTTCTAATGTACATGGAGTCAGACTAACGAACTACACTGTATCCTATGAAGGCACTTCTTAACATCACCTTTAAGAGAATGAAGCTGAAACTCCCTTTGATTTATTGGTGTTTTCTTGTGTTTGTTTTTTTTTTTAAAAAAAACCCCTACATTCTCTCTGAGTGCTTGTTTCCTTTCTGCTCATGACATTAATAGGTTCTTTCCACAAAACCAAATCTGACATGGAGGACACTTATACTAAAGGCAGTGTAAAGTGAGATGTGACAAGCAATAATAGAAGGGGAAAAGAAATTAATAACACTAAGAGCTCCCAAATGAAAAATTGTTGATTCATTCTCTTTTCTACCCTTCCCTACAATTAATCCTGAAGTAATTTGATGAAAGAGCGATGTGATTAAATCCTGAGCATTCAGTGAAACAGGAAACCAAAAATGCTTCAAGGATCATCTTTTTTGTAAACACTACTGATCTAGTAATGGTTTATACATAGCAAAATGCATTAATTAAATCAAATAATAATAATAATGGGCTTAAAATCTGGTTCATAAAATGTTCATTTCCTATTTTATTCTTCGTCATAAAAAGTGGATATGTAATTTTCATACACAATTTCACTATAAATGAGAAAGACAATAGGTTCCATTTAAACATTGTTTTGACAGTGATCTGTCTATTATACAGATATCTATTACATCTACCTCTATTACTGAATTAATTTTTCATATCACGCTTTCAAATAAAAAAATAAATTTTTTTCTAATTGTTTGTCTTTGAAAACAGAATAACTAGAGGGCAGAGTTTCCCCTGATTTTGATTAGACCTCTGAAGCAAAAGATACAGTTGTACTTTAGGAACTTGAGCATAATAGGATTCTGGTGAAGAAGACTAGATTTTAAAATGTAAAAGTGAAAACAGATTGAACAGGGACGACTGAGATACACAGCAAGGATGTGGACAAGGATGGAAGAAAACCTACAGTGTGAAACATGGCCTAATCGTTTATCTCGTGCCATAACTATCAAAAATGTTTATTCATGAGCTACCTTAGACCATATATTTACACTATTGTTTTTCTCTGAACAGATTGCTAGGAAAGTTCACCGGTGTTAGAAATTAATGCAGTTATTTTCTCTTTAGACCATTCGCCAGAAATTCCCTCTCCTCACCACAAGGCGGCTTGGAACAAGGGGCCATTCAAAGTAAGGCACAATTACGTGTGTATCTGCTTACAGAACACATTTTAGGGATCATGTGTATTTCCGTGTTTCCTTAATATGTACTAATTGGCAGGGGATTTTGTTCAGATGGTACACTGCAAGTGATAACTTTCGTGTACATGGTGAAACTTAAACTCAAGCATTTAAGTTTGAAAACCTTGCTGCATAATTTTTAAAATTAAACCGATTAAGCTTCTAAATCTTGTCATTGCATTTATAGTCCCATGCATATGTTGTAAATATATGTCAAAATATTAGCTCTAAAAAGCATTTATAATACATATGCCTTCTGTATGTCTTTTATAACATATAGCTGTTTATCTTTTTATAAATATTGTTTTTATTTCTCTTTTGCAAGCCTAACAACTTTCAGTATGTTCTCTATGTACCAATATTGGTTCTCTTAACACCACCAGAAAGAGCATTGTTTCAAATTGAAGGTATACTTCTGCTCTTTGTTGTAGGTATCTTATGAAACTGAAAAGTACACAATCTATAGTGCAGTCATTTCATAAGTAATGTATCCTATTAATTTATATGTTTGATCTGTGAAATATTAGGTTGTAGGAACAGATCATAGAGAATTCTATATCACCTAGTGGTAAAATTTTTATTAGTTCTGGTTCTGGCATTATGCTTTTGACCATAAATAATTCAGTGCAAAACTGTTGTGAAGAGTGGTAATTCATGTATTCCCTTATAGCCATTTTGCTAATGAATAAGATAGAAAAACAGAATAATGATAGAAATAGAAGAAACTCAAAACACTCAGTTTGTTTGAAAAAGCTCTTTATTTTGAGCTACTTAGCCTTGAAAGACAAAGTTACTCTTGTCTTTCAGTAGTTTATAAGCAAAAGTCAAAACAAAAGGAGACTGAAAAGGAAAAAAAACAACATACAAGACTCGTTTTCCTAAGTGCTTTGCAATACAGTAGAAATGTCTGAAAGATAATTTTTTATTTTCATGGTTTTGGGGGGTTATTAAATGTTTTTATACTTGGTTTTCTTCCTGCCTTACAAGTACAATAAATAGCTAGTTAATTCCACCTTAGTTTTCTTGAAGAATGAATGAGATGTCATTTGTGAATTTTAGTTTTTGTTGCAGAAAAAAATGAATGTGCGGAAGAATTTAAATTCCAAATTTTTGCAAAGATATTCTATTTCTTGAGCATGTCTCAAGCATTTATTTTGAATTACCATTAATTTAAATAAAATCCAAAGTCTTCATAGAATGTTATTCCTTTTTTGTTTTATAATTGTTAGTTTTAAGAGAGGATAGTTCTTGCATAGATTCTTTCAGTCTTACAAATTTATAATCCATTCATCTCTTCTAGAATATAGTACACAGTCTGCAATGTATAGAGTAAAACGAACTAAAATTCATTTCTCTTTTTGTGGGTGACCTATAGATGCTGAGTAGAGGTGTTTTGAGGAGAGCAACTAATAAAAAGGTTATTTGTTAGGGTAAAGAGAGATTTTGTACACTGTCTGCTGTGGTGAACTTAACCTGTGATTGGAGGCATAAGATGATGTAGACATAGCTTTGCTTCTGGTGTTGTGTTTAAGATTTTAAGAGATCTGACATTCACAATCTGTGCAGAAATATTTGACAACATATTAATTCATCAATGCTGTGGTGAATTCTTAGTCAGGTGCATAATCCAACATATTTGGTGAACCACTTAGTTACAATGAACAAGATAATGCAAGGGAGAAGTGTCCCACATGCTCATTATGTATTTGTTCTGACATAACTAACAGATTGATAAACAGGATCCAAGGAGGATCCAAACTTCCAAAACACATCCTGTGTCTGCATGATTTAAGTACAGTAAGTCAACCTTTATTAAGTAAATGAATATATTTCAAATATGCATACAGCTACAAAATTAATTGTGTTGGAACAAGTGTCACTATATTCCCTTTTTCTCAAAGTCATTAAACAATATTAATATAGAAATAACACATGACCAACATTTCTTTGGCAGATTCCATATCCCTATTGACCTTGTTGGTATTATGTGCCATATTTTCATATGGATTAACTGTTCCTGAACAATTTCCTCAAAAGAATGAGGCACCATCAGGTTTTGTTTGAACATCTGGCACTTGTTTCTCTATATTTTTTTCTTCAATTTTCCTCAGAGGCTTTTCCACTGCAATTCTTTTTTCTGCTAAGATGCATTTACCTCAATCTTGCCATGCTAAAAGCAACCCCGCAAAAGACAAAAATGATAATATTTCCAGTTTAGAGACCAAATATGGTCATATTTGTCAAATATGTCATAGACATATACATGTCTATGACAAGTAGTCATAGAGAAGTGTCAGTATAAATCATAGAATCATAGAGGCATAGAATGACAGAATGGTTGGGGTTGGAAGGGACCTTAAAGATCATCTAGTTTCAGCCCCCATGCCACAGGCAGAGAGATTTCAACTAGGCCAGGTTTCTCAAAGCCCCATCCAATCCAGCCTTGAACACTTCCAGAGATGAGAGATCCACAGCTGCTCTGAGAAACCTGTGCCAGTGCCTCAACACCCCCACTTCAAAAATTCTTTCCAAATATCTAATCCAAATCTACCCTTTTTCATTTTAATAATCTCTGATAATCAATTTTTCTATCTCTGATGTGGGTTGTGTCCCACTCAGAACTACAGACTCACTGAGGAGTAAATGAATTTCTGATTTCACCAGGTAGCAGTTAGTCACACAAATGATATTTACAAAAGTATTTCCATTAAGTTAATAATAAAGGACTGTTCATCAGTTTCAATAAATTACTAGTTACTCTCTTTTAATATTAGTATGGACTCTAAATGTTATAAGCTGTGTCTGAGTTACTGGGACTAGTAGGAGATTTCTTACTAGCAATTAAGTCATATATTTTAAAGTGCACTAATGTAGTGACATTGTGTTATTTCTACCGCTGCTATCTTTATTACCATATAATGCTAGCAGGAGCAGTATTAGTACTTGCTATTCCTGGCAGTGATGTTTTATATAGCAGTATTGCCCCAGAGCTCTGATCATTGTCCAGGACTCTTAGAGTCAGATGTTGCAAAAGCATAAAAAGGAAGAAGACAATTCTTCTCCAGTGGAATAATTGTTCTTAAATTTAGAGAAAAGTTAATGTCCCGGGGAAAAAGTGCCTTCGTGGATGCTACAAGAATGCATGATAGTCTATTGGTAGAGTCTGGCTGTGATCAGAAGAAAGAAAAGAATTTCCTTTTTCCATCATCTTCACGGTGGTGGAAATTGTTTTTCTCCCACTCTGAAACAAGCTCTTTCTGACATCCTCATGAGCATGAATTGGATTTGAGGAAAAGCTCCTGCACTAACATATGGAGTACAGTTGCTGTTGTAAGGTGTGAGATACACAAATGCTAGTTCCTCCTATGTTCCCAAACAACATTTGTCATCCCTAGTTCAGGGCAAAGGACAAACTTAAAACTGAGTCTGATGATTCCTAGAATTCAAGTCAGAATCCTTCTTTCTCTGTGTTTACATCTAACAACCCATTTGTGCAAAAGTCTCAATACTACAACTCATTTAAGCATTTGGCCAAGAAGGTCCAACACATTGGTCACAATTTTGTTAATAAAATACATTAATCTCTTATGCTCATGCTAATCATTCTACATAGCTGAAAGTAAGGAAAATTTTCTATTTTCACTCTGCTGAGTGAAAGAAGATGCATCACCATAAGTCCTGCAAACTGCTCTCTTAGATTAGTATTTCATGAGCAACAGTTCTCTGTTCTGAATCCACCTTTTTTGCATTGGTCATTTTGAACATACCGTGGTCAATGCTAGAAGTCAGCTGTTACTTTCACAGTACATGAATCACCTGAAGCAGCTATTTGGGAAAACGTACAGACTGCTCAGCCCATACACATGGAAGACTGTTTGAGGTCAAGTTACAATTTAATTTCTTTGTAGACTTTGATCAATGATGAATCTTAGCTTTTATCCATCATGTCTGAAAACTATTATCTTATTTATTAGGAGTGATTTAGTGGGTTAATAAAACTGATATGGCAGCTGGCCTTGTGATAAGAAGTTATTGCAAGTCCCTGAACAGCTTAAGCCTATCATTTCCTTATCAGTTATCATTTGTGTCAGTGTATGCTAAAATCAGAGCTACAAGTAGTGTAGGAACATATGTTGCAACAAACCACTGAAATTAAAAGAGAAAAGTAGTTCAGCTTGTTTTATAAAATGTTTGTTTCAAAAATTGAGAGTAAATTCCTCATAGTAACCAAATACATTTTGTTAATTACACATAAGAAATAATAAATAATAAAATGCAAATATACTGTACATACACATATAAATATGCACATAGAGAGAGAGAAGGAAGGCATTTGAAGATGTAGGTTAAAGATGTTGTCATTGTGTCTATTACTCTCTACAGGGAGCTGAAAATAAGCTATTCAAATAATGGCTTGTAAGAGAATAATAATCTTCATATCTTATTACTCTATGGAGTGCGCCAGACAGAGCTTGAAAAGTAAAATTATATTATTTTCTATAGTTTCTGTGTTGTGAATAGATAGCTGTATTACTTAGTAGTAAAAATTCAACTACACATTTGTGAAGAAAAACAGAATGATACCTGCTGTGCCTTTAATACACACAGAATATGTGCTGAAAATATCTGTTCTCTACATAACAAGATGTCTCAGTGATAAATTCTGATATCCTGGGACATTCCAGCAGCAACAAGTATATTGCCTCCCACTGGATACTTGAGAATCTAAATCATATGGAAATTCCTGTTCCTAGCCCAAATGTATTGATATTGAATTAGATGTGGAATAATCTAGATATTGAATCATAACTTTGTAAACAAGTAATGCTCTCCCTTGCCTCTGTCCCACACCAACCTTAACTGTAGGAAATGCCAAATTTATGGTGAAAGTGTAAAAATTTTTATTTTAGAATCTAAAAAATGGCATGTGATCAAAGCTGTGAGATTTAAACTGTTGGAAAGAGATGTGGGCAGCTGCTTGCTTGCGTGGCCAATGACAAACAGGCAGATAGCATTGTTAAAGAAGCAGTCACAACTTTATTCTGTCTCATCCTGTTCAGTGGACACCCTTTGCAATGTAAAGACTAAGTAAATGCTGTTATTTCAAAGAATCCATAATGTATATTTTCATTATCTCGTGTCACAGTAAGGAAAGAGGGGGGAGATGCTTTTGGCTTTCTTAGGGATTGACAGATGCTACAGTGATCTAGAAGTGTTGTGTAGACTCACCAGTTTCAGGAAAGCAGTAAAAGTGATGGTGCCACTTTCTGTCATGTTTCTTGCCTGTAAAATCCTGAATGCACACAACAGACTGTCCAGTAACAGAAACAGAAAAAACAATTTCAGCTGAGATTGTCAAAGCTACCTAGGCTAAGCAAATAGATCATCCTAATGAACATTTTCTTAGTCATAATTTGTATCTAATGACTTCAACCAGCTTTGTAAATATAAGGCACGTGAGGGTTTTGTTCTTACCTGTGACAGTTCCATACAAGAACAAACAAAAACAGTGATTTTTTTTTTTCTTTTAACGGTCATCACCAGGAACAGCAGAGATGAGATGAGATGAGATGAGACTAACACTTTTGTTAATTTGTTCTATGAACTATTTGCTGGGGCTTTGTGTCTTAAGAATGCATTTCTTGAAGCTTTTGGGGAGTTTCAGTGAAATCAGTGCAGTGTGTTGGAAAGTGCTGCTTCGAAGCAGCTCAGTTAAACCAGCTGCCATGGTACTTTCAAGCTAATTTTAGTAAAAAGCAAATTAGCCTTTCTATTCTATCCATAACATTCTATTCTATTCTATCCATAACATTCTTAGACAAATTTGGTTTAACACAATCAGTTTTTAAGTCTGTTGAGTGGAATTTATAAGACAGGGCCTATCAACTTTGATAGATGAAGTCAAGCAAACTTTGCTAAGACTGGTAAGGAAAGAGCTGCCCCCAGCTTGCTCTCTTGCCCTTCGCTCAGAGGTCACTTATTTTGTAGCAAAATCAGTGGAAAGCAGTAAGTAGCTACTGCACAGCCAGTTTTCTTAGCACCAACCTAATATTTTTTGCATCTTTGGTGTCTTTGGTTAAGGTGCTGGGTGTGAGCACTGCAAAGCCTGAGCAATAGGCATGTTTCCTTTTTCAGTCTCTATTTGGGAGCAGTAATCTCCAGGAGAGCAACAGGGGAGACAAATGTGGATTAGAAGTGCCTAAATGACTTTGTAATTTAGAGTTAGTCAGCCTATGACCTGGCAGAAGAATGAATGAATGACATACCATTTTTAATCATAGGAGACTGAACACTGAGTTATAAAGTGCACTGGCAAGCTATTTGCAACTGAGAAAGGCTCTGAGGGACTGTCTAAATGTAATGGTGGCAGGTGAGATAAAATGAACCTGATAGATCAAACCCAGCACTCCTTCAAACAAATGAACTGAAATAGAAGGCATATTAGGGAAAAGAGATGTTACATGTTTCTGGATTTTCTGTTCTAGCTACATTCTTCTAGTAAGAGAGAAAGTATATTAATTTTAACCCTTGAATTTTGGATCAAATCATGACAGTACTCTTTTCTATGAGACTAGATTCTGTTCCGTGTCAGTGGAAGGAATTCTTAGAGCCTGTTTAGAAAAGTTTTCGGAAAGCATTTAAAATCAGTCTGACATCTTTCTTTACTTTTAATTTGACAGCTTGGTATACTGTGTGATTATAATGTCACTCATAAATGCTTCTTTTTTTTTCTTTTTTTTCTTTTTCTGCAGGTATCACTATTATGGAATTGGCATTAAAGAAAGCAGCGCATATTACCATTCTGTGTATTCTGGAAAGGGCTTAACCAGGTAAAATAACTTCTGAGACTTAATCAGCAAAGGCTTAACTATAACCTTCCCTTAAAAAGGTATATATAGGACTCTAATTTTTGTTTCTACCAGAACTAGAGTTGCTGGTTATCTCAGTGTTTAAAAGGCTGATGTTTTATATTTTGCTAATGTCTTCCAGTTTGACCCCACCACAGTCAGTGTAGAGCTGTCAGCTTTTAGCAGCAGAACATTTGTTCAAGTTTGTATGAGGGAACAAAATCCCATTTCCAGAACACTTGTCTAATTTTGTTTGCCTGTGTGTCATTCTGTGAGTTCTTTCCCCAGGACAGCTTTCCATTATGAAACGTCTGGAGAATGGTGTGAAGCTGGCACCTGTGGGGTAGGAGGGAGGGATCAGTGTAGATTAATATTTACAGGTCCTTTGACTAGCTAATATCAGTTTAAACCTAACCCAGGAAGCTCTAATTATATTTATTTAAGGGACAGCTAGCAGGATCAATACGTTACGATAGCTGCCTGTTGGTTTGCCAAAGATTAATAGTTCGTAAAACAAATGTCTCTGTTCACATATGGCTTGAATGACGGCTTTCATTGTCTGTGGCAGTATACCTGGATAAGTGGGACTCTGAGAAAGGAAAGGAATAAATGAGTTTATAATCACATATAGAAAGTTTGACTGGTGGCAGATTTAGGTTATATCCAAAGAGACCATTTGCAAACAATAAGACAAGTGTAAAATTTAAGCGTAACACTGCCAATGATGCTTAAAAAGGAAGAATTCTCTCCACAGCAATACTTAGGGTGTCATAGATTAGAATATTCTGTTTCTTCGTCTGGTGTGTATCCAGAACTGTAGAGGTGTTGATGGTACACAGTGTATTTTGCTTTCACAATACAGAATTATCTTGAACAAATTGTTCATTTTGTTGACTAAAAGACAGTTATTTTAATTTAAAGGAATATAATAATTCTTACTCCTTGGCTTTATGTAAGGCAGGAACAATCTAGTAGCAATGAGTGCAAAGAAAGTGGAGGTTCTGCAAAATTCCCCAGGGCTGGATTTCTGAAAGTATACACTCTCATAAAGATGGCATAGATATCTCTAAGATTTTCAGGACTACTCACTTGATTTACTAATTAGAAACCTTTTTTTTTGTGTTAAAACCTGTGCTGTCCTGTATGAGATATTGAATTTTCAGGGTCCAGCAATTTAACTGAAATAAAGCAGAAGTTCAGATGCTCATTTTGCACAGTCTGGCCGATCACAGTAGCTGGATTTTTCTGTGTGAAGAGAATGATGCAGTAGCCTAGGGTTAAGGAAAAGCTTCTGGATAATGAAAGAATCAGGCAGTGTAGGGATTCAAAACTCCCAGTTCCTGGCTGCAGCAGATAGTGATCCATAAATCTGTCCTTTATGTCTCTTCTAGTTGTTGAGGCTCTGGAAGAGCAGTGCTAGCAGATGCTGCCTCACATTTTTGCTGTACATGCAGTGTACATTTTGCTGAACATGTGGAAACCCGTAGTCCAAAACAAATACATCTAGCTTTGAAGTTAATTAGATCCACATTGTAATCAGTTGAGTGATCCCTTCATTTATACTTAACTATCAGCACACAAGGGAACTGTCTAGGTAACATATGCTGGATTTTCATGTGGTGGGAACTGTCAGACACCTGTGCCAGGCCTGGGCAGATGGAATTCCACAACTGCTCAGCCTCTGGATTTCTGAGAGCATCTTAGAGAGCAGGAAACAGCCAGAGAGCATCTCAACAGCAGGAAACAATGATATTGCCACTAATAATTATGAGACTTCATATTGCCCACAGTATCTTATCAGCTGGCAGCTAGTGGTACAGGAAATAACAATAATCAAACAACATTTATCATTATACTGATCCATTAAAATTGCTATTATTACACAGTCTCTACTTTAGTAGTTATAATTTAAAATGCTCTTTCTGGTTTCTGTACCGAGGGGTTGTCTGATAGTCCAGTGACTTCATTTGGAATCTCTCAATTGGACTCTTAATAGGACATTCACTATACTGCAACACATTTTGGCTAGTTAAGGAATATTTTATCTCAGAAATGTATTTCACTGCATCAAAATAGTACTGTAGTAAAAAAGAATGGGAAATCACTATGATATCCTAATTTTTCCAAGAAATGTAACTTTTACATATATATATATATATATATACTTTTTCTACTCTCAATTTACTCAGCTCTGTCAAAAACTGATTGTATTTCCTTATAAAGACATTATGGACTTGCACATATGCTACCCTTTTGCTGTTTGTGAAGTGGCAAAAATCCAAACAAAAATGTGAAACTGGATTTTATGCTTTAGTGTTTAGTCAGTGGTCTTAATCTTCGTGTTTTATAAGACATCAGTAGGTTTCCTGTTATCCCCAGGTATTTGAAAATCAGTGGAAGAAGTTAAGGAAAAAAAAATTAAAAAAACCTTTAAAACCTGTAATAGCATTTGGAAAAACATGATAATTTTCCTAATAGATCATACATATATATAATCTCTACAAATGTTCTGCCTAAGAAAAAAATAATCAAAAGTGTTTACTTTCAAAGGTTCTCTGGAAGCAAGCTAAAGAATGAGGTAAGTGCTGTAACCTGTTTCCTTTTACTTCTGTTATAATACAAATATTATGTGACCTGTGGCTTCCTTCACATTTATTTCTTTGAAAATTTCAATGTTATTTTTCATTAAATACTTGAATGCATAACCTTTTTTAACAAAGCTGAGTATTTGCTCCTCTAAATCTACAAGGAAAAATAAGATTGGAAAACATCTTTTAGGGTTCCCATTGCAATCCAGTTACCCATAACCGTATTTAAGCAAAGGATCAAACTCTAGCTTTATTTTTTTTACATGTTGCTTTTGCAAGAGGACTTTTTCAGAATCCTGTATGTCTGACTGGAAGCTGAAAAGATTTATTTATTTTTTTTTTTAATAAGCTGAAATTTGTGCCTCCTAGTCATATTGCCTTTATTTTTTGCTCTTCATGACATTTTGTTATGTCTTTTTGCTGCTTTTGCTTGCTGGATGAGACAAACAGCAGCTTTGAGTAACTTCTTATCAGCCTTATAACCTTCCATCATACTTGTTCTTGAATATCTTTAGAGTAAAGTAAATCATAAAGTCTTGTAAATGGTATGTTTCCAATTCCTATTGGAAATATCCCTTCTGATGAACCTTGAAGTTCTGAAGAACTGGATATGGTTTGTTGGTTTTTGTTCTCCAGCCCCCCATAAGTAGTCTATATTTTTACTACTGTATACTATGGTATAGTCACTGTCATTCTTGTCATATTTGTAGTAGAAAATTATGGATTACTGTTCATTAAAGGTTAAGGGTTGCTTAAAGTATTTTTATTTGATACTGAGTTCAACTGGCATGGAATATCCTGCATCCATATTATTAAACTCCTAAACCTGCAAAAGGACATAGGGACATCTCTGCCACACTGCCATGAAGAAATGTCTTTAATGTGCAGTACATGTTTAAATATGACTGGAGCTGTTTGGGATACTGCTAATTGGCATGGACCAAAATAATGCCAGAGGCCATTCTGAGTAATACTGTTCCAGTATTGCCTGGGAATGTTCCCTGACACCATTTAATTTACTAGACTAAATATACCTTCTGTGATCAACTGATACACAGCAAGCCTTTCACCTTTTTCATTTCCAGATAAGCAACTCCTAGCTGATAGCAGCCATTTTTATTGGCCCCTGAGAGTGTAGTTTTGCTCTATTGATTTTCATCCCCCTTATTACCATTATCTCAAAGCCATCCATGTCTTTCTACATGACCTCTTGGTCTTCCTCTGTTGATGATTTCATTAGCTCATGCCAACCAATTTAATCTATGAAATGTTCAGTCAAATCAGCCCCAAGTCTGATCTATGGGAATTTGCACTTCAATCCCTTTTCAATCCAGTAGTTTCCTTGTCAACACAACTTGTTAGCATTTCACCTAGTCAGTTTCTTAAATATTTTTACATTCTTTTACTAATCCCCACTCTCACCAGCATAACTAATCATTTCCCATAGTGACACCATGTCACGTATTTTAGTGAGGTTCAGATAGCTTAGATCTGTTGCATTTTCCCTGTTCAGATAATTTGCTATCTTATCAAAATAAGATAGTGCTATGCCGGGGGATATCCCAAACATATTCATGAGCACTACTGAAGCATTCATTTGTTCAGAGTTTTGGGATGAAATATATCTGATTCCTTTGGCATAAATGGGTGTATATTTTCTTCCATCTCAGATGTGGCATTCCCAGTCTGTCTTGGAAACAATCCCACAAATCTGTCTTATTTCTGACCCAAAGCTTTTTTACCCTCTCAGAAAAAATGTTCACAGATAAGTCAGTGGAAACAAATGAGAAAGGGCACATCATTTTGAGTCCTTAATTGTGTAGCTTAGTATTGTCTGAAATTATTCAAGCAGGTAGTAAGAGAAAAAATGTCTTTCAAACTGAATTATAATAATCTCATTGTACTGAAATTTAAGCATTATATTTTCATTAGTGGGAACAGGTGATAGATACATCCTTTCTCATTTGCTTGAAAGTACATGCAATTAGGAATTCCAAAAAGATTTACAACAATTGCATAAGGTGTAATTCTCAGCAGGAACATAAAGACATTGAAAAGAGGTTAAAGCACTGATTGTCTAAATATACTGAGTAAATGGCATTTGAATGAACACTTATTGAGTGCCAGGGACACTGTTTACTTCTGGTATGTTTTATCACATTTTCTAGTATTCTCTCTGTAGGGGGAGATATCAGCAAATTCTTTTATCTAAACCAGTTAGTGCACCATTAGAGTCTGCATGGTTAATTAGGCAGATAATATTACTGTCATTATCTTAATGTTAAATGGCCATTAGAAACAGATGGCATTAAATTGAAAGGGCAAGTGGCAGCAGGTTAAAATATTAAGCCTAGAACTCAGGCACAGTCATATAAGTCCATTAGCAAGGTAAAAAAAAATTGCAGATTATCTTCTCTTAAACCTCCCACCACCATCATTCCCTTTTTTAAAATGAACAAATCCCTTTTAATCAGAGCTTTTAATATATTTCATGGGTAATTGCATAATAAAATCATTAAGATTACTCCTGTTAAAAAAAATACTCTCCTTATACTGATAGGCAATTATAACACTACAAAAGTATTGACATGAAGAAGTAGTAATGTTTCTAAATGTCTACAATTTCTTTTACTAAGAGCTTTATATGTGTTTGAACAGGAGATAGTACAGGCAAAATTGCTTTACATGATACATGCTTTTGGATTTTTGCTGCCTGTTTTTTCAGACATATCACCCTATAAAAATAGGGCTATATTTATGTTGAATAAGTTGGTTACAGCTGTGGTTTTATGAATTCAGTATTTGAGAAAATTTCACTTGAAACTGCTCTCCAATTAATGAGCCAACATTTACAGAAAAATAGTTTAATTTGCACACTTTTACACTATATGCTGAACTATATACCTACCATTCCCACTTCAGTGAAATCCACCTGTAGGCAAAAGGGTACGAAAAGGTCATTTCAAGTTCCATTCAAATGCCTTATGCAAGATCATAAATTTCAGTCATTACTTCAGAGGGAATCTGCACAGAAGTAATAAGATTTTCCCCAGGAACATGCAGAAGGCCAGCTTGTGGCTCTGCACACTGAATTGACATAAGGACTGGTCAGGCTAAAATAGAATGAAGGGTTTCATCCAAATGATCTTCTTTAGATTTGAATGCAATCCTATGAGAATAACTACAGTTCAGCCATTAAGGGCAGAACCATAACACAGATTGCATTTCTTTTCTTGAGGATGAGGGTTTCATCTTAATCATAACATTTGAGACTTTAAGAGTATTCAGTGGAGTTTAGCTATAGACACATATTTAATAACCTTCCTCAGCTGGGGTCCAGATCTGGATAAGCATAAATATTTTAAAGGATTATCTGAATGCAAGTATTGTATTCAGATAGTAGACTCATGAAATAATATACAAGTTTAGCATGAATTTTTGATTTCATATGTAACAGTATTAGCTATTTCAATGTTCCTGTTTTTTCCCTTCCATTTCAGGGTGGTTTTACTCGTAAATATTCTCTGAGTTCCAAAACTGGAACACTCCTCCCAGAGTTTCCAAGTGCTCAACACCTTTTGCTTCAAGGGTGCCTTTCTAAAGACAAGGTAAAAAGTGAGCTCCTTCTCTTCTGTCTTAGAGATCAAAAATTTGCCACAGAATGTTTCTTCATATCTTAGCCTTTGAGGTATTGACATGAAAGAGACAGAAATGTCCATAATCAAACAGAGGTGACTGATTTATAGAGGGGGCAAACCTTTACTAACACCGATTAACCGGCTTTCCAATGGAAAGGTGGTTGAATTATTTACCTATTAACTGACCCAGTATTTTACAAACTGATGGTATGTAAGACGGGGAGAGCAAAATAAACAAATAACTGAGAGTTGTATTCTTTACAAATGCCTTTGGATTTAAGGTAAATTTTATTCTGATTAGAACAGAACAAATAATTCACAACAAACAGATGAATTTTACTCTCTTTCATTAATTGTTTGAAAAGTGACTGAAAATCTGAATGTGTTTGTGGTTTTTTTAAATTACTTAAATCATTCTTCAAATAAATACTTGGTATTACTTATCCTAAGGGTAACTCTTCAGTTGGAAGTATCTCTTATGTTTTATGTCTTTGACTCTTTACCAGTGTGTTACATCTGTGTTGTTACAAGCTGCTACACTGTGCTAGAAATCCTTTGAACTTTTCAATTTAGTCTTCAGTGCAGGTGATAATAGTGACTGGTTTGAGACACAGTGCTTTAAAACTTTTTTTTTTTTGCAAGCCCCTCCTCCTAAGCTAGTTCTGAGAAAGTAGTGAAGCCTAGGATTCCTGTAGGGAGAAACTAAAGGAAAGGAGCCATCTTAGCTGGAAATCTTGCCTTTCCAAAAGAAAGCCCCAGAACTGGTATACTCAGCAGTGTACCACCTGCTGCTATAGTCTCCATCAGTGAAGTGATATCTCTCATATAGAAAGCATTCTTGTTAAATTTAAATCTGACAAATGTTTGAGGTTCCTTGAAGACCCAACACAGCGGTATAAACAAACTGATTTTTACTGCTCCAACAATGGAGAAAAACTTGCAATTCATTCTCTCTTCATTTTTGGCTCAGCAGCATTGTGCATGACTGTCTGGGGACAGGCTTACCAAGTTATGAGGAGACTGTGGGAAAAATGAATTTCTGTGTCTCCTGCA
Source organism: Parus major (assembly GCF_001522545.3). NCBI lineage: Eukaryota > Metazoa > Chordata > Aves > Passeriformes > Paridae > Parus > Parus major. Next base: position 65,116,324 of record NC_031770.1, on the reverse strand, counting down.
TTCTCTTTCCTTGCTGTTCTTTCCTTGTCTCTTGTTCTCTTAATTCCTATTTTCTTTTCATACTCCCTTTTCTCTCCTTCAGCTTATCTGACCAAAGGTTATTGAAACTAAGATATTTAGGTACTGTTGAAGACAGCCTGTACATGAAGTTTGACTCCTGCATTAAACTCTTAAGGAGATGCTTGCAACTCAGATGTCTGGAGAGTCCATAATTACTAAAATAGATGGGTAATTCCTGGATTTAATATTTCTGTAGAGAACTTACCTGACCTTTATATTTCATCAACTCCTTTCAAAGACAATTCTTTAAAATGTTCTTCAGTTTCACACCCTGCTATTGCTTTTCAAAGGTACTTAGTTAGAGAAGCAGCTCTGAAAGTCAGAAAGGTTTATTTTCAAATAAATCTGCATCCTAAACCTACTGTAATAAGATGGCACCAGGTTCATTCAAAATCTGATAGAAATTCATAAGCTGTGACAAACCTTCTGTGATTCAGGACCATAAGAATGGTTTTGCTAGCACTTTTCCTTCCTTAAAATAGTTTGTATATTTATTGTCTTATAATTTGCTACAATTTTTAAAAATTGCTACTTTCTTTTTTGTTCGTTTGTTTGTTTTTTTTAAATAAGAGAACACTCCATTCAGATAAAGTAACCTGATGAGATGAAAGGGAGTTCTGCTTTTAAAAGTTCAGTTCATGTGAGGCAGTGATTAAACTTTGACCAAATGACTGGCAGCTATTTTCTCATTTGTCCAACTAGATGATGTTTCAGAACACTCATAGACGCCTATAGTAGCCTAATGATTAACTTGCACTCCTCTTTGGGATTAATCTTAGCTTCAGAAAGGTGAATTTTTACTTTACCATCTGACTGGCTGATCTAGATATTGCCTTACTTTACTATCCAAATTTTCACAGTGTATAGGGGTTCAGATGCTACTGTCTGACCACAGCATCAGTGCTTGACTTAAACAATGACTTAAATAATGCTTGAATAATAATGACATAAAGCTGTTGATAAAACTTGTGATGAGTGATGTCCTCATCACTTCTAGATATACAGGCTGCTTGTTTGTAAATATCCATTGCAATACAGTTTATTTAAATACTAGCTACACAAGGCAGAAATTTAGACCACTGTAGCAGTAAAGAAAAGAGTAAAGAAACTCTGTTTAATATTTCTTTCTTCCAAAACAGGTAGATACTCTTATCATGATGTACAAAACACACTGTCAGTGTGTCCTTGACAATGCAATTAATGGGAACTTTGAAGAGGTAAGGTTGTTTGAACACGCACACTTGGTACATATGCATGGGTAGCCAAGAAAGCTTAATTTATGTCTATGAATCTGATTCCTATTTCTTTAGATTCAGCATTTCCTATTACACTTTTGGCAAGGAATGCCTGACCATCTTCTTCCTCTGCTTGAAAATCCCATCATCATTGACATTTTCTGTGTCTGTGACTCAATACTATATAAGGTAAGTTAAGCATTAAGCTAGATGAATAATCTCACCCACCGTAGAGCTTCTGCATCTGTAAGAAGATAGAATGACAGGGTGCCATGACTGCTTTCTGCTGTAAATCAGCAAGGAGATCATTGAAATAAAGAAATAAAACGGGCACCTATAAGAGCTGAACTCCAGTCTCAGCTCAGCTGAAAACCTGATGTGTGACTGGGCAGCACAGTAACAGTGAAACCCCGACCTACTTGCTTGAATGTAGGAAAAAGAAATGCTCATGTGCTCACTGACAAGGCTGAGGTAATCCTGGATGAAAACTGAAGCCTTGTTTTCACTGAAAAGATTTCTACCCAGAAAGAGAGTCCATGGCACATTGCTGATTCCACATGCCAGTCTGCTCATGGTTTCATGGCCATGGTTTCATGTTACCAAACTGGAACAATACTGGGTTAAGTTGCCCCTCCTGTTGGCTGCCTTTCATTTCTGTTCCCGTGCTGCTAGATGTACCAGCAAAACTGATACGCTCTAAATTGGTCAGGGTTTAAAAAAAAGTAAGGAATACTTGCTCTACAGAGATTTTATACCATATGAGATCTTTGATCTAACTCACGGCATGACCACATAAATAGTTGAAACTAAGTGACCCTTGGGAGTGTTGCATGGTCAGGAATAACTTAGAGAGAGCTGGGGAAACAACAAAGTAATGCCACCAAAATTTCCTGAGTTTTTCATCTGAAAAGTCAGATTAGATGATTATTTAGTAGATGCAAAGTACTTTAAGTTGCTCTGATAGGATGTGCCATAGAAATAGAAAAGGATTCTCATATAAATGTCTAACAGATTTCACATCACATATTGATGATGAGAAGAAGTAACTATTGGCTTAATAGAAAAAATCCAACCAGTCAAAGCAAAAGACTTGAAACTTTTTAGCTCTGATGCCTGATGGTAATCTGTCTTTCTTTACTGTATAAAAATATGGGGAGAAATCCAGAAAAGAAAATATGTATTATTTAGAGGCATATAAAGCTGTAAAGTAAGAAATGTTTTAGGTAGAATAGTAAAGCAAAGGTAATTAGCATCAAGAATCATAATTACTACCCGGGAGATGGGTCATTAAGCCTCATTTACTTGTAGAGGTTATAATGTACCCTGAGTTTATGAGGTTTTTCCTGCTCTAAATGTGTTATCTCAATAGATTAAATATTAACTTTATTTATGATAGATTTATTGTGACAGAAGAAGAAATACTAGAGAAGCATTAAATTATAGATTGAGTAAGACCAAATTTCTCAAAAGATCATAAATTTGCTATTGTGTCTCTTTTTTGTCTCTCACTATTTCTTATCTATAATCATGTTAGATATTCTTTACATCACAACTGACAGAAGAAATAAGGAATTACATTGGGTTGTTATCAAAATTTTTCCATTAACAGAGAAAGGAGATTTCTGGAATATTGTCTAACAACTTTGTCCTTCACAGTAACATTCCTTAGATGTCATGCCAGATGGCACAGGTTTTTGCCAAAACAGTTTCACACCACAATTAGCAACAGGGAACTCTATGGCTAAACTCTGAATGACTACAGTGTCATGTCCAGTTTTGTAGAAAGAGTCAGCAGCTTTCAAGGATTTGGAGGATGCTTGAGTATCTGCTTTACAGAGACTTGGTGATGCTAGAAAAGACAGAGTGTTTATGCATCTCACTTCTATGGATTTCCCTACTCTAAGACATGGGGAATAGCATATCTTGTTTTTTTTCATTTTACTGCTGTGAAGATATACAAGAAAATATAGAATTGGTGCAGTGTAAGTATATAAATATCTCATATGTTCCTGTCTAATAGTGATTGGAAAAATCTAGGCATATAATTTTCTGGACAATAGGTTGAATGGCTATATTCTATGTAAATTTTCTGTACTTATCACTTTGCAATCTAAGTAGACAAGACAGACATGATGAATGAATAAATGACCAGTGGAATCATGATGTCATTTTCTGTTAACTTTTTGAAGGTTCTTACAGATGTACTCATCCCTGCAACAATGCAAGAAATGCCAGAAAGGTAGGTATTTGAAAATAATCATGATACATTCTGATTTGTAGTTATATTCCAGATAAATACCAGTAATTCTGTATTCTAGAGAAATTTCCTCACAGTATTTATGCTCACTTTTAGAACAGTAGAATATGTATGGCAAAATAGCTCCAGCTCTGAGGACAGCTATAGAACAGCCTTAAAATTTTAGATAGCATTTTAGTGTCCCAATTGGCCCACAGTTTTTTTCCAGAGAAGGTATGTATCAATATGCAGTCAATATATAGATCAATGATTGGTCATTTCCTGTTTCTTCTGGTAACACCTGAGGAGGAATTTCTAGATATGTTCAGAAGTCTGTTAGCCATAGATTGAAACCAAATTATTTTAACTAATGCAAATCTTTATTGGTGATTCTCTAAATCACTTTTTGTTTCCCTTATAGTTTACTGGCAGATATAAGAAGTTTTGCAAAAAACTGGGAACAGTGGGTTGCTTCCTCTTTGGAAAATCTACCAGAAAGCCTGATAGATAAGAAATTGCCTATTGCACGAAGATTTGTTTCCTCCCTGAAACGACAGACGTCATTCCTACACCTGGCACAGGTAAACAGAATAAGATTATACATTCAAAAATGTGTCAGTTGTATTCAGTGTACCCTTCTGGCTATGAGATACAATGCATTATTTTTTCAGGGTTGACCTTCAGCCTTGAAAGCCCTAAATCTTGTAGTTTTAGCCAAGAAATTAGAAAGTGAACATAAATAGATTTGACCAGAACTTCAATCTTATGTACCAGGAAAGAGAGCAAAGACCATGGTTATAATAAGCTGTCATCACAGGAACTTTTTCCAATGAAATGATCAAGTGGAATATATGTGTGTTTTGTTTAGTACCAAATTGGAAAATGCCAGATGATTCTTCTTGCCTAGCAAAGATTCACTGTCTTTGCCCGTGTTGTTCTATTTCTGCTTGAGTTTTGAGTGAGAAGAAAGAATGAAGGAATGACAGGTAGTTGAAGACTCCAAAGCTATGTTGTCAGGATATAGGTATCTGCAGTTAGGAGTCACCTCTGTGTGATGGTTTTATAGATTAACCAAAAGGATTGAATGCCTTTTGAGAAACTTCCTTCCATGCTAGGGCTTTGAGGTGGTAGTCCTCATGAGTAACTGTAGACACACCACAGATTCATCTTGACCTGATTTTCTCTTTCATAAATACAAAAGCAGCATATGGGTGATCTTGTGAAGATAATCTGATAGGAAGGCACATTAGAAGAGCACCAGGAGTCTAGTGAAAGGGAAACATTATCTCATCAGAGCTGTGGTAAACCCAGCCGTGACAATAAAATTAAATTAAACATAATAAGATTCTTCTCTGAGCCGTTTTTTGTGTGATCCCTAGGTGTGGGCCTGTACTGGTTTTGGCTGTGATAGAGTTAATGCTATTCATCACAGTATGGGTCTAAATTTTGTATTTGTACTGGGAACTATTGACAATTCAGGGCTATTCTAGTAACTACTGTGCAGTGTTTACACACACCCAAGGTCTTTTCTGCTTCTTACATCACACTGCCAGCAAGTAAGTTGGAGTGGCACAGAAGTTTGGCAGGGGACATAGCTGGGTCAGCTGGCCCCAGCTGATCACAGGGATATTCCATACCACAGATCAATAATAAAACTGTGGAAATGTTAGCAGGGGACCACTTCTCAGGGACCTGGCTCAGCATTGGTCAGTTGGTGGTGAGCAAGTGTTTTCATTTGCATCACTGTTCTTTGTTGGACTGTAGTTTTCTCTGTTGTTTTTTGGTGTTTCTTTTAAACTTTTAAGTTATTATTGTTGTTGTAGTTGTTATTATTTTTATTCTTTTTTAAAAAAAAATCATTAAACTGTTTTTAGCCTAACCAACATGTTTTCTTACTTGTACTCCTTTAATTCTCTCCCACATCCCTTGTCAGGGTAGAGAGTGGTTGAGTGGCTGTGTGGTGCTTAGCTGCCAGCTGGGGCAAAACCACAACAGGATCTCAGTATTTTACCTTGCTTTCTCTTGCAGATTGCTCGACCAGCTCTTTTTGATCAGCATGTGGTGAATTCCATGGTGTCGGATATTGAAAAAGTTGATTTGAATAGTATTGGTTCTCAGGCCCTCCTTGCAGTTTCAGGCAGCACAGACTCTGATGGGGAAGCCTACAGTGAATGTAAGTCCATGGTGATATATTTGGACCATTAAAAGTAATTAATTCTTTCATTCTGTGCCACACCAATCTACTTGGACTGACTGAGACAGGGCACTTGAAGACTCTGCATTCTCTAATCTAGTTCAACATAAATTTCAGGAGGTTAAGAAAACAAATTGGTTGCCCTAGCATGTCCTACAAGAACAGAAGCTTGTGCTGGAAAGTCACCCCAGCTAGATAACTTTAAATGGTTGTTAAAAAATTCATTTACATCACTTGAAAACCTCTTTTGGAACTTGGTCCTAATTATATGGGGATATTGCACAGATCAGTTCTTGAAAGATTTATCCAAAATACCATTTCATTATGGCTTAAAAAAATGAATATTTGAACTAGTTTACTTTTTTTAATTAATCGTATTTTCTTCTGAAAGTTGTGCTTTAAAAGTAGATGTAATTTTCTATTTAGTGTAGCAGCTATTTTCATACACAGAATAGAGTGAACTATCATTTTTGAGTTAGTTAATTTTCATATAAATTGTTGAAAAATAGATATAGCCATTTTCTCTATTAAAAAGAGAACTTTGTCATAGGAGTCATGTTGTTCAGAGATTCTTGAAAGGAATAGGAATGTGTTGTCCTGTAAATATTATTACTTTGATTATGAAAGTTTGTTCTCTTTAATGATTCACAATTTCATTCACATTTTCATTTGAGTTGCCCCTTTCCTACTTTTTTTGTGTAGTCAATTTTTATTTTATTCCTTGTCTTCTTTCACACTGCTTAAAAAAGAAAAGAACAAGAGAAATAACTGGTTATTCATGCAGTTTTTTGAAAATGAGAATTGAGGAAATTATATCCTGTTGTGAGAAACTTCTAAGGTATGAAGGAAACATAAGACACTGCAAATCTGCCATATTACAGAGAAAGCTTTACTAGTAAATGTAGTATTAGAAAGGTTTTCATGACTGACTCTACAAAGGAATAGAAAATACACTAATCTTCTTTTGCTTTTATTTTCTTATAAAACTTCATTGTCTTGCAACCTGTATCATTGTAATGCTTAAGTAATTAAAATACATGTGTGTGATGGATGTGTGTGTGCTTGCTTTGCTGGGAAATTACTTATTTCTTCCCTGCTCTAATTCTTTATTTTCCTTTCCATGCTACAATATTGTCATATGGCTGGTGAGTGGCTTTTTCTCATGTTCAGAGTAGAGTGCCATGATATGTTCTCCTTTTTACATGGTAGATGACTCTATTACAGTGTTCCAAGAACTGAAGGACCTTCTAAAGAAGAATGCCACTGTGGAATCTTTTATTGAATGGTTGGATACTGTGGTTGAGCAAAGGGTTATCAAGGTACCTTTCAAATGTTCTGCCTGACTCCAGACCAAATCCTACTCCCCTTACTCCTTATGCAGTCACACTGATTTTCCCCAAGGAATTTTCACCTTTGCTCCTATTGCCTTACTGTGACAGAGAAGTTTGTCATTTGGTGCCAAAGATTCCAGTGATATTAACTCAGATTAATCATGCTGAGCAGTCTTATGTGTGTGACAAACTAAGAGGTATTGTAGCTAAAACACTAAAGTCAGCACTTTCACAAATTGTATGTGACAGAAACCCTCCCATCTTATGTGTGCCTGCAGAATTGCAGGGGATTGCTCTGAGTAAGGTGATGAGCAAAAGCTGTTTCTTAGAGAAGCAGTTCTCTCTTCTGTGGCATTTGGGTGGTGCTGTGTGTGGTACAAGTTCCTGCAGCAGGTGCATTCATAAGTAGCTAGCCTCCTGAAGGATTCCTACATTTCAGGGTGGAAGATACAGTTTTGTAGCTTTGTAAGGTGCTTAACACAGTAATTGATGGTTTTGATGAGATCCCACCATCAAATTGCCCATCTCCAATTACCAAGATGTACTTTCATCACAAGTATTTTATATGCATGTAGTTGTGTAGGGATTAATAAACTACAGCTCAGAACAAAAGAAAGGATTTTTACTTATAGGTAAGTAAAAGATATTTACCCAATTTGTGACTCTATTTACTGTAAACTATTAGAACAAGATGTTCCTAGCATTGTTTTCCTATACTTAAGGGAAGAAGTACCAACAAGTTTTGATATGAAGCTAGGTCAACTTGAGCAGAAGCTAATCATTTACAGAACATGTAATCCTTCCACTGCTGTCTGCCTTCAGTTCATGCTAAAGTGTGGCTACTGTCAAACCCACACAACAGCTTCTTTCTGCTTGCTGTTTGAGAAACTAACAGGGCATATGTTACCACACAAACAAATCATTGCCAGAGCAAAGTGACTGTATGAAATATGCAGTATTAAAAGCATCACTTTGATCATCATGATAGTAACATACCTATAAGGGAAATTCTGACGACTATTACACAGATTAAATTTAAGTACAAAGACTAATTTATATTCCCTGTTTTTATGAATAGCAGTGCAAGAGGGTGGGATCTTCCTTCTTTCCTTCCTTCCTTCCTTGGCACCTTTAATACTAGAATATGGAGTCATTTATCATCAGGGCCCAAGCAGTAAGCTGTTTGCTTCAACCAACATTGGCAGACAGAATCTAGGACTACACTGGAAAATGTGAAGGCTGCTCTCATTTACCAAGTTAGGTCACACAGCAAGGAGATAGGTTGAATCAGGCAGCTTGATTCACTCTGCCACATCAGCCTGAGTCAGACACCTTGAACTCTCAAGGATATTCAGTTCATCTCTCCTGTTGGCAGAAAGCAAGTGAGCATATTAACAGTACTTTACTGTTCTCTTTCAGGCAAGCAAGCAAAATGGGAGGTCGTTAAAGAAGAGAGCTCAAGACTTCCTTCTGAAATGGAGCTTTTTCGGTGCTCGAGTGATGCATAACCTAACTCTAAACAACGCATCAAGTTTTGGTAGCTGAGCTTTATAAAACCACTCATATTTTGTACATATAAGTTAAGCACTTACCAGCTTTCCACCATTTCCTGTGCTGAGGAACTCATCCTAATCTAAAAATTCTTTGGTTAAAGCCACAAATACTGTGTGATGTATTTTTCAAACTAATATTTCACAGTAAATGTTAGTAATATTTTGCTGGTCATCTGTGTCCCAGGTTTATTTTTTAAAGGTATTTTTCTTTTGAATTGCTGTTTTGATACTGCTTTGACATTTAAATGCTAGAAACTTTGTTCTAATATGGCAATGACTGCACATCTCAGTATAAGAAACAAAATATTTAAATTACTGTTTTTACCTGTGGATCAGTTTGGTAAAAAAATACTGTTGTATATAAGTTCTTGTTCATGGTATATTTTAATAAAAACAAAAGGAATTTGGCAGTCACCACACAATTCTGGAATCAGAAGATGATCAATTTAAAAGTGTTTGTGGCTTTTAAAAATTAAAGCTCACACGTGCATCTTTAGGAATGTTTACATTTTTGGGAACACTCAGAACCTTATATAAGAAGATAGCAGAACGAGTGAAAAACTCTAGTATGTAATTTCATATGTTTAGTGATAGGTACTTTGTTATCTGAAATTCAAAGGATATTTGAAATGGCTGTAGGGACACATTTTTTAATGTGATATATCCTTGAAATAAGGTCAAAGACTTTACCAGTTATTGTCTGGTTATTTAGCACAAGGCAAACAGAAATAGAGCAGAGGCATTCTAGCAAATTTCAGCCTTATCTAGTTCCACTGTGTGCTCTCTTCAAGTATAAAGCATGTCTCACTTTCATCAGTATTTTTCTTTGATGTAATTAGTGGTCAAATAGCCTACAGGACAGTAAACAATTGAGCTAGGTGGGCCAGTGCAAAGAGAGATTAGAGCTAGAAGTTAGGCACTATTCCTTGTTGGTCTTACCAGGTCATTTAAAGTCCACAATTATTTGTTTGTTTCACTGACTTCTTGTGGAGTGGTGAGAGATGGTCACAGAGATAACTCAGCTACTCTCTCTCTCTTTCTCCTCCAAAAGGTTCTTTTCATTTGATCCGTATGTTACTAGATGAGTACATCCTGCTTGCAATGGAGACACAGTTCAACAACGACAAAGAACAAGAACTCCAGAATCTACTGGACAAATACATGAAGAATTTAGGTAACTAGATCTTGGTTCTTTTGCATGTACTGGTATGTTTCAAAATTTATGTATTTGTTTAAGCTGAAGCAAGTTTACTGCGTTCTCCTGAAGGTGTGGTTATGTGCAGCATTGTCTGAAACAAATTCATCTGTAAAGTTTGTGACCAGTCACTCAGCAATTCATTCCCACCTTCATACCACAGTTCACTTCATAACATTTCATTGGAATGTCAATACTAAGGGTCACTGAAATTATCTTGGATGCAGCAAAGACTTGTAGGTACATCTGAAATGCTATGAACTGAGGTGTGAAAAGCGGTACAAGCAGCAGAAAGGGCAGGAATTCCTAATTCAGTTTCTCCCCACATCTTAAATATGTAATAACAGCTTGAAGTAGGAATCTATTAAATGTTACCAAAGTGCAAATATCCATTCAATGTTGGAACACAAGTTTGGAACCCTATTTACCATGTGTCTGAAGTATTATTAAATATTAGTATTATGATAATGTGATATATAATATATAGTGTGATATATATAATGATAGTGTGATATATAATGATTTAATGAATATTAGTATTATGGAAGAGAAATAAAATTATTTGAAAACAATATCCTTAACATTTTGCATCTACCAGGCTTCTTCAAAGTTAGACAGTTTGAAATTATATATTCCAGGTCCTTTGCTATAAAAAGAATGAAGTTTGATTCAGATCAAGTTATGGTCCCAGCAAATCCTTAAAAATCCATTGAAACTTCAGAAACTTGCAGAATTGTTTTGCATTAGCATTACCACTGGCAGTCAATCCTTAACTTTTTGGTTGTTGTTACTCTAAATCTGCACTTTGCTGCAAGAAATGTGCATAGAATTTCTCTGACAGTAGATGCTGCACTTTCAATTCAGCCTCCAGGGGAGAGAGGCTCGAAAAGGAGAAAAACTTGGCCTGTGTGACAGTTGCCTTATCCTTATGTGTTGATGTGAAGTACTTGAAACTTGAAAATTGTAAAATCATGTTTTCCTCTGAAGAACAGCAAAACTGACTTTATCAATAGTCTGCAAAAAGCTGAAGAGCTCTGGAGTATTGCAAATGCTTTTCTTTAGAAATCAATATGAAAAGAGAGTTCAAGCATTCTAAAGTTAGCGTTGTTAATTCTTTAGGATGAAATGTCGATCCTGATTCACTCTTAATGCTCTTTACTTGACTTCATTGTTGACATTTACTTCAAAGGAATAAATCTGATTCATACCTTCACTATGATAGCTTCAGTAAGGAGCTGATACTGCGTGATGTGGATCTGTGGTCAGGAAAAATGATACATACAGAATTTATGTGTGGTGAGGATACATAACAGCTAACAAGGGTTTTCATTTGCCCTTCCAGATGCAAGCAAAGCCACCTTCACTGCATCACCAAGCTCTTGCTTCCTAGCAAATCGCAACAAAGCTGCTCCTCTGCCCAGTGACGCTTCAGTCAAAAACGAGTGCCTTGGAGAGCAAACCTACGTGTCCTTGTCAGCTGGCCAGCCCAGCAGTGCATCTTCTGGGCTGAACCCCTTCACCACAGGAGATGGGGAGAGTATGCAGCTGACAGGTGTGTATCAACTCTTCTCCTTCCCTAATCTGCCTGTTGACCTTTGAGTTTGAGGTAACATGTTGCTGTAGGAGGAGCAATGACCACACACATTTATGAAGACATCTAGTAAACATTTCATGAGCTCACCTTCTGTGGTGATTTACAGAAGTCAGCAATTGTAATTACCCTGCCAGTAATAGTTCCCCTTGGAAAAATAGTAAAACCATCTTAGAACTCTGGGCTTGGTGAGGTTCTCGTGAGAAGAGAATGAACAGCAAACCTGGAGCACATAAGGATTGTAACAGTTGGAAATTCCCACTGAATGTGGCACATCAAAGCTGGAGAATGAAAGGAGGAAGATTTATAGACTGAAGCCATGAAATAGAAGCTGTGAATTATATAGGTGGAGGCCAGTGCATATCTTTTGTAAAAGTTTCAAATGTTAATCTGCACTTCATTAGAAGGTTTGTGTCTTAACAGCATTACTGAGGTATGGACACTAATCACGGCTAATGTTTATTTATTCCAGATCAAATGGAGCTGTCTCAAAGCACTGGTCATCTCATGACTCCACCCATTTCACCAGCCATGGCCAGCCGAGGAAGTGTTATCAACCAGGGGCCAATGGCTGTGAGACCTCCCAGCATAGGTCCCATGTTATCAACACATTCACAGTGCTCTTCCTACTCAGAACCCCTTTACCAGACTTTGTCACAGACTAATCAGAATTATTATGGAAACAATTCTAATTACCAGGCTATGTTCAGGACACAGGCCCATTCCACTTCAGGAGTCTACGACCACAGAGCAGAGCCCAGCCGATTCAATGCCTTGAGTGAACAGCAGTTCTCCAGAGACTACTTCAGCAACAGTTGTGCTGTGTCTCCCTACAATGCCAGATCCCCTTCCAGCTATGGTCCATCTGGCATGTCTCAGGACACACACAATATGCAGTTTCTGAATACCGGGAGTTTCAATTTCTTGAACAACTCAGTATCTACATGTCCAGGAACAGCTTATCCTGCTAATGCTTCCAACGGTATTATTACATATTTTCTTTTTCCTTTTGTTTCTCTTTCATTGCTGGAGGAAAACATGTTTTCTCTGCCTTTTTTTCTCTGGAAGATGTATTTCAGCTTTTATTTATACATTCCTGTTTTCCACTTCTCTGATAACACATAGAGATTGTAAAGCAACTTAATAAGCTACTTAAAGACTTATTTTCCTCTGGTGACCTCAAATGTACCTGCTGCCCTATGCTAATCTTCCTTTGGTATCATCACCATATCTTGCACAAAGGAAGCAAAACCAGAATGACCTTGTGGTTTAACAGTCTCTTGAAAAGCCCCCAAAACATTTGCTGTGAAACAGAGCAGACACAAGATAGCTTACCCCTGCAACCAGCATAATGGACTATTCTAGTGACGAGGTGAAAAGAAGTATAAAAATATGCATTAGCAATAATTTGGGACTTTGTCCCTTTCATTTCTCATAATACAAATGTAAAATCACTGCTTCAGAAGTACAGCCAGCAAAACACCTCCCTCTTCTGGAGGAAAGACACAGTGGAAATGTTATTTTTATCTGGATTTTTCTATGCAGTGAGTACATACTGCCCTGCAGATTTTCTTCCCATGTATGCTTTCCTTCGTTGTAAGCTTCAGAAGGAAGCACTAAACTTTGTGGATAGGACTCCCCAAAGGTGTCTCTTAAGGCCACTGATTGCAGGCTATGTTTGATTCTGAACTTGGAAGGAAAGAGCAATTTTCTGTAACGAAGGCATGACTGAACCTTTACCATCTTTTGGTTTCCTTGTTACCACCTCTCTTTTGGGTCAGTCCTTACATATGCTGCTTATTTTCCAAGGCTGTAGGTGTACATAAGTAATCTTATTGTGAAGGGCTTCATCCAGTAAAAAGTACTGCTTTTCCAAGGTTATCACAGGCTCATACGCTAACCAGTAGTTTCATTCATCTTTTCTTTTTTTCAATCTTCAATTAGGATATTATGGAAACAGCATAAATTATTCAGAATCTCACAGACTTGGAACAATGGTGGACCAACATGTTTCTGTAATCAGCAGTGTCAGCAGCATTCGGCCACTGCCATCCTACAGTGATATACATGATCCACTGAATATCTTGGATGACAGCAGAAGAAAACAAACAGGCACATACTACACAGAGTCCTCACCTTCAATTGTCTGCCGGACCCCCATGGGTAAGTATAGCCAATAACTGAGGAGCAGCTATGAATTTTTGGCATCCTAACAAATGCTGAGTATTAAATTGTAGCTCACACACACACACAATATATGAAATGCAACATAGGGATGAAACAGCTTGGTACTTAGGATGTATCATAAGATATGTTTTCCTTAAAACTGAGTTTAATAAATTTTCTTCCATAAGGAGGTCTATGAGCCATTGTCCACAAGGACTGGAATGACTGGCCTGAGTTGCATAAAAATATGTATTAGGAAGCACTTTCTAATTATTAAGTAAACTAATAGCAGACTGGGCTTTTCTGGGGTCTCTTAGACATCCTCACTGTCAAACAGATCAAATGAGTCCTGGGTCAGGGGTGTCTCAGTATATACTTCCTGTGCTCTTGTCCCCCATCCTATGCTTCAACAGCTGTGTGTATTAGGCAAAGCTCCCACTGACAGTGAATTTCAGGCAGAAATACCCAATCCTGAAGGGCTTGTTTTGGTATATGCTTTAAACAAATAGCATCTCAGTTTGGTCTCACATTTCAAAAGGGGTTACGTGGAAGATATAAACTAGGACACTTTATTTCTACACAAGATTACATCTTTCTACTGCTTGCACAGTAATCTTGCACAGAAGGTCAGACGTTTCTGTTCTTCAGATGATGTGCCTGGTAGGCAGGAGTTTCCATCACATGAAACTGGATTGTGATTTCTGTTAAATTCAATAAATTGAAAACTTGCTATGATGGTAACTTTTTTTTTCCCACAGCTTCAAATTTGCAAACCACATCTTCTTCACAGTGTATGTATGGAACATCTGGTCAGTTCCCTTCCCAGGAAAATCTGGAGGTCCATGCCTCAGCAAGCAGAGATATGGTGCCATCTTTACCACCAATCAACACTGTCTTCATGGGAGCAGCTGCTGGAGGAACCTAACTGGGAGAGGCCTGTCTGTGCCCTAAGCTTACTTTCCAACCCCTGACATTAAGGCTATGATGATAATCCCCTTCCAAGTTGGTGGAAGATAAAAGTATTACATATTAAAGGACCCATTTTAGCAATGTTATCAGCCCTTCACATACAAAAAATAGCTATATTTAGATTTGGTCTTGCTTGTGAATCTCTCAGGATTGTTCTTACCATTACAGCTTTTCAGTCAGAAATTCAGGGTAAGCAGAAAGAACCAGTGATTCTTGCATGCAAGAATAAGTTGTAAAGAAATTATTACATCTATTCCTAATTTATTAAAAATGCTATTTTAATCTTTCACTTTTATCTTTTTTTATATATATATATATATAAAAATGTTTATTTAATGTCTGTGTTGCTCATTATTTATTAGGACCACAGAGTAACTGTTTACTTTCTCATATTTGACAAATTGTCAAATGTATGTATCCTACCTCCTATGGAAATGTTTACAGGGTCAGTTTTTACTGTTTTAAATGAAACTAAGCCAAACTCTTAAGTTTTTTACTGTTGTGCTCTGGAAAGTAAATTTCAAATGTTTAGTGCCTACTTGTGTAAGTGAAAGTCCTCAGGAAATAAATAAAACATATTATGGAATTTTATTTCTCTTCCTTTTAAAATAAAACCAACAAAACATGCAAATATCATAAGCTAACTAACTGCAGTAGCCTGCTGCTGTAGCTGGATAACTGAAGGAAATGAAACTATGCCACTAAATCTCATGGGATTTCAGAATTACCTGTGGTATGAGCCCAAAGTTTCTTTAATGGAAATCCATTAAAATACATTAATCAACTTTCATTTGTTTAGTGCACATCTCATTGTGTAAACTGAGACCAAAAGTAATAAAGATTATTTAAAAATATTGCAAGCCTTTGGATAGCTATTTTAATTTTAAAGAGTGTTTTACAAGTGCCATGATAATCTTTTCACAAATACACATTTATTTGTGTTTCTGGATAAGCCAAGAATATTCACTGGTGGTGTTACAGAGGTGAAGAGAACACACAAAACAAGCTTCTTGCTAAGCATTCACGAAATAGCAGGTGTTATTTTATAATCAGACTGTCCCAACACCAGATGCAGGTTTGGATTTAAATCCACTCCAATTCAACCCATTAAATATATGCTGAATATTGTGGAATTGAAGAAAAGTACATTTTTTGGTGGAGGAAATGGATGCTACCTGAATGAAACTTTTCTTTCTGATGCTGTATAATTTCCTTTAGTGTCTCTCTATCATGAGATGTCTGGCTGCAGAAATGCAATCAAAAACATTGACTAGGACTAGGTCATCAAGAATTCTGGATATGAAACACTTGATGTAGGAAAAAACCCACCATAGTTCAGTAATTGAGAAGTGGAAGACTTCAGCTCAATTGCTCTGTAATTCAGGATGAAGACTTGAGTTGTGACCAAAAGTACCATAATGGTGCAAGAAAGTTTTGATTTCTATACAAATTCACAATGAGATATAACACAGATTGTTCAGTGTTTATTGGACAAAGCTTTGTAGTAAATGAAGTACTGAAAATGAGTTCTTTCTTCATGACAGTTTAGGATATATTTTATCCTTAAATTAGTCCTATAAAAGTCAGATTCCCTCCCTATGTATGCAGGTCACTTCTATAGTCAGTGACAGGAGATACCTCCTGTTCCAAGGAGTAAAGATGGGGAGTACAAAGGTAAAGGATATGCCACTATAGCAGGGGATATGCCACTATCCTGAAATCCTTGGCTCCATCAGCTAACAAAGGACATGGTACAAATAGTTAATTTAGGTCAAAACTTCCATATTGTTGAATGTATGTGAGGGAAATATGTAGAATTTAGAGAAAGGTGGCAATCTATAGCAGACAGAGTCTTAATCTATTAGGCTCTACATAAAAAGAACTGTGTACATAATTTCTTTTAAAGGATATGGGACCTATATGCACCATTTCCAGTAGTTTTATTATTGTTATGTGAACCATTTTGCACCGGGGTTTGTTTGGGTTTTCTTGGGTTTTTCCCCCCCATAAATTACTGTATCTGCACATTATCTGGGCTAAGATATGATTGTATGTCATTAAATGTGCAGATTCTCCAGAAGGCTGCAGAACACAAAGAGTCCTGAAGTATCACACTTGGAAATTTCAGCTCATTGTCAAGAGCAAAGAGCAATAAAAATATTCTAATATTCAAATAGGCAGTTGAGAGAATTCTGTCATAGTGTTGCAGAACAAAACAAACCCATCATAATTGTGACTAGCAAAACCAAATGAGAAATTTCCTCTTTATGACCCATTAGTTCAACCAGATAAATGGTTTGATGAATTCAGTACATTTTGTCTGTATAAAATGAAATAACTCATAGCTTTTGTGAATTGCCTTTGAGAAGATTTTTATCTTTTGTGTTGTAACAACATTACAGTAAATTATATGAAGAATTAATGGAGTTGTTCTTTGGTGGTTTTGTATTAGTCATTTCAGTTGCATTTCTGTGGATTCATTAATACATTTTAATATATACATGCCTGGAAATCTGTGCTAAAAATTGTACTTATTGAGTACAATCAGTGTCAAGTTTTTTCCTTGTCTAAAGGGAAAAAAAAGCCTTTTTTTTCTGAGAAAGAAACATGAAAAATTAAATCCTTTTCATCCTTTTGATTTGTCAGTATCCATAACTCTGAACTAGTGCTAGGAAAGGCAAAAGAGGTGGGTGGGTGAGTGAATCAAATTTTCTCCCGCTTCTAAAGTAAAAGTGATTCTAATGCAAATTATATTAACCAAAATGAAGCAATATTGGAGAAGAACCATTTGTCTTGTGCGCCATGAGCCCATGCCTAGCTGTGCAGAATTTGTTCTGGAAGAGGGGTGCAGTTTTTTGACTCTGAAGGTAATTTAGGACCATGGGAATATTGCTCAAAACACAAAATTAGTGAGAAAGTGTAACTGTGTAGTGAAATCACAGTGAAATAACATGTCAAAAATAAACCTGTGTATTGTTCTGTCACACCACATGCCAAATCACTGGTCAGATCATCATCCTGTCTTCATCTTGTACATAAGTGATTGCTGGTCCCTGAGACAAAAGGAGTCTTCAATGCAGAGCCATTAAACAGAATCTCATGCCTAGTGCAGACTATTAGAAGGTCACAGATACACAGGAGTAGGAACAGATGTTTTGTGTGATGCAGCACAGAACTTTTTCCCAGTGTGGGCTCAGGTCTGAGTGGACTTTAGACTTATGGAGCAAGAAACAGTGGTACAAAAAAAAAAAATCCCCACTCTTAGAACACTTGGAGAAAACCTGTAGAGATGTTATCAGTCTTAGAAAAGCAGGTATTTGACACTAAAGAAACAATACAAGTCATTAATGTCATACCTCTGGACAGAGGTGTACTGCTACAGGCTGGGCATCCCACAGCAACCAACATGACTGTGCTAAAAGTAAAACTGGCCATCAAGCTAAACATAAAAGGGTTGAGGCTGCCTGCTAGTGATTAGATCAGTGTAATTCAGGAGGCCGAACATGCTTTTGAAAACTGAGGACAGATTAGAATTAGTTTTAGGTTTAATATGCTCCAGGTTGCAAGTAACAGGCTTTTGTATGAATAGTTTTGGGCTATGGTTTAACTGGAATCACTAACCTAACTTTAAAGTTTGGATTAAATTTGATATTAGCCAAGAGATGTAGTCAGGGCAAGGATGGGCTCATTGGTATGGGCCTTAGGACTGTTGCAAATAAGAGCTGGTAAAGCTATGCTAAATTGCCTGTCTGAAGCAAATTGTAGGTTTAGTTTTTATGATGAACGCTGTAGGATTTGGGAATAGCTCTGGCTGGGTTTATGGGCTTGGATTCAGGCTATGATGTTGGATGAGCCTGCATAATGCCTGAACTTGGCTTGTGGCTTTTGCCATAAAGGTTTGCATGATGTGTTTAACTTACTTAACTATAGTTAATTAATGAACACCTGATGTTTTCTTCCTAGTGATGTACTCAGGGTGGAGCTTAAATCTGATTTATCTTTGGCATGAGGGTTAACTTCAGAGGTTGGGTCAACATGAAGCTGAGACCACAAGATAATATTGGATTTAGAAATGGCCATCAAGCTTGACTTAATCCTGCTGCTCAGAGGGACCCACAAATTATGCTTAGTTCAAGAAAAAAACAGAATGTAGAGAGAACAATATAGATTGCTACTGTACTCAGAACTATAATTATGATTTATTCAGAACAGTTAAAAGTGAGGTGTTTGTGCATGTTTATGCATATTTAGAGAGGGCTGTTGATCTTACACAAAGCTTACTGTCAGACCAGATGATCTAGTTATAATTCCTTCAAAGTCTAGCCTTAAGACTAGATTTCGAATTTATTTGAGATTTACATTTGGAAACGAAAAAAGATAAGCCATTTAGGATAAAGCCAGATCTAGAAGAAATAAGTGGGACTAATTTGGAGTTTTAGGTGATGGAGACCATATTATCAGTCATATTTCTGAGGCTGGCTTTGTGAAATCTAAAGTTATGGTTGGGGCTCAGGCCAACATGAAGCAATGAATCTGAACTAATTATGGATTTAAGACCTTCATGGATTTATGGTTATTATTGACATTAATAAGAGTCATTAATTCTAAATAAGAGTTGAAGTAGGTCAGTAATTGTGTAATGCAGGATCAATTCATGTCTAAGTAGTCATTAGCTGAAACTTCTTTGATGGAAAGGAGATTCACCTTTCACAGCCTAAAATGAGAATGATCTCCTCAGTGGAAGGACTGTAGCACCTGTAGTCTCAAGAGAGATGCTGCAACATTCCTAATGGTTAGACCTCAAGTGTCCAACACTACTGGGATGGTGAAAGATCAGCAATGCAGGAGATCCTACCACAAGCTATGTTGCTTCCATGGTCACCAGACATTTGCAGCAACTACAAGTCTCAGCAGAATCCCTTCTTACAAGGACATGAGGCCTTATGCCAATGAAGGCATAAGCAGGCAGCAAAGGAGGAAAGCAGGGCTGGGATCTGAAATATTGTGCCCATTGCATAATGAGAGTGACATCAAATGCCATTTCTCTACATTTGGTTTCTCTGATATTTGCACAGTTTTTTTACCATTTAACAATGGTTGCATGTTACAATGGTTGCATGGAGCAATGGTTACACAACTGGGAACACATAAAAGATTATATTAGCAGCTGAACTAGGAAAATTTACTTCCCTTCCTTTTGGCTTAGTTGATTATTATCCCTCATCAAATAAAGGACCACATGTTCGTACTGCCCTTGTGCCCTGGTTGCTACAGTAAAAAAGAGACACACAGTGAAATTGTACATTTAGAGTACTATATGCTTTTTTGATTTCTGTCAAGTTTAATTTTCCCATATAATTCAGTTTTGTTCAGATTTTATTGATTAGTCACACATTTTGCATCAAAATACATAAAGATCCCTCTAAGTTCAACAAAAATCTCATGTTTTTGAAAATCTCCATTACAGTAAAAATACCAACTGTGTGCAATACAGTAATGGGCCTTCCTCTCTTTCTGTTATGTTTTTTACCAAGCTTCATCTTCAAAGTATGATCACCTTCAAACACTTGGCCAGGTGTATGTAATCTTCTAAAAGCATCAGTCCCTTGTCTCTAAACGTCTTTTCCCATGTAGGTGTGCCATCCAATGACTGACCTGCTGGATCTGTGCTCCTCCACACCCAATCCACAGCAGATGTGATTTTCTGACTGTCCCCAACCTTCCATTCTTGGTGAGCACTTGCATTTTAGAGCTCACGTGGCCAACCTCCAGGCATGCTTCAGATAGCAGTTACCCAACTTCTGGCTCCTGAGAAAGATCTGATGAAACACTTTCAGTGCCCTGGATGCAACAGTTCTCTTTCAGTTCCACTTCTGAAACTACCAAAATCCTTGTCATTGTATGATTGATAGTATGGGCAATGTCTAAGGAATTCTTGAAGAGAATATAAAAATTTTCCTACTACTAAGTTCCTTCTAGAATTGAAAAGTAAGTAAAAGGTATGTGGATAATTCCTGGGAAATTAATTTTTAAGAGAGCGAAATATTGAGGATGAAATTGAAATGGATTCAGCCCATTTTACCCGGGAGATAAGACTTCACCTATATAAATAAATACTAACTAAGCCATAGATTAAGTTTAATATTGAGCTTTTCCAGCTGATCATGGTGTTTGCTCATTGGAAGAAAATCAGATGTCTGATCCTGCTCCAAAGTTTGCATGTAGTGGAATGGTGCTATCAGAAGAAAGTAAAAACATATCTATATAGCCAGCTTGGTTTTCTCCTCCATTTGCAGAGTGGTCTTTATCTCCTGACTGTACAGTCAATCCTCTACAGTATGTTCAGGCTCCAGCCTTTAGCCAAGCTGTTCCCTTTGCAATAAAAATAGTGAAAAAAGCAATATTTTGTCCACTGCAGGGTCTACATCTACCTTAGATCAACAGTGTTATCTCCATCCCTTTGCAGTCTTTCAAGAGGAGCCTCTCAGCCCTCCTGCTCCATCCAAAATGCTGGGAATGAGGTTCACACTATTTGACTACTACTACTGCCAGCAGTCAAGACATGATCTGATATGTCCCTGAGATGCAAACAAAACTGTACTATTTAGGCGTAGAACTTTGTCCCTTTCTCATCTATCTCCAGGCAAAATAGTGTTTAGCAAGTGGCTGTCCCTAAGGAATGTTTCAGCTCAGCATATCCCTTTCTTTAGCTCTTGCTGCACTTAGAGATTCTTAGAAATGTGGCTCAGGTGATTTCCATGAGCCTCTATTTGTATCCTGTGGGAACCTTGGGTGCTTCAGCTGAGGCTGAGATGTCTGGTTGGCAACAGGTCATGTAATTGTTATGCAGTCAGTACACAACAAGTTTTAATCCCCTTCTTGGCTGGCTTTCTGTGACCCTGGAAAGTCTCGCTGGAGTCTGCAATCTCAGGCTGAGATGTTTGTCCATCTGCTTGGTGAGCCCCAGCCCAGGCTGGCTGCAGCCCTGCAAATGTAAGAGCTAACTCTGACCTCCAAGAAATGCTGGTCACATGGCAGAGAAGACTGAACTGGACATCACACAGCCTGTAGGATGAAACCAGATGTTTCAGAGAGTGTGCAGTGGAAAATATGTGTTTAATCAATATCTGGCTATGTGCTGTATGTCCATGTGGGTAAGCTGAGAGGCGAGCAGAGAGAAAAGCTAACAAGTGTTTGGGCATTTTTGAGTAGAATTTGGAGTTCAGCTTTGTTAACACTGATGGGTACAGATAGCTTTTGATACATATGAGGAATCCAGTCCTTAATCCTGTTTGTAATAGAAAATAGCTTTAAAAATATCCAGACATTTAATATATAAATATAATTTTATATATAATATATATAAAATTATAAATAGATATATTATAAGATTATATTATAATATTATAAATATATAATTTTAATGTATTTTATATCTAATTTATATATAATGTATATAATATATATAATTTATATATATTTATATAAATTTATTTAATTTATAGATTTGCTTTTATAGCAAAACTTATCTATCTTTAAAGATACTGATCTTACAGTACTAAGCAGAAAAACACATGAAAATAAGTAAAATTTGAAAATATGTAAAGGCCCCCTGAGACTGCTGGTCTCACATTTGAAAATGCTATCCTCTGTTCTTTCATCTTCTCGACAGTTCTAAAGGTAAGGCGAGGCTTCCATGCCTGCATTCAGTTTCTCAAATAAGCAAACAGTTCTTCTAAAGCATTGCACACTCAGCAGTTCCTGGCTTTAATGACATGGCTTTACCAGGAAAGTGCATGCTGGAGAGCCACAGAGGTAAAAACATAACTCACCGAGTGGGGATGGGTGGGGGTGGGCACTGCTCTCACTTCGTGTCACTGGCCTATGACAACAGGGGATCAAAAGCTACACTTTTCCTCAGCTACAGCATGGCACATGGGTCCTGGTTTAGGAAAACAAATTGTCACAGTGGAGTTGCAATTAGTGAAATCCAGTGTAATTGATAACAATTGTTACTGCTGTCAGTTGGGGTTGAATTATATGGAATTTGTCAGCTACCTACAATCACACTGCATTGACCAGTTTTCTATCAGCCTTCAGGAATTTTGGTGAATTAGTAATTTCCCTGTGAGAGGTTCATGAAGTGAGTCAGTGGGACAGGCAGTTTGAGACACACCAAAGGATGGCCAGCCCTCTATCAGCTTCAGGAGTCCTGGAGTGCTGACACTCCTTAAACAGCAACAATCTACCTCTCTCAAGCTCTGTTTTATCTACTGTCCCTCAGGAAGAGCTTCAAAAGCTATAGTGCCAAACAAAATTAGGCTGAGATCAAAGCACAAAGGTCTATGCAACTTGTGTGATGGACATGATACATGGGAGAACATTTGGATCAGAGATTTGGTATATTAGGTATATTGAACATTTGATGTCTGATTTAGCACTTTGATCTGCCCTAAAAGAAAATGATTCTTCGGCAAACTAGTACAATAGAAAAAAAGCAGTGAATTTTGATGAATGCAACTGGGAAGATTCCTTTCCAATTCCCTCTCTTTTCCTCTTTTCAATAACTCAGGTTTATGCAACAAGATGTGAGAGTGAGTTTGTCTCTCTCACATGTTGGTCGAAAGATCTCTGCCATGCTGACTGCCAGTAACAGAATGTGACTGAATACACAAAACTAGGGCAAGATTAAACAAAATTAAAAGACATATTTAACCAAGGGGTGCACAGAAATGACTGACCTAGTGATTTTTAAATTGAGAGCAACAAAACAAGAAGCAAGAATCCTGCAGAATCTCAGTACATATTCAGCATGCATTTAGATCTGCTGAAACTGCAGACCAAAATAACTCATGGAAACAAAAGAATCCCACACAGCTGGGAGAAAGGAAATTGTTTTATCAAGGCAGAGAAAGACAGCCCAGGTTTTAATATCTGTCATTATTACTGTTATAACTATTTCAACTAAGATCATCTTCTTTTCAATGACTTCATTAGACTGGTGAAGGCCCGGCATTCAAGGTTGCCAAGTGCTGATACCCATTTTGATGGGACTACCAGATAATTTTACCCCTGGAGCAATTTGCTATAGCTTACTTCATGCTGACTAATGCAACTTGCAGGAGTGGGAAAATCTTGGGGGATTTGTTAAAAAATTATACTGTGTTACTGTTTGAGCAGCATTGAGAACTTCAGCTACAAGTTGGATTTCCTCATCAGCAAGGGACATGCTCAGGTAGGCCAACAGACACAAATGGCTTCTCTAAACCTGCTTCTCCCTCTTTTGCATTAACCTTTTCTTCTTTTTTCTTTCCCTAAGCACAAAGAGCTCAGTTGTTCTCCACAGGAGCAACCTCTCTTACTAGGCTCTGCCCTGGCTGACCTGGGGCTCCATCCTCTTTTCTTACTTCTCCCAGTGGAAACTCCTGGTGGGGGCTGAGCAGTCAGAAAAGGGAGGTGCCCACTCCAAAGTCCTCTGCTTTGCTCCTGGGACAGGAGGAGCCAGGAGTGGAAGTCCTACATGCACCTCCTCTTTCAAGGAGAGTAAATTCCATGCCCTTTTGCAAGTTGTCTTAGAAAAAGGGAATCATCCTCATTTCTATCCCCATCCTAAGGGGGGCTTTGCAATTAAAAGCATGATGGCGTTTTGTACCCAGAGAGGAGGGTGGACTGGGGGGTGGGGAAATTGCCCATGTACCATAACAGATGGTTTAAGTGCGGTGATTACAAAATCCTGAAGTTAAAATAGTTTAATTACAAAGTCAATACTGCCTCCAACCTCTGCTAAGCCCCTAGTGTAAAAACAACAGACGGTATAGTGCAAACGGTAGGACAATATTTAACCAGAACTTTGCATTAGCTACTGCAGTACAGCTCTCCATCAGGCCTTCAGCAAACGGAAGATCAACTGATTTTCCCAGCCTGTATTTGTTAACCATCTCTGCCTCAGTATCAATGGGCAGCTCTGAGAGAGCCACAAACAACCCGAAGGAAATAAACTGCAATACTATACTGCACACACAGGCACAGCGGGGTTGTATGTAAAGCCCAGTGTTTCAAGGGTACCTGAGAGAATTATTAGCACCTTGTCAGGAATGAATACAGAAGTAAAAAAGATGAGCAGGTAGAGGTGTTTATACATAAAATGAAAATAAAATTCAGTGAAATAAGTATTTTATGCGCTGGATTTTATAGAAAAAAAATAAATAACAAGGCATGGGAAGACACAGGGAAAGAAAAAGCTGGGGATGATCTCAAATAGCGCAGACTTTATCTTTCACATGCAGGGAAAGCAGCAGTTCTATAGAGCAAGCTGTAGGGAAATCTCACTAAGCTGTGCTCCTGCAGCTGAGAGCCTTGGTGCTGGTCCTAGCCCCGTGTGTGCATATGCTGCATATTCTTTAACAGTGACAAACCCTCCCTCCACTGGCCTGTGTCCCTTATAAACACCCAGTCAAACACAGAGCTGGGAGAGTCAGAGGAAGTCTGGCTCTACTTTGCCACCAATATGCTTAAATCCAGTCCCATCTGCCTCTGTCATGACACAGCACGAGGTGTCCACCACCCCCGCTGGGCATGAAGTGCTGTGAGGCACCACTCACCCTCCTGTCGGGGTGGGTAAATCAGGGACTGGGCAAGCTGGTGACAAGAGATACACAGCCCTGAAAGAAAAAGCCAAAACAGACAAGTGGGAAATCATCTTCAACACTTTTTCTTACCACTGGCCCCTGAGCAAAATCAAAAAGTAAAGCAAGAGGGAAAATGGACTCCAAAAGTGACGCTACAACACAAGATTTCATAACTGTGATCCCCCTTTATAATTTTTATTGCAGGGTTTGAGAGATAATGTCTAGCTTTGGGTGTTTGGGGTCATAACTGCAAAGCCAAGTAGGAGTTTCTAGTGGCTGATTTGTTTCTCTGGGGTTCTTCATAAGTAACAGCATTTGGGTTAGAGAGCTGCACTGGCTACAGTGAGGGGAAAGGACACACTGCTGTATCCAATGGAAGATCCTCTTTAATGATTAAGAGGAAAGAGGAAACATTCCTAGGACCTGATCCTTCAGGTTGCTGTATATTCCAGTCCAGCTTTTAGTAAGTTAACTTTACATATATGAGTAGATTCATTGACTTTCAATTAAGACTAAGTGCATGTTGAAGTGCTTCATTTCATTAGAGTGGAAACAATCCTCTTTAATAACAGAAAAAAGCCCCATAAACTAATGTTCTGGAGGAAATCACAGCATGAATGGCATAGCACTGTCAACACAAAGACAGCTTGAATTATTTTTATATGTGAATAGAAAATACTTGTATTTTTTGCTAGAATAGGATAACAAATGGTTTTGTAATTTGCTATAAAAGCAAATAGTACTTTAAAGTATATTGTAGAGGACTTGAGAAAGTCTAGTAATTTCTTTAATTCTCAGGCTTGCCTCCTTTTTTTACCCTAAGGAGGTACTTGCAATGAGGAAATCAATCCAAATAATTGAGGCATGGTCACAGCCTTATTTTAGAGATTTTTAAAAAAATCTTAGCTTGGAGCAGAACCCATGAGTTTGTATCTGATCTCAGCCTCTCCCCATAGTGAGTCTTGATGCAGTTGCTATGACTGCTCTCAAGATAATTCTGTGTTTAAGCCAGTAGCTCTTTCATGATTGCTCTCACCCAGAACCACAGGGACTGATGCTCAGTGCCCAGTTCTGGGAACAGGACTCTTCTCTGTAAGGAGATAAAGTACATCTTGGACACCCTTTCCTGAACAAGATTCCCTCAAGATTCCTTGAGGGAAAAGCTGTGAAGTGAAAGCATCTCCTCTGTCTCCTCCTGAACCCCAACAGGAGCAAGGGATGGAGGCTGTCTTCTGTGAGGAGCTGATTCCTACAGGTGTACATTATGTAGACTCCACAGATAAAAATACATAGGAGCTGGGATACCAAAAGTCCAGCTGGGGTTTGGTACCTAAGGGCTCCTCATCTCTCCTGCAGTGACATTTTACAACTGGCACTGTTTCTTTGGCCCAGTATCACACCAAATATCCACTTTTTGGAAAGGGCTTTGTATCCTGAGGAGGGCATAAGAAAATAGGTAATTTTGAGTGATTTCAGCATAGGTTCTGTTAATCAGAGGCAATGCTGTGAATTCTGCAGTTCTGCTGGGAATTTTGGCTGTCATCATTGCTAGACAAGCACAGCCCCAGGAAAAGCATGCCAACATCATCACAGTTATGATGTGTTTCAAGAAACACAACTCTTTGGGAGAAAGTGTGTCTGGTGATAGATTATAACAGTGCTACTAAACCAGGCTGTCCAATGGTAGCTGTTTCACACAATGCACATGCAGGATATGTCACATTAAATGTTGGTTTCAGTAGGAATTTCATGAGTAAATATGGTAGAATTCAGTCCTAATGTCCAGAGTCTTGACTCCACACATTCACAGGAGACTAAACCTGCAGATTTCCATTGTTTATGGGATCTCTGCACTCCAAAGACAGCTGATTTTACTCCAGATTTGTTGGCAAGACTTTGGATACAAAGTGCTGGCACAAGAGCTATCAGTGCTGTCATCACTGCTATCGATGCTCTCAAAGCGCTTGGCGATGCTGCAGGTTACAGCCCTGCTGTTCTGGCAGTGCCTGGGGCACAGGGACCAGGAGGAGGAGGAGGAGGAGAAAGACAAGTTGTCACCACCCAAAGCTTGCCCTCTGAAAGTCTGGAGGTGAAATGGCAGTGCCTGAAGCCTGAAATCATCTGTGCAGTACATAGAGGAAGACACGCTTTAAAAAACTGAGCAGGAGGAATCCTGTTGTTGTAGACTGACCTTTTTTCCTCCCAACAAACATTTACCCAGGGTTGTCTCATGACTGGTCAACTTTTGTAATCCATTAGAAGGTGATGCTGTTGTGTGACATGATCAAACACCAAACACAGCAGAAAGGCCATAACTATATCTAAAAAGCCTTTGCTTTGTCAAAGCCTTTCACTAATGCTAGCAACAAAATTATTGAGGTCTGTAATGAGCTGATCACTTGTCAAATAAGCCTTCTTATGGGAGTGTTAAGCTTTATATCTGCTTTCAAATTAAACACTTTGGATTTATTAATGTTTCCTTTCCTCTCCAAATTTCTTTGTTGAGAAGAGGTGCCAGAGGAAATGTACTGGCAACAGTAGGATGTGAAGTATAGTTTAAAATACATTAAACATATGTTGATGGGGCCATTAACAGAGTTTATAGATACCACCACCTGTCTCTTATTCCACTTGCCATTACTTTAGTTACAGAAATCATACTGTAAGAGAGGAGGTGTGCTACCATTAAATCTTTACTCTTGTGTCAGAAGGAACATAGCAGCAAATTCATACCTTATCGCTAAAAAGCATTTTCAATAACAGTTCACTTATTGAGCCATATACTTTTATTTATAAATAAACCCAAATAATGAGTAGAGCAGGGACTAAAGAATAAATACCACTTCGAGTTTGGATGCAAAAGAGTCTCTGAATATCTGAGAGAGAAACTCTTTACCATTACAAATGTTCAGCGGGGCAATTAATTTACTTGTTCCTTTCAAGCCAGCAAGTGTGACCCTTAGAGCATCACTGCTAAGGGTGCTCTTGGACCCACCACATGTACGGCTTCTTGCCTTCGGGTAGAACAAAAAAAGGACACTATTTAAAAAACCCAAAGAAACACACTCAAAAAAAAAAAAAAAGAAAGAAAATAAAAAGCCCAAATAATAAAATAAAATTACGATAAAGTGAAATGAATGAAATAAAGAGAAGGTAAATGAGCACTGACATCGCAGACAACCCTGCCTCAGCCTTGTGGTGCCCCCTGGCGGGCACAGGCGGCGCTGCCGGCCCCCGCAGGGCGCGGAGGGTGGGGCGGGAGGGGTGATGTGCGGAGCGTGGGATGGGCAGGGGGATGTGCGGAGCGTGGGATGGGCAGGGGGATGTGCGGAGCGTGGGATGGGCAGGGGGATGTGCGGAGCGTGGGATGAGCAGGGGGATGTGCNGTGGGATGGGCAGGGGGATGTGCGGAGCGTGGGATGGGCAGGGGGATGTGCGGAGTGTGGGATGGGCAGGGGGATGTGCGGAGCGCTGCCGAGCCGGCCTGGGGGCAGTGCGGGCGCTGAGCAGAGTGCGGAGCGAGTGCAGTGAGCGCACGGTGTGGAGCGGGGTCCTGAGTGCGGAGCAGGCATCGTGCCTGCTTGGGGCGGGATGTGGTGCGGAGCAGAGTGTGGGGTGTGGTGCTGGACGTCGTGAGGAGTGAGAGATGGGCGGGATGCGGGATGCGGTGTGCAGTGAGAGATGGGCGGGATGCGGGATGCGGTGTGCAGTGAGAGGTGGGCGGGATGCGGGATGCGGTGTGCAGTGAGAGATGGGCGGGATGCGGGATGCGGTGTGCGGTGTGCAGTGAGAGATGGGTGGGTTGCAGGATGCGGGATGAGGTGTGCAGTGAGAGATGGGTGGGATGCGGGATGCGGTGTGCAGTGAAAGTGGACAAGGTACGGGATGCGGTGTGCAGTGAGAGTGGGCGGGATGGAAGATGCGGGATGCGGTGTGCAGTGAGAGATGGTTGGGATGGGGGATGCGGTGTGCAGTGAGAGTGGCAGCGGTGCGGGAGGAGCGCGGAGCTCGCAAGGCCGTAATTCTTGAGGAGGGTCGGAGCGCGGTTCAAGGCCGGGGGCACTGTTTCTAAACCCAGGTGAGAAGCGTGCCCCGCTTGCCGGGAAGCGTCAGCTGCCCCCGGATGCCGGCTATCGTCTGCCCGAGGGGACCACCCAGCGTTTGTGCGGCAAGGGAAACCCCAAAAGTTCCCTTGGTCTCATGGTTAGAGGGGACACAGCAAGGCAGCCACCCCACAGGAGGAAAAGAGGGGCACGAGTGGTAGGAAGGAAGGAGGCCGGTGCAGCCACTCGCCTGCCTGCTCGGCAGACTGGGGAGAACCCTTCTCAAGAGCAGCTCCCGGCAGCTCTGGTCCTCCTCTTGAACCCAGCCTCAGTGCCACTGCCCGGGGGTGTCCTCTGCACAAGCGCTCACGGCAAACAGAGCAGCTGTGAGGAAGGGGATGAGGGTCCTTGCAGAGCACAAGCCCTACACAGAGTGGCCGAGGGAGCTGGAGTTATTTATCCTGGAGAAAAGAAGGCTTGAGGCGACCTTATGTCTCTTTACAACTTCCTAAAATGAGGTTGCAGTGAGGTAGGTGTGGGTGTCTTCTCCCAAGTAACAAGAAATAGCACAAGTTTAGTGGTTTAGAGGTGAATCCGGTGGTGCTGTGTTCAGAGTTGGACTCAATGATCTCAGAAGTTTTTCCAACCTAAATGATTCTCTTATTCTACTGTCCTTTCCGGAAAGAGAAGGGAAAATGTTGCTAGTCTTTGTCCCAGTAGGCTTTCATTAGGGGAAGTCTCACGTTTGATCGAGAGATGGCAGCACAGCTCTTGAAAGCTCGAAAGCTTCCCCACCAACTCTTCCTGCTAGCAAAACCTCAGGACTCAGGGAAGCGAAGAACCCTTCTGCTCCCTGGAAGAAGAATTTAAAAGAGAACCCCATGTATAAGTTCATTAAGTATTTGAACTGAAATGCTCAGAACCCAGTTAAAGATCTAAACCTAGGCTGATGATGTGCATCAGAGTACTTGAGCATGATGAGGCACACATCTCACTCCAAAATGTTGCAATCTTTCATAAGAGAAAAAAAAAGCAACAAACCATCCCTCGAGATGAAGTGGCAAAGATACCACTGGAGACTTAATTGTTTCAGCTCTTTTAATAGTTTGTATGGAAGTGTCCACGTGTCACCAACACCACACGTCTGAAATGCCTCTGTCCTGTTTTCCAGCATAAAGCCTTAAATGGGTAAAAAAGATGGTTTAAAAATTTGTTAGCATGATAAGCAGGGCTTTATGTCAGACCCACAAAGAATCTGCTACTTGATGCAAACTCAGAACCAAACCTGTAGAAAACATGGAGTAGCTGTAAAATCAAATAAGCATGAGCAAAACTAAAATCACTGCAAGTGAACTGTTTCTGACTTATTCCTAGATAAGCTTTCATTCAGAAGGTGCAGGCAGAGGTAATAATATCAAACCATTATTCTGCCTCTCTCTTGCCCCAGATTCTAGGCTTGCTCAATCTGTGATTGAGGAATTCCCACAGACCTGCAGGTGTTGCCAGGAAAAAGATTTGTAATTCATTAGGTGGTGCTGAAAGTCTTTGCTGGAAGTGCCATCATGTTGACTGTGTCAGCATTTTCTAGAGCTGCTCTACCTGAGGCCTTACGAGGGGAGATGCTATTGAAAAAGAGGTTTGGAGTTAGTTTGGCAATATCTCTTCCACCCTTGCCAGATTCAAGACCTTCTGGTATTCACTGAATATACAAATCAGTGCATGTAACCCCTCTTTCTGCAATCCAACATAGTCATGGATCCATACAATTTTTGACACTTTATTAAGTATTGGAAACATTCAAGGAACGTAACAAATGGAAATTTAAGGTTTAGCCAGATTGTATCAACTGTTGGTATTGGAACATCAGTGAAGCTCAAACAAGTTTCACTTGGCAGGACAATTGCACAAAAGCATTTGATGTTGAATCACAAGCTATTTTCAAGCTTCATACACAAAAAAGGGTTGAAATATAAGCAAATTAAAGCCCCAGTATTAATGAAAAATGTTCTCCTTTCCCTCCCACTTGCCAGCTATTTAACCTGATCAGGAGACAAATTCACATGGGATTAATTCTATGGCGTCAACCTCGGGTTCCTCCTGAGTTTCCTTGAAATAAGGTATCCTTTGCTTCCTATCCTGCACGTTTTGGTAATGCAGCTGCACATTGTTGAAAAATTGCCACAATTCATGGCGGGATGGCTGCGCTTCAGCAATGAGAGAAGTTATTTGGAATACATATGTCTATGTTTGCATGCTTGTGAAGCTTACATGTCTGGCTCGCTAAGCTCCAGGAAGCTCACTGATGGACAACACCATGATATACAGTGTAAGGCAATCAAGTCATGAACCTGAGTAAAAAGGCTGATCCTCAGCTCTCTGAGCTCCAAAGGAACTGTAGGATACTTTGGTAGTTCAAAAGGCTACAATGTCCTATAGACTGGAAAACCATGCAGAAGATGAAGCGGAAAAGGTGAAAACCCCTCTTGATAGCCAGTGATCCCTGTGTGTCATGTGGTGTGGGGATCAAGCTTTAGTGGCCTCAGGGTGCTCCTGTCTTTGCACAGAGCACCAGCAAGAGATGTGAGCATGAGGAGCCGGCTGCAGGCAGCTCCTGTCACCACTCTTGCCCCGTGTCCCTGCTGGGCACAGGCGGCACCATGCCCAGCTGCTGTTCATAGGCGTTCTGAGGTTTTAGACTCACTTGCCTCCTCCTTTCTCCTGCCATGTGATAAGGGGGAGTGTTTGGCCTGGCAGTATAAACATCTTCTGTTTTGGAGTAAGACTAGAAATGGGAGGGAAGAGCAGAGATTTTGGCTGTAATCTCAGTGGTCCTTGGGAATGAAGGCACATCCCTGCACAAGTGTAACACAGGAAAGCAGGGGGCTCAATAGGGCCTGAATGGCACTGCTGTACATAAAGATGTGATGACTGGGACAGGGAAGAGCTGGGGCTTATTCAGATCCACAGTGGATTAACTAAACCTGTGCAAACCAAACTCACAACTCATGCAGGCTACAGCCCAGGAACATGATAGGCACATTTGCTCAGCAGCCGTCTAATTGCAGGCTGAAAAATATCTCTCCTTACAATGTGTAGTGGCTGGCACTGGCATAGAAAGCGTTTGTCTGTGCTCATTTCATTTGGCCCTAAAAGAAATGTGTCTGCCTCTCTGGTGCACCCATTCTGTGATGCACCAAGACCATGAGAATATCTTGCAGCAGAAGCCTGCTCTTTCTCCTTCTTTTTATTTAAACACAAATTATGGGTCCAGGAGCATATTTAAACTGATATGATGAAGGCCTGCTGCAAGAGGCCAGATGAAGGTGGGCACAAAAGGTCTGACAATGCTCCTGACCATAAATCCTTCCCACAATGCTGGATTATCCCCCAGTACAGCGGAGGGGCTGCGTAGCCCCACTAGCCATCGGCACGGAAGCTGGGAATGGAAAACAATTTTGACATTGGCAGCCTGGAGTCCTGCCCTTCTCAAACACATTTGATGTTCATACATGGTCTTTTGGCTGCTGCTGCTGGGGACCATCTGTTGGGATGGCTTTGTGCCTGATCAAATGGTGGTATGCCAGTTTCACTGGGACATGAAATACATGCCAAGCAAAACGCGTCTGGTTTTATTTCTATTACTCTGAATTCAAAGCACATGCTAATACTAATCCCCATTTTAACACCATTGTGGTGCCAGTTAAACCTTCATTTTTTCCCAGTGTCTGCCAGGTTTCTACCACGTACTTGTGAACTTAACAAAATCCAGCAGAAATTGTCACTGCTGATTTGGCATGAACAAGGGCACTGTTTGCAGGAATTTGGTGAGAGCTGTTAGCCCTAACAGCAGAGGTGCATTTCCTATGCTTTAATATGGGATTCTTTAAGGAGTTGAACTAGGACATTTATTTGAAAATTGCCTCTGAAACCCCATCCAACTATCATAAAATTTTCTGCCCAATGGAAATGTGACATCAATTTAAACGTGTTCCTGCAAACAAAGCACTGTGTTTTGTTTTTTTTTTTTTTAAAAAGTGTCTGACAACTGTGTGAAGGCTTTGAGCAGTATGTGAGTACTGAGATGCTCTAAGCACATTTTCTTTTCAATGTGTTATGAGTTCACTGTAGTTCCAACCCTGATACACAGTAAAATCTTCCGTGCTGTGGCTGGCTTTGCTGTCTGGGTTTATATGACTAACTCCCTGTGAATGTTCCACATTCAGAGAAGTGTGTTCCTGACCTCAGCCAAGATGAATATTATTGTCAAAGCTGCCATCATTGCAGCTACTGTGGGTTTTCAGATTCTTCCGGTGTTTGTGGGGAAAATTCATCTGCTAAAGATCTTCCTTTGGATGATGGATTTTCTCCTCTAGTTCCGTAATGGGTCAGGAAAACCTAAGGGAACATCCCCTGATGGGATTCTCTTTGCTCCTCATCCTCCTGCTGAAGTGCAATTCCAAGAGGCTGGAGATCTTGGACACATTCTTGCCCATCCATTTCCTCCATCTGCTCCTACAGAGGGAGATGGTAAAGACTTAGTGTTGGCTTCCTCAGACCAGATTCCACTCTGTGCAGGATTCAGATGTGCCAGCTGAGGTTCCAGTTTTAGGAAGTGCTGAGACTTAGTCAAGGGTTTATTTCCTCTGTTCCTAGAGTCATTATGATTTTAAACTCTTAATTTTGTTAATAAAGCAACAAATTTCTGAGTTATTATAATTCAATAACTTAATTAACTTCTTAACCACCTTCTATATATTGTCTTCTTGTGTATGCCTGAAATAAAATTTACTATAGAAATGTGAAAAAAATTGCCATAAACAGTTAAGGAAAGTTGGAGAATGTACAAGTTTATGAATGTCATTTAGCATTGTACTACCAGAAAGAAAAAGAAAAGTATTCTTTGAAACTCTCAAGTAATATGGTGGGGCCAGGAGCATAGGCCAACGAGTGGCATGTGGATGGGCCATAAAATTAAAAATAAACTTAAGAGTAAATGTGCAGCTAAATGCAGACTGTGAGGATAGGATGTGAACTTCAGCTATTTCCTGGAGCTAGTGTGGTTCCAAAGTTTAACAGCTTTAGCCTTTGGAGACCTGGAGGCGTGCATACTTGTGTTCAGTTTCTCCTCCTTTCATCTCCCCCCACTCGGAGCCCTTCCTCCTCCCAGCTGCCCTGCTCGCTCCATCCCTCCCTGCAGAAGGACACTCCTCTTGTCCTCCAACAAACATCCCACATGGCCCTTGGCACTGAGCATCCCCGTGCAGCAGCAGGGCCTCCTTTTCCATCCTTGTGTCCTTCAGCCCGCCGAGATTCCCATTTGCCCTCAAGACCTTCTGGATTGCAAAGGATTCGCTGCTCCCTGTGAGGACAACCCAGGGATAGCAGCAGGTAGCTGCTCTCAGGGCATGCTGGCTAAGGCCTGATAATTCAGCTTTTTATTCTGTGCAACTGTGATATTTGCACACTCTTCTTTCACACATAAATTCTTATCAAAGCACTGTTTTCCCTAAAAAAATGTTTCCTTGTGTCAAAACTTTGGTGCTATACAATTGTAATTTATTGAAAATCTATTTGCAATTACAAAGGCTCAGTTCTGGGAAGCAACAAGCTCCCAGGACTGAGACCTCAGTGGATGCATTTCCTTTTATTTTTGTCCAAGAAAAAAAGAGTTAAAATAAATCTTTATATGCTCTCGGGTCACTATTTTCCTTAACCATAGAGCGTTAAGGTCTTGTTAAGGATTGGGATGATATAGGAAAAAATATATTATCTGCTTTATGTGCTACACAGTCCACCTTTACACTAATTTTCTAGACACACTATCCTCCAATATTATTTTATTCCAAATGTGGTGAATAACCACAGTGTTTCATACAAAAAAAAAAAAACCCAAAACCCAGGATGACTAGACATATACAGTATTTGTAAATGTTTCTAAACATTTTACTTGTATAAAGGATTTTCAGGTTCCCCAAAAATAATTTTCTCTCTGTGCTGCAAGTCAGAAAAGGCAGAGAAATCAGAGGCTCACACAAGGAACCCAAGAGGGAAATATCAGATTTTGGGGTCTCCTTTCCCTTTTATCTGGCAATGAAGACTTTATTACAGACTGTTTTTTCTGTGCAATGCCTTAATGTTTGTGGATCTTCATCATGCAGCAACAGCTATCAGGCTTCACCACTGCTTTCAGCTTACAAAACTATCCCTCCTCAAATGATCTACCAAACTGACACCCCCAGGAGAAAATCCCACTAAAGCATAAAGTGATGAGGTAATAAGTGAACCGGTTCTCAAAACAAAGGGGCAAGAAGTAATCCTGTAATTGGACTACTGGTTAGAGTTTCATCACTTGAAGCAACTCTTCATCTGTACATTCAGTCCTTGCAGTGTTTCAACAACTGGGGCTAGCTGTCACTTCCAGAAGAACATTATCACCTGTGAAGGAAATGGGACATCTGGGAACAACTTCATCAGCAATTTAGGGAAAATTTAGGGAAAGGTTTCTACCTGGAACTAAAGGGTAGAAGAAGAGAAACCAGAGAGAGGTTTTTTTTGACTATATATTCAGTGAACAAAATCTTGAAGAAAAAAGTATTTTGTAGATTAATTGAGGAAGTGTTTTGTAAGTGAATTGTTCCTCTGAGGTGATCTTTTCTTTTACAGTGCCTTCATGAAATATTGGTGAAAATAGCAGCTTTGCTGAGCATGTTAATAACACCAGTTTGTACCCTGCAAACCATTTTATGGGTTACCAGCTAAGATGGAGTTCATTAAAAGATAATTTAAGTTCTTCTGCAGTCTAAGCAATACTGGGGGAAATCCAAGGTAAGCCAATTACTTTGTGTTATCAATTAAAACAAAATTGCCTGAACAATATTAACTCTGCTTTATTTGGCATACACACTGTGGCATAGCCTTGGAGTACATCCCCACGTGCTGCTTCAACCCCACCCCAGGGTGTGATTCTGATGGGATGATGAAGGGGCATTTAAAATACTCAGTCTTGTACATGGCCTTCAATGCATGGCCTTTTTCATTGTACACTGCAAAATTACACTTCTCCAGCACAGGATTAATCTCATTAACTTCAAAAGTGATAAGCCCTCATTATGTAACCTCTGTAGGCATTCTGTACTCCTTTCTCCAGAGGGTGATTCATCCAACCTATTTTAGACAACCACTCGGTGTGAGATGTGTCTCTTGATTTAGACAGTTGTATTTCATGTGAAATGGCTGAACCCTCAACTTCAGATCAAACACTAACATGATCTAGGATGATCAATTTAAAAAAAAATAAAATTCCAAATTCCTTGTCTAAAGAAACAAAATCTTCTGAAAATTAGTGAGAGTTTAAGGCAACCTATAAAGTTATTAGGTTAATTTAAAAGGTAAGTGGGTGTAAAGTAGATATCAGGCTTTAACAAGAGAGCTGATGAAATTGTGCAGAGATGTCTTCTGAATACTAGTTCTTGCCATCATTTTTCAAACCTGGATCACTTGCCATAGCTTTCTTCTTCAGTGAAAAATGCTCTGTCCTTTCAGCCAACAGACTTGTCCCCAAGGTTTAGCTCAGCCTGCAGCAGACTGACTGTCCTTTTTAGGATACCCCTCTCAAACTGTGCATGACTCAGCTGCCCATGTGTCAATACGAGCATGGATCCTATCCTTTCAGTTAGCCTGGAAGTTCACAGTTGCAGACTTTTTTTACTGTCAGTTTCATTCTTTGCATGTATAACAGGCCTGTTCTTCATATTTCTGTGTTACAGTATGTGTTGGTTTTGCATTACACAGGGTTATCAACATTGTCTGTTAGCATTAAAATGTTTATGCAATGTTTTGCCATTTCACTAAATTATCTTTTACACACAGAAGCAAATAGCATTGCTTTATTTCACATGCTCATCCTTTACCTAATCTATTCACCAAGCAATATGAGCTAAAACCTGTGCAGAAGTACCAGGTGATTCAGCAGAGAAAGTGTGTTGTGATCTATATGTCAGCTGCTGTATCATAAACCCTTGTCTCCAGCACATGCCTCCCAACCTGAGCAGTGCTGTGGGTCCTGGAGTGGTGTAAGCCAATTCCACCATCAGGCATTACAGGCATTTCTTTCATTGGTGGGAAATATCTGGAAAATCTCTCTGCATTTTTGGCACTGTAAATCTTATGCTTAGCCATAACTTAGAGATAAATTATGGTACATTCAGTTGCCATTAATTTTGAATTAGCAGTGCCATTTATATTTTTCTTTTCTCTTTTTTTTTTTTTTTTTCATATAAATATCATTAAAGCTACATATTCCAAAAGTTAGGATATATATTAACAGAGTGTGCTCACTAATCCCAGGAAGGTCATGCCTCCTGTACCATGGGATTTATGTTTGTATCTGATTCAAACAGATTTGTTATGTGAAATGCTAAACAGTGTTGTTGGTGACTACTTTTTCACAAAGGCCAATGCTGGTACCTCATTTTTCTTGCCCTCACACACTGTCCATTGCACTGGAAACTGCAAAAAAATTGCACTGGAAACAAAACAAGTGAAAAAATCTGCGGTGTTTTCTTCCATGGTTGGATGCCAGTAGTTGGCAAAATAAAAGCCTGGACTGAGAACTGAAGGCTTTTTCCATTCCTACTCCTTGCCATAGCAAAGGGGACTCATGACCAGCAGCATGCACGGGTGGATTCAGGTGTAACCTGGCTCTCCGTGTCCTTGACCCTGAGCTGCTCGCTGCAGCTGGGCTAGAGCAGAGCCCAGTGACAGGATGCTGACACTGTTTTCTGGTGGCCACTGTCAAAAACCATTTAATTTATATGCTTTGCCATATGTGTGCAGCAAGTTCCCTTGGCCCTGTCAAGACTCTGGCAGAGAGAGCCAAGTCATGTCCCTTGGCTTGGCTCATCTTTGGCAATTGTTCAAGCTTTCATCTTGCCTTGGAGTAGATGACATTGGCTTACAGCAATCCTTTGTAAATGTTTAGCCTTCAGAAGGTAGTGAGTGGTCCCTGTTAATGTATATGGGTGAAGCTGCTAGGTTTGAGGCCTGAACACTTTCCATCCTTATAGAGAGTATCATGGGATAAATGAAGAGGTCTACAGGTTCTGCAGAGCATCAGATGGAATGGAAAGCTTTTTCCCATTATAAGTGTTTTCTAAATTACTTTTTATTTTCCTAAAAATGAGAGACAACCTCATACCTTAGAAGAGAATTAATAATGTTGTTTTGTGCTAGAAAAAATTCTCCTTCAAGGTGTAAACAGTCAGACATTGAGAATAATTCATCTCAGGGACCAAGCCAGCCAGATAAAAGACAGCAGACATATTCCTCTTAGTGCCAAGCTGAGACTGAGTCAACAGATGCTACCTCTCAACAGAACTTATTAGACCATGCCCAACAGCATGTTGACATAGTTAGATGGTATCCCAACTTCTTCTGGCCTGCAACAGCTTCACTCTTTGCAAAGTGAAACAAGCATGCAAGTGTGGCTTGTCTCATTGGAAAAGCAGTATCGTACCTGCTGTGACTTTAAATGTACCAATGATAAATTATTGTTTAACTTTTTAATCCCAAATATTTTTTTAGCATTTGTTACTGTAGCCAGGTCTCATCTTGCAGCAGTCGCTACCCAAAGATCTGTCATTGATCAGACTGTTCAATAATATTACGACACACAAAATTTAAAACTAAAACAAGGATGTTATGCATGTTTTAACTAGTAATGATTGATAATTTAAACTAATGCCTTCAGCATTTTATGGAAGGGCATTTAAATAATACAGAGAAGATAATCCCAATACTCTTTTGGAGATTTTGTCATATTAAGCCATTTATACATGAAAAAAAAATCTAGATTTATGGCTTCAGAAAACATTTTTCTAAGCACATATCAGTGCTGATTTGTTTAAAAGACAGCCAGCAAGCCAATAATACAAGTTCCAAGTGACTAGTCTTACGGGAAACTAACTCTGAGATCCAAGTGGCAGCAGTGTAATGGTGACTGACATTGCAACTGTCTCAGGTGGCATTACCTATAAGCAGGGCTAGACAAGATGAAAACAAAATGTCTTAAAATGATTTATCTCCTTCCAACCATTTCTGTTCTTGACCAGTGACTGGTTCTGTTTGAAATACACCCTTTGCAGAGTCTGCTTGTGAAGACTGTTCCAGAGACTAACAGATGCTCTTTTCCATACAGATTATTTTTTCCAGTCTAGTCTTTCCCCTGTATTAATTTCTTTTTTGTTACTTCAAGGCTCTAGCAACCTGCCAGAGAAAATAACATCAGAAATTCTGCAAGATGGAGAATGGAGAACTAGCAAAAAAGACAGAGAGAGAGCTTGTAGCAGAAGTATGTAAAGGAAAGACATTTGGTGAAAACAGCAGTCAAGTGTGCCCCACTTATTGTTCTGTCACCTTTTTTCTGTGGGTCACAAGTTGTTTTCTTTCTACAGCTTCACTTTGTTTACCTCAACAGTGAGAACAAGCAGAAGGCCTAGGATAGTTTGACTCACAGAGCAATGAGATAGTTTCATACAAGGGTTTCCCTGTGTCAGTGGGCATCAAGGAAACCAACACACAGCTGCAGTTAGCTACCAAGTCAAATTTTTGGACAAAAATCACCACTCTGCCCTACCAGGGGCTGTCTCTACAGGGACAAGTAGCCAAGAATTGGATCTCATTGATCTCACTGTGACTTGTTTCCCTGAACACAAGTCCCAGAAATTGGTTTATTATTATCTCCAACTCATTCTTTCAAAGTTTAGTTCCCTAGGCACATGTAACTTCAAAATACTTTTCTCATTTTTGAGTCATTGAACTTTTGCAGTTCTAATGCAATAGTATGAGGACAGGCACAGAAAAGGTTGGTTTATATACTGCAATATCACAAACCACCTGGATGAACTTGATGCAGAACAAGGTATTCTTAACTCCTGCAGATCATTTAAAGACCAGTCTTTGATACACTTTTTGTTTGATACACTTTTATGACACATATGATGACTTCCAAAATGAGCAGTCAGGGTGAAAACTTAGCTGTTGAGATAGTGAATGTAGCATTCATTCCTCAAAGTTATGAAAAAATAGTGTCTAAAGGCAGATGAAATGACAGTGACCTGAAATAACAGGAAGCTGGCCTCAGTTGTAAATCTGGCAGGAGCTGAGGGTGATGGTGATGGAAGCTTGTGAGCTGTATCCAAAGCCATGAAATATAGCCCTGCCCCTGAATAAACTGGAAGACATATTTCAGTCTACAGCAAGTCACAGTTCAAGCATCAGTGGCCTTCAGAACCTCTGTTCAGACCTTGTTCAGATCCAAACACAGAAGCTTTGGAGTGATCTTTTTACTCTACTTTTAAATTTCACTGGCACCTATATCTTCCCTTCTGTTCAGCTGTGGGCTTTCCCCAACACAGTCACTAGCATTCATATTTCCCTTGTGGAAAATGGAAATGAGAGAATAAAATCTTGCATTAACTTTAGCCCTCTCCTGTAGAAGAGTGCTCAAGAATCCAAACTTTGGCAATTCCTTTTTCTTTGCCTTAGAATATGCAAGGTTTTGTGAAACCTGTTCTGCAAAATAGATAGCAAAATATGAAATACAATCACAAGGAAAAGCAAAGAAACATGTGAAATAAAATCGGAGTCATGTAAGAAAGCATACTTGAACCTGGGAATCTGATTTATTTCATCAGAGAAACAAAAAGAAAATGAGTGCTCTGTATGGAAAAATTGAATACCCTGATGCTTTACTTGGCACAAGCACCTCAGAGATTCACAGATGTCTGCATCCAGCTCAGACCCAATGGCTGCAGTTATGTGGATGAGTCTCCCTTTGCCCAGTACCTGCTACCCATTTGCTTAGTGGAGAATTCTTTCTGGAAGGATCACCAAGGGAGACAGTGTGCAATACAGGTCTGCTCCTTTTCATAAGCAATATGATCTCCATATCAAAAGCTGTGTCTAAGGAAGCTTGATGGCAAAAGTGCTAAAAGACAAATACAGTCTGACTGGCAGATTGAGCCAGAAGATCTCACCTAAAATTAACAATTCTTCTAATTGAGCCACTATGTGAACTACTGGGTGTCTTCAGACAGGTCATGTACATCACAAATAGATGGCTCCATGATATGCTGAGCCCAGTCTAGATGCTGGCTCTCCCCCAGAAGGATACTTCATCCATCAATTGCTTTTTCTCTTCACTGCCAGCTTTCAGCCAGAGCAGCCAGCAGAGGTGGCTCAGCCTGGCCATGCAGCAGCTGGGTACCAGGAAGCTGAGAGAGGACACATAGCCTGGACAAGAGAGGAGGAGAGCCGGACTCTTTCTTCATCAGTGGCTCACAGTGTTAATTGGTAGTGAAACTGCACCCCAGAAATAACCTGTTATAAAGTGATATGGGGAGCTGATGAGTCTGCACTTGGAAATAGAAGACTCTTAATTAGGTTGAGCTGTTGCTCACAGGAGTGATGTTCATGGCAAAGTCTTCTAAAATTGCAAGTGATCACTGTTTTTGGTCTGAATTAGATGATTGCTGGTGCTAAGTATCTTAGTTAAAAATATTTTTTACTTTGGTGGGCCAGCCTGGATCCCCAGTCTTTTGAGGATAGTCCATAGGGATTTTAGAGTTCAAACTCAGTTTCATCATGCCCTGATTGTTCACTGTGGAGGGATGGTGGCACTAGCAAAAGGACGAGGTTTCATAGTCCTTCCCACTTCATTGTTTAAGTCCTATGGGTGTTTGTGCTGATGCACAACTGGGCAGTAAAAGTGTTATGCAACACCACAGAACCAAAAACCAAAAAGATGACTCTGTCATCCTGCTATGTAAGGAGTGTTTCTAGTCTTGCCTCTTGGTTCCAATAGCTCTGCTTAGAGGGGAGGGCAGGGATTTCTTCACTGGCAGTTCCAAAGATTTCATGATCATTGGTAGGAAGTCAGACAGCCCTCCAAGTTCCAGCTGCCAAAACTGAAAAGTTTGTTGTCTCCCTCTGTTTATGGGCAGGAGGATAAATTTGGACAGAAGGATAAATTTGCTGTTCCCAGCAGAATTAGCACAGGACTGCAGTAGAAGCTGCTTTCCTTCAGCAGCTGTGTGCTTTTGGCTGGTGCTTGCTGGTGGCACAGCTGGAGGTGGGTACTGTGTGCACACCCGAGGTCAGGCAGAGACACTGAGTTGACTGACTGTGCCTTCTGGAAAGCATTCTCAACAAGACTGCTGTATTCCCACGTTTGCATTTGAAAGACCTTGTGCACACTCACATTTTAAGTATAACCACAGTCAGTGCATTAATGTGTGAGAGATTTACAAACCACACTTGAAAATCTAGGCTGCATTTTGTAAAAAAACATACTGGGAAAAAAAAAAGTAAAAGTTTTTGTGATGTGTGAGCAGATATGGAATTACATGCAATTTCTGTCTGATTGTGCTTTGAGGTAGAGCCCACAGGTTGAACTTTCAGCCTTCTACTTGCAATCTTTCCTAACACTCATCTGAAAATTATAAAAGTATTGAACCCAGCCACCTTTGGACCACCAATACTATTGTGGTAATTCAGGTTTTCCTTTGAAAATGCTGAAAGAAGATCATACTCCAGCAGGAGAAAGATGAGAATCAGTATTTTTCCTGTAGGTCTTCACAGGACTCACATATTTGTTTCTGTATTGGTAGTGATTCATATCACAAATGCCTTTGTCCATTTCTCTCTTTCTGCTACAATAGCCCAAGTAATTAACTAAGTGAAGAGGCTGTCAATTAAACACTGATACTAATCTTGGCATAAAAGCTCCCTTAAGAAACACTGAGTTGGAACATATTTTACAGTGACACCACTGCCTTCATTCAACTCACTTCTCAGACAATTAAGTGCTCCAAATGTTTGTGTGTCATCCAGGCAACACTGGTAGCATGAATGACCCCTGCTATAGATACAGTCCTGGGAAGAATGCCTGGAAATACAATGCCTATTGTGACAGCAAGGCTGATTTTATCAACCAAGAGACATTATATAGTTAATTAATGCCAAGATCTTTAATGATAAGATTGTCAAGGACAATTAAGAAGATTATTATAAGTGTCCTTGGTAACAAGAATGCAATACTGATTTTAGCTTACTTTCACTAAGTGTGGCTTAAAGGTCAGTTTCTCTGAAGTGTGAATACTTAAGCATTCTTTGGATAGATGTCATTATACATTAATCTCAGGAGGAAAACACATTTTTCTAATGTAGCTGTGCAGCACATAAAAATTAATGTGGAACTCTTGCTAAGAAATTAAGGTAAAATATTTCAGCAAGGAACTTCTAGCCAGTGTCACATCCTCAGCAACAGCTCTGGGCCCATGTCCTGAGATCAAGTCAATGGAACAACTTCCTCCAGCTTCAGACCCTGTGGTTCAGAACCACAGCCATGCAGTCAATAAATGGACAGACCCTCCTCAGTGAGCCCCCTCGTGCTCAGTAAGCTTCTGCTGTTCTTCATCTGCCCAATATCAGATCCAGATTTACTGTGTCACTCATGCATTGAAGCTTAAAGGGCACTT
Organism: Parus major; assembly: GCF_001522545.3. Classification (NCBI taxonomy): domain Eukaryota; kingdom Metazoa; phylum Chordata; class Aves; order Passeriformes; family Paridae; genus Parus; species Parus major. Next base: position 65,072,586 of record NC_031770.1, on the reverse strand, counting down.
GGCATAAAATCCCTCTGTGAACTGGGTAAGCTCACAGAAGAAAAGTGGTACTTACTGGTAGCACAGATTGCACCCTGAATGTTGAAATTATGAGAAAAACAAATTTTGTCTGTTAGAACTGAGGAAAGGTGTACTGCAAGAGGACATTTCAGCCTCTTACAATGACATCATAAATGAAGGGCACTTTATGATTTAATGTTTTAAGTGGTTACATGTAAGATGGAAGTGGTTTTCTTACCATATCATTCCTTACATCTTAATTCAGCATATGGCCTCTGTCTGATGGCAAAAAATCACTGACTCAAAAATAAAGAAAACACATTTGGCAGATTGAAAATATTGTGATCTAATGCTCTTCTGTGTGGTGTGAACAGACCACAGCAGACTGGTATACCCAAAACTTGAAACTTCAAAACACTTTTAGTGGTTCCTAACAAAAATTGGAAATCAGTTTTAAGTATGAGTGGCTTGAGGAATGGATAAGCAATAGATACAACTCCTCAGATACAAAAGAAATAATTGCTTAAAAAATGTTTTCCTAGTTAAAAGAATATATGAACATTTGATCGGTATCTTTTAACTGCAACCATTATAAGAAGGGAAGAAAAGGAAACCTTTTGACAATAAAAAGCAATATAGAGTTTTCATTCAGAGAAATTAAAGGAATACAAAAAATATCAGTAGCCACTTAATTAAAATTAAATATAAGGCATTAAAAAAAATTATGCAACAGATAAACCTGTGTCAGGCATCAAGTTAATATAGAAACAGATGTTATAATTAAAAATGAGATTCAGTAAAAATTGAGAGGTTTAGAAGAGGCTGCTGTGCCACCTTTTAAACAAATGATTTTATAGTAGTTATAAATGCAAACAATGAAAACAAAACAATGAAAGCCTAGTCAAGACTACCAAGAAAAAATTATGTTCAAGATGACCAAGACTAAGACACTATAAGCTACAAAAATAAGGTTAAAGGTAATCAGCATGTTTTCTGGAACATTAGTCTTCTTAAAGATAAAAAAGCACTAATGTCATACTAATTAGGTCAATAAATGCAACTATTTTCTGATAGTACAAGTTAGTTCTGTTAGTGTTCTTATTCTGTTAGTATAACTTAGATTTATCCCAGGCATCTGATGCAGCACCAAATGCCACGCTGATTTTAAACCCCCAGTTCACTCTGAACCAGGGACCTGCTCTGTTTGCCAGCTCCTGTTTAATGGGTTGGGAAGCCTGGCCACTACCATAGTGCAAAACAGAAGTTAACATATATAGTGGTCTTGAAAGCTGCTTACATCTTTCTCAATCTTGCTCATTCATCCCTGAGAAGGTACAGTCTTTTTTAAAAAAATATTTTCCAGAAGAATCAATATCTGGTCCTTCCTTTTAACACAAAAGCATTCCTCACAGTGTGGAATACCTCAATTCTGCAATGTCATCAGATCACAGAAAATATATTTTCATTTATTTCATAACCAATTATCTCCAGCTGAGACAATTTCATTCCAGATATGAGTCCCACCAACATGAACACGTTTACTGGGCATGACTGTCATTCTCTAAGCTGCTGCCAGCTGTGATGCTGCTTCTGCACCTCTTTGTTTTGGAGAGGAGAAGCTCAGTCATGCACTAGAATCTCTTGGCAGCTGAGAGCTCACCTCATTTTCCCCATATTTACCAAACACACAGCCACACTCACTCCCACAGCTGCATCCTGCCATCAGAAGACTGCTGCTTTGCATGAGGTTGTGAAAAGCTGGAAACCACCACAGGGCTCTCTAGACAAGCTTGCCATATTGCCCATTTGACAGCCTCCTTTCCCCTTTCCTTCCTTTCATTCTCTCACACTTCAGATTAACTTCATTTCTCCCTGTCAGGTCCTAAGCTGATATAAAAATATGGTTTAGGTGAACCAAGGCTCCAGACCTGGGGAGGAAACAGCACTAGGACATGTTGAAAGTCAAAACTGTGAGTTTGATAAATACCCATAAGTGTTGATATTTATCCATTAGTTTCCTCTACTTCTCCTTTCCTTCTTTCCCATATCCAGTCATTATTTTAATTTGCTTCTGATCTTTCCACAGCTCATCCCCACACAGAATTCTCTGAAGACTACTTAGGGCCTTCTGTAAAAAAAGGGTTGATCCATGACCTAATTTTTAAGGGGCCAAATGTTTGTTTCATTACATGTACCACCACAGTTGTCATTGAGCATCCTTTTTGCAGCAGTATCACCAAGTGTACCACCAGAAGACACTCACAGAGAGAAAATAAATAATTTTGCAGCTCACTGGTCAGTGACAATCACCACCGTAGGAACCAAATTCTCTGTTTCCATGCTTGAGGATGTTTCTGAGTAAAGATGGGACTTGGTGAGGGAAAGGCTGAGCCTGGAGGCATAGCCACTTGCCACCACTTGCCATCACTTGCCACCAAAAGCTTTTGTGTATATTAGCAGTTTCAGAGCCCATCCTTCAATTTATTCTCCACATTGGAAAATTGAGAGGTTCATTTGTCTGTGAGAGATACAGAGAAATTTTGAAGTGCCAACAGTAGAAAAAATATTGCACAGATATTTTTTACTACACAGAAATAAATCTGTTTGCAGGAAGGTGGGAAAAGAGTAGTGAATAAAAGCAAAAGTGCTGCATTTTTGCACAGCGCTTCATGTTTGGCATCAAAGCTATTTTTCCATCAAGGATATACTTACATAAGCAGCAGCTGCTGCTGAGCAAGTCTGTTTTCCTTAACTGCTTTATAATTGCTTTATTATTAATCCATCACATTGCAGATAAATGTCAAAGAAATTGCAGTTCTGATTGTCCATTCACACATGACAATTTTATTCAGTGGGCTGCTTCCTGACAAACCAGTGGATTGCTTCTGCTGGCTCACAAACTCAAACACATAGCCTTTCTGATGCTGACAGATTCCATCTGCTCCCCTTTAATTAACATCTAATATGTAAACCATCTAATACATGTAACACTGCATAACAAGGGATTAAGAAATAGAAGGTAGCTCTTCATCATAAAGCTGTGTCATCTCGTAGGATCTCATTACGAACAGTAAATGGTACCAAAACGTAATGGGAACTGCACACTAGTAGAAAAAGAACATGTGGGTAGTCTCACTGAAACAAGTACAAGCATATATATGAACACAGAGACAAAATAAAGTGGAAGGTGCAGCAGCTTTCATGGATGGATTCACATCGGTACTGCTCCAGCTCAGACATCAGCCGATTTAATGCAATTACAAGGAAGAATGGGATCTACTCATTTGTGTTCCCAATTATTGCTAGCTAGATAAGAAGCATTGTTTCTGTAAGACTCTGGTGAAATCCATTAAACCCATTAAAAGTGCTAATTAGCTCATGTTCTACAAATGAAAGTGTCCAGGCAGCACTTTGTTGTCTAATACCTTCCAGCAGGCAAAAGCTGTGGATGAAAATATACAAAGAATAGCTTCTAGGAAAGCCCTGCAACCAAATTAAGATGTCAAAAGTAAGGGAGACAAAATGCTCTTCTGCATAACAGCAGCTGATGAACAGGCATGAAATTTAGTGGCTGGGGGACAGGGCTTGCCACCATTCATGGCTGGCAAAGTTATGTGAAAGGTCAAGGCTGCTATGTTTTCATGATAACATCTAAGCAGAACACAAGCATTTGGAGAGTCTCATCCACACATCTATCTAGTGAGTTACATTAAATTCATACAGAACAGCTGCAACAAGACTTGCAATGCTCAACAAAGGGCAGGGAGATTAGACACCTAGATAATAAGACATGAAAGACCCTAAAGACAAGAGGAGAAGTGGTGCTCACTAACCTGCAGCAATGACAGAATCATTATTTGAAGCCTCTAAGAAACTGAAAGGGGGGAAGGGATGAACGGAGGGGACAGTGTGAGATCAGCACCTCCTGGCAGGTTTGGCTTTTGGTTTTCTGCAGTGTGTGGGCTACAGTCTTGTGGTACGAGCTCTTGAGCTAATAATATTGTTCTAAGTTGTGCCAGTTGTTCTCCATTTGCCCAGAATGGATCAAGAAGGCCAGTCTCTGAAAGCATGCTCATGTGAAACTGCTCTGTGCTGTGGGCTGAGCAAGCCTTGGAGAGGAGAGAGGAAAGAACTGCTTACATGTCTTTAAGGTTCATATGTATTTATTTACATTTCCCTCTTTCCTGCTCCCAATTTTGCGAGGCATGTAAACAAACACCTTGCTCCAGCCTATACAAGACAGAACAGGAGCCCATCATTCACAGCATCTTCAGTGGGGGCTGGTCAAAAGATTGAAGTGAGGAAAAGGGTTTACATGTGATCTGTTCCATCTGGAACTGGTGGTCCAGCCACTGAAGGGGAAAAAACCACTGAAGTGGGATTGTGTTGGAGTCAGTGCAAATACACATGAGCCCACTTTATCCCCTGCCTCACATCCTTCTTTCTTAGGGCCTAGGTACCTGATAGTATGCACATTTAAGAATCAATGAAAATAAATACATTTGATGAAGACTGCAGGCAGATGACAATGAAGCACCTCACAAGACACATGCCAATGTTGCCAACTACCCCAAAGTGCACAGATCCAAACTTACAGCCAGTGAATGCCACTGGTCATGTTTGCTTTGTCTTCTGTCCACTTATCTCAACTTTTCTCTTTACACCACTGATGTTTTTCAGTGCTGGAGAGGTGTATTTTTTTGTCAGGTGATGCAGATGATCTGTCTATTTGTCCCTGCCATGTGTCCTGTCCTCTTCAATCTGGTTAATGGTCATGTTTACACTGTTGCAAAGGCAGTGTCTGAACATTCCTTAATAAAGCACATCAATATTGTGACAAGGCACACGTTTCACTTGCCTGAACTATGTGCTGTTATCAGCCACTACATGCTCAGTGCTTATCTGTAATTTACTACTGTCTTGAGGAAATAATTAAAGGGTAAGCAAAAATAGAAGCCCTAGTCCTAGTCTTTATTCAGTTCTTCCCAGAACAGGTGGGTTTTCTAGTTATTTTGTAAATGTGTTAATCATAAATTGCTTTCCAATTCTATTGTTGTCCCTGAATGTTTTTTTGAGAGAATGAACCAATATTCATTTATTTTGCTGAGATTTGCTTCATAGTAACTTAACATCAGTCCTGGATTTCCTAACCCTTTCTTTTTCCTTTTTTCCTGCCACAGGCTAAATCCATTAGATAGATACACAATCATTTAGAAGCCATTAAATCTTACTTTTGAGAAGAGGCCCTCTAGTTAGAGTTTCACTCTTATCTCGTTTCCGATCAGAGGGGGAAGTCCTGTCACAGCGATCCCGCCTTGAAAACTTCCACCGGCATCACGCTCTGCAGGAGAACACCCATCCTCCTCTCCACACCCCTGTGGCATCCAAAGACCCTTCTAAACAAGCACCCATTATCTATCTGCCTCATCTCCGTGTTTGCTCACTTGGGGAGTGGTCAGTTTGCAGCAAGCAAGCTGAAATCCAGATTTGCTGCAGCAGAGCCTCGCTCCAAACAATATCCCAGCCCAGCCCAGGACAATTTCTGGGTTTGAAGCCATGCTCCTAAGGGGAGGAACCTTACACCTGCACTGGCTGATGGATGACAGACTTCAGTAAGGCAGGGGGGTAGACGCTGAGGAGGGCTTTCATAATGATAAAATTAATTCGAAGGATACCATAGGCTAGGTAGTCCTGACAGACACGTTTGGGAGCACCAATCCATAGGTTTGAGCCCTCTCTTCCTCTTCAATCAGCTGTGCATTCATAGCTGCAGCCAGAGGAACCCTTCTGTGAGCATCCCAGGGGCTGGGGGAGAGGAAGGGAAAGAGTTTGTTAGAAACCAACACCCTCAGTGGTTGTCGAGGCTGGAGGAGATGGCCAACCCAACCTCACCATCAGGAGCAGAGGAGGAACAGGAGTTTGAGTGGATAATCCCATGGGCAGCAGAAGCCATGCAGAGAGGTTTTCTGTGCTGCCTTGCATGGATTTTCTGCTCCCTCTTAATCTGGTTGATTTTATGCTCAAATTGCAGAATTTGCAATTCAGGGAAAGTACTAATGTTGGTGTGATTCCTACGGTGGTTTATCTGGTAGCTTTCTCAAGATTTAGGAGTACAGTTTCATGTAGATTTCTTAAGACAGGAGTCCAATATCGTGGCAGCCTCTGTTCTTCATTCAGATGTTTTTGAAATGGACAGTAGCATGCAAAGAGCCACATACACTGACTCAGGCAGAGCTTGCTTACAGAAATCCTACTTTTTTAGCAAAACAGGTCGAGCTTGAAATCTAGTAAGTTTCATGAAAAGCTGGAATATAGCTCTGGGGAAAGGTCTCGCTCAACCCTAAATTTTGAGCTACTTAACTACTTATTTTCATATTGATTTAACCACCTTTTTTTTTTTTTTTCTTTTGTTTAAGCAAGTTTTAGGCGATTTGAGGCACTTGAACTCAACTGACCACCTCAGTGATATTACACCAGTGGAAGGGAAAACGCTGTGGTCATATGTCAAAGAAATTTTAAAAATTATTAAACCAAATTAAGAGCATTTTTCCAGGTTATTAATTGTTTTATATTTTTATTTTATTTAAAAAATCCAACCTTTGCATTTGAGCAAGAAGTACAAGCAAGTTGAACTTGCACAGAACAAGTAGCAGAATTTTTGTCTCCTGTGCTTCAGGCAGGATCACCAGTAGATTTCAGGCATTTCTATCTTATTTAATCACCACTAACTGCAATCTGGAATGTTGACACGATCTGCAGTGAAAGCAAAGAGGGTAAATTGGGCATGATAGAGGTTTCTCGATGCAGGAAGGAAGTAACATAACACTGAACACAGCTCAAGTTGCACTGTGAGAACAGAACGAATGAGCAAACCAGGTCTCTGTCACAAGACAGCTAAGAAAAAAAAAGAAAGAAAAAGATCATTAAAAAGAGGTAAAGGAAAAGAGTAACAAAATCTCCCCCTTTTTCTTACTGAACTAATCTTTTGAAGTACAAGAAGAAAGAATACAAGAAGAAAGTACTTTAAAAGAAAGGATATAACTTTAAAAAATGTTACGCTTTAGTTAAAATAGCAAATTAAACAATTATCATATTGAATTTAGTGAGAAAAATCTAATGATTAAGTGTCAAAGTTGTTTTTTTCTAAAAGTTTTTGTGAATTCAACTTCTGTCAGCTCTCAGGAACACTTCTATTCATAACTTCAGACAGGGTTCTTCAAACACAGCTGCCAGTTTGCCAAGAGTCCAACACACCCAGTGAGTAGGAGTTCAGGGTGTAGGCCCCACTGGGCAATTAAATGCTTAAACCTTGCTGGCCTCAAGATTCTGCAGTGTATTTTAATATGGAAAAAGCTTCTTGAAGCTCCATCCTCAGGTTTATGGCATTATTGGTTGCTGAGGTTTGAGCAAAATTCTTACAGGCATGTTTCTCAGAAAACCACATATCATTATCTTTTTACAAGGGTGTGTAGTGACAGGACAAGGGCAAATGGCTTCAACCTGAAAGAGGTAGATTTAGATTAGGTATTAGAAAGAAATTCTTCATTCTGAGGGTGATGAGGGACCAGAACAGATTGCCCAGAAAGGTTGTGGCTTCCTGATCCCTGGCAGTATTCAAGGCCAGGTTGGACAAGACTTTGAGCAGCCTGATCTAGTGCAAAATGTCCTTGCCCATGGCAGGGGGCTGGAATTAAATGATCTTTAAGGTCACTTCCAATCCAAATCATTTTATGATGATTCTATGCACCTTGTTCCTCCTCAGTGTACCCCATTCAGAGAGGTAAAAAGAGACTTTGAATGGGGCCTGGTAATGATCTGCTGCTGTTCCTGCATGTCCCAGCAGACCAGTCCTTCCCCCAGCTCATCTTGCCTTAGGAAATATTTCCCCACTCTTCCACCCTGGTGATACATCCATCCAACCACACAGAGGCTGTGTGAGGGAGGGATGGATGGTGCCATGGATGCAGGTTATTGGTGCAGGGAGCCTTGGGGTGCAGCACACCCTGAAATCTCTATGGAGCCCAGGAGAAGCTCCCTGGTGGCACTTCAGGCTGCTGTGAGAAAAACAGACACAGGGACACTCAGACACCAGGGGAAAAGGGACAACAAGAAGCAGATTGGCATTTCCCTCACTTTTTTGTGATTGTAATTCTGTTTTTAAAGCCAAACGCTGAACCTTCTCCTCATGAAAAATTGGTGGGATCTTACCCTCCACAGGAATTTTATAATTAACCCAGTTTTTCAATTACATTCACCTTCACTGAAAACAAGGGAGTAAAAGATCCTTTTTATTTTACACTGGTAAACATTTGTTGTCCTAGCAAATAATCTTTCTCTGAAGAGAGAGAAAAAACTCCTTAGGCCGACCAAGACCACCTTTGCAAGCATCCAGTTCAGAATTACCCTGACTTAAAAACATAAATAAACACTGTCCAGATTTACAAACAATTCTTTAGTCTCACTCTCTCTCTTCAGAACAAAAAATACTGTTTAGCTGCTCTGAGGTTGACAGCCTTGCTCAGATATTCAGCACCATATGGAGAATATTCCAGAGAAGACTGTCATCACAGTCTGTAATGTATCTCTTAGAGCTGTTATATTATAGACACCACATTGTTTGCTGTATCCAGCTACACTATACTACAAAAAAGCCTCTCCTTTTTGTTGCACGTCACCTCATTTTACCTTCATAAAGAAATGTTTAGGTTTCTATCCTTTTGGATGGGACTGAATAATGTCACTTTTTATTTATGAACATATATTTTGAATTTCAACACAAGGACAGAGCCAATGAACAGCTCTATTATACTTAAGAAATTGAGTTTCTATTCATAAAGAGCTGAGTAGCGCCTGTTAGATGGTTTCCCAAACAAAAACCACTGAATACCTCCAAATGAGGCTGACTATATCAAAACACTAAAACATGAATAGGATTTCTTCTCAAAGGAAAGACTGAATCAAAGTACAACTATAGTGATATATCTTCTAATACAGCTATTTACAGACTAAGAAGTACCTTTACCTTGGCTTAGAATCACTCTGATTTCTGCTACAGTGTGTTTGTCATAAATATGCACCTTATTATACTGAGGAAGGGCTTCTGTGAACTGTGTAAAGGGCACATTTACACACTAATTCTCCTGAATAGAATGTGGTGTTTTCCATGAAATATAATACATGCCATTTTTCAGACTTAGAGTATCTTAACTGTGTGTTCATACTTTTGTCAGCTAATACTTTCAAAAAATATGTGCATGAACAAAAGTAAACATAACAAATCCTTGATAATAATTTTTCAAGAATTATTCAGTAAAAGAAGACTTAATTCCACAGTTCAGTGACAAAAACAGTCTTGAGTGTCCAATCTTAACCAAAACAATGGAAAATAAGGGGGAGATAATATTGCATTTTCTATAGAAGCCACATGCAACCTTATCAAATTGTACATCAAGTAACAAAATACAGCCTTAGGAGAAATTTTCAAGGGTGGAAATTTGTCAGGGATGCAAACACATGTTCCAAGTATCACATATACTTGTCTTTCTACTCAAGGAGAATTTTATCATTTGCTGCAAGGGTTATGCAAAATATTACCATTGATTTGTTAGTGCTTAATATTTCTTGTGTTTAGTTTGAAGTCTACTTCAATCTAGTAGACTAATGGAAAGCCTGCCTCAGTGGTTGTAGCAAACCTTTGCTGAGGATGAAGAAGGTGGAGCACAGGCATTGCTAATTCAGTTCTGTGATGCACAAGAGTCTCCTTATTTCCCAAAAAAGATGTGATCCTGTTACTCTGGATCCTGCTGGAGCCAAGTGAGGGTGCATCTGGAGTACAGTGTTCATTTTTGTCCTCCTCAGTACAAGAGAGATGTGGAACTCCTGGAGCAAGTTCAGCACACGACTACAAAGGTGGTTAAGGGACTGGAGCATCTCTTTTAAGAGGAAAGGCTGGGGGAGCTGGGCCTGTTCAGCCTTGAGAAGAGAGAGCTGAGAGGGGACCTCATCAATGTCTACCAGTATCTGAAGGGGAGTGTCAAGACAATGGATCCAGGCTGTGCTCAGTGGTGCCAAGCAATAGGACAAGAGGCAATGGACTGAAACTGATGCACAGAAAATTCCACCTGAACATGAGTCAGAAGTTCTTTACTGTGCAGGTGGCCATGCACTGGAACAGGTTGCCCAGAGAGGCTGTGGAGTCTACCTCATTGGAGATACTCGAGAACTTGTGAGGCACCATCCTGTGCTGTGTACCTTGCACCTCCTGTGAGCTCTGAGATGACCCTGCTTGAGCAGGGAGGTTGGACCAGATGACCCACTGTGGTGCCTTTCAACTTTACTCATTCTGTGAAAAAACAGAAAGCAAAATAAAGGGCTGGCAAGAAAACAGAAGGCGGGGATTCTGCTGGGTTTTAAAAAAAAAATGAAACCATCCACTTACTAACAACTGATAGAGCATGTATCAGTGAGTAGGTTCCCTACTTTAGTCTGATATGTAAGTGAAGAATGGATACTCTATTGTAAAGTGAATTAAGCCCAGAGGTAGGGAAAAAAGTGTTTTTCTTCCCCAACCTAAAGTTTAAAAGGCAAAGTCCCATCATTTAGTGATGCCACAAACATTTTTGGAAAGTTTCTGTTTAAAATTTTTAAGAAGATTTTTTACTTAAAAGGAGTTATTGTTGTCATTGTTGCTTTGAAAGATCTGAAACTCTCGAGTACAGTGGCATCTGCTTCAACAGCAAAGCCACTTAGAAACAGCAGTATTCCTGCTAATGGAACTACTGTTCAAAGGAAGAACACTGCTCAGTTTTCCTCCACAGCCAGCATTTGCTAGAAGGGAAGAGACATTGACCTCTGGCTTGTGGTGGGTAAATCTTAGGTTATATTTAGCAAGTGAAAGTCAAAAGTGCTTTCAATGTTGCTTTTTTAGTTAATGGCATCTGTTCTGTTAGGACCATGACTGTTTTTTGTTCCTTCTACTCTAAAATATATGTTTTGGTTACCAGACTAATTCTGCTAGGTTTCTCTGAGTAGGAGCATCCCACAGTGAATATCTATGTCCACCTGTTTCAGTTAATTTCTATACATGATTAATAATTATTCTGAATTATGAAAATTATATAGAATAATTTATTTGAAGTTTTATTAGGTGTAGAGTAACAGATGCTAGGATCAGTTACAGGCAGGTAGAAGTATTTCCCACTGTTAATTAATCTGCCAGTGACTACTAAACCCTAGTTATACTCCGCAGAAATTTTAATCAACATGGTTGTAAATGACTCATTACCTTGCAGTAATTTTTGTGAAGAAAAACCACATTTTTTTTCATGTGTTTCCTCTCCTCAGATGCAAAGGCATAGCAGGACTGGAGAACTATCTTTTGACTGTAGGAGACCTTACTTTAGGCCCTCTATGTGTCAGTACTTTTGACAATTACAGGTTTAAGATGCATTTTGCATGAACTAAATACCGATGACTACACAAAACCCAATATGAAATAGAATTTTCATGATTTGATTTTACATCCGTCACCACAAGCGATGATTCTGATTCTTGTCAGGCTTCCTTAAGTCAGCATCAGCAAGAAGTTTCAAAGGTGATTTCAGTTTCAGATTAGTCAGATTGCTTCAGAGAGCTCAGCAAATCTGTAATTCACTCATCGAAAAGCAAAAGTGCATTCCAAGAGCTTAATAAAATAGTGGTGAAGTGAATTTCAGTCTCATTTTACTAAACACACAGGTTGTTTAATAAACTGTGAAAAAACACTTACCAATGTAAGTTCCCTGATGGGTAACACTACATAAATTAGGTAAAAAACATCCACTGTGTCACTATCTACCCCCTAGATCTACTGTCTATTTCTGTGGCCCAGGGGAGACCATTATTTCCATATTCAGTTATATAGTTCATTAACAGAAGTGTCAAAGAATTTGCACTCTGATGGTGGAAACTCTTTCTGTTTGAGCTCTCTTTGAGCTTTGTTGTGATTCTTTAATTATTAAACTTACATCAGCATGTGAAGAACTGTTTCACACTGGGTTTGTAATTTGATATGATTATTTGATGGTAAAGGCTTTGAAGTGTGTCTTGCCTCACCCTCAGTTGCTTCAGAAAAGAAGGAATGAATTGTCAGCTCTATGGATAGTCAAAGCTCAACTCTGACCCAAAACCTGAGCATTTGTGATGAGGCATAGTTTGCCTAACCATAACTGCCTGGTGCTGCTTTGAGATTCTTGAAGGTGCTGGAGAAAGCTGTCTGAGGCTGGCAGGCACAGGAGCTACAGATCCTTTCCCGAAGCAATAGTGGGTCAAGTTGTCAAAACAGTCTTTAGATTACTTTTGGAAAAAGTTACAGGCTGGATCAACTATGCCACTGAGGGAGGTGTGTGTGTATACATTCCTGATGTATATTGCTTAGATAGACTTGGGAGGTGGTAGAGTTGTGATTTTTTTTTTTTTTCTCCACCATTTCTCCTTTGGGTGGGGGTCCCCTGCTTCCCTAGCCCAAGGTATCCAAGCCATTTTCTTACCACTGAGTAATCTTATACACAAGAGGGATTTTGGCATTAGCCTGTTTGCTTTTTTCTTACTCAGCCCTACACTGGAAGGATTAGTGTGAAAATGAACTGCAAGTGCAAAGTGACAAAATGGGTCTCTGGCTCACAGTTTCAGGCTGTAATTCAGGCTCAGCATACACAGTGCAGTCCCTTGGGTTTGTTTTTGTTTTCTTTTTCCTATTTTTTTTTTACTCACAGGAAGCACAAGAATTTTAAGAATATGCAGAATGTCAAAATTGTCACCTCTAAGCCTTCTCAGAGAAAGGAAATGGTTTTTCTGCAGCTCTCCATCCTCCTCTGCCTGGATTAGCCACAGACAAACAAAAGCAGTAGATTTTCTCCAAGCTTGGGTGCCTAAAACAGGGTTGGGTGAAATACAAGACAGGCTGTGTGAGTTTAATGTTTTGTCTATTGATGCCACTGTATCTTCAAAGGCACAGTGTCACTCAGCCATCCCTCACTCGGATGTTGTAAAGGTCTGTAAGTAGTTTTAAGTTAAAATAAGGTCACATTGACAAAGAACACATTTCACAACAACCTCAAAACCCCCTCTCCTCTGTCAGAGTATGTGAGAATTTCAGACCTACATAGCCCTATTCAAGGAAGTGTCCAACTCAAACTGCACTCTCAGAAGCTTTACTGTGTCCAAGTTCTAGTCATTTTTCATCTCAGAAACTCATAACCATAGTTGGGAACCATTTTCCCCTACTGCATCTTGTGCTTACCTGGGACAACATCAGCTGATATAGCAGCAAACACCACTTGACAGCCACCATGACCCACAGGAGTCAGCCACGAGTTCCCATGTCTTCTCTGCATTGTGTGGAGCTTTCCACCTCTTGTGTTCTCATATAAATAAAATGGGACATTATGATATTCCCAAATATTTTTATTAGCAAGTGTCCTCATTGCAGGTGTTCAGCAGCTTCTTCACAGAGTGGACAGAGGACAAGGGCTTGATGAAGCAAAGGGGATATATGTGCTTTCATTTCCCAGGTCTCAGAGTGGCTGCACTGCATGAGAGTGATAACAATTAAAGCTGTTATGGAGTAATTAAACTGTCTCATGTCTGAGAGACATGCCAACTCACTGTCAGGTCTGCAAGTTGGTGCCAAAACACTAAAGCATTTTTCGTGCCAGTGATATACTCTGGGTGAGTTCAGAAACAGAAAACACTGCTGGCAAATTGTTTTGAGGAACTCAGAAATGACTGTGGAAGTACCAGATTAGCCAAGTGCTTGCTGTATCTCTTGTGCTGGGACGGCTGTACACAGCCTCCTGGTGACAGAAAAGCTCCCAGCTTGGTCATTACAAATCAATATGCCAGAGGTACGGCTCTCAAATACATGTATTTGTGTGCATATTTGAATAAATTAGAGACTTTAAAAATAACAGATATTTATAAAGAAAATCATACTAAAAACTGCACAAAAATTGTAATTTCTCCATTTTTAAACTAAAATTCTTCATTATGTTCCTACTAAAAGCAGTCATTAATAAGCACATTAACAAGTAAGTAATATAGTCCACTGCCTGGAATGTGAGTGAAAAATCAGTATTTTTTCCTCATTCCTCAAAGACTTTATATGAAGATGATGAATCAGTGTCTGATGTTAAGCTATTGTCATTTTACTGCCTGTCTGCGTACTTATTACAACAATAAGTAGAATTGAACTGCAGTTGTCCAGCTGCATCAACATAGGACATTTTGGGATGTGCTGTTCTTGTTTTCTAATTCTCATAATTGACCAGAAGCCTGAGTTTTACAGGTTGTTAGGCACTAGTCCTCTGGAAGTCCTGGTGTTTAGGAACCTCCATCAGTACAATATGGCAATGACAGAGAGTGCACACAAACATACATTTTGAAATCTGGAACTAATTGATTTCTAAGTTTTCTCCACACAGCGTCTTCCAAATGCAGAGAACATCTGCACAGCCAGAACATCAGGGTCTATGCTCAGTAACCTGCCTGGGCACTGGGTCAGTCCCTTTGGAAGAACATCCAGAAAAGTTCTGGGAAGATGCAAGACTTGTCTCTGTCATACCAGTCTCCACATCAGCTTCACAAGCTGCCTTCTCTCTGGGAATAAGAACAACTCCTGATGAACATGGTCCAACTCTATCTTTGCACTTGGACACATAAAAATGTCCTTGCTCAAGTCATAGTACTCAGGTCAGCTTATTTGCACAAAACCAGGGTCAGTGCTTACAGGTAGGCAAAGCACTGAAGATGTTATTGAAAAGGCTGGAGAGCTTAAGAGCTTGTGGTAAAACCTCTGAACTGTGACAGAGGATGTTTGGTTTCATTTCTTATCATAGACTGAGCTGTTTGATATTGGATGAGTGACTTTATTTTGCAATGCATCTACCTGTGAATCAGAAGCAACATCCATGGTCTTCAACCCAATCAACTTTAGGCATGATCTTTGCAGATACAGGAAAATTGTTGTGCTGAGTATTTGTCAAGTACACTTGACTTTTTCCAAGTGGAAGAGGCGGGAAATGTAGTAGGTGGGGCTGGGAAATGATCAAGACACATCTCACACAGCAGGGGAAACCATTTATCTTCTCTTAACTCACTTTCACACCTGTCTCTCCCATTCTTTATAGGCTCTGCAATGTACAAGCAGTAAATTGGGGGTAATCTGAACCAGTAATATTTAACCTTCCCTAGCAAAAGTCAATGGCAGTTTGTGAAACAGCTTTCTACGGTGCCACCTCTTGCAGTTCATCCCCTAGAGTGTGCATTTGACACATATTTGTTTTGAGGGGTTGTAAGCTGTAAGATGTGAATGAATACCTGCCATCCACTTATTCTTGCTTGTCAGAGATGGGCTACTAGGCAGGAGGGATCTTGGGCTCCGGCATACTAGGGCTGGCCACACTTGCAACTTAACTGAATAGACTTGAGAAATGAAACAACTTCTGTAAGTCACATGGCACAGTACATTTAGTCAAAAGAGAAAAGCCCCAGGAACAGACAAAATGTATCCGGCGGTTATATTACGGGGAGCAAGGAACAAGGGAAAGAGACAGAGGACAGGAAAGGGGCAAGTGAAAAGCCATTGCTTCCTTCAGGATGCACAGTAATGTTCTCTGTAGAGGCAGGAACCAAATTCCTCTTTTTATAATCAGCATAATCCACCAGAAATAATATATAATTCCTTGTAACTGAACGGCTGTCTCACAGATGGATGGTGTAATATGTCCCTTGCTTCCCTCGATTCTCTCCCTTCCTTTCTTTCCCTCACTGGAAGTTCCTGTAATTGTCACTTTGTAATGTATATTCCAGCACATGGACATGCAGAATGAAGCCTACATGCTCATTTTGCACCATAAATGATGTGTGCTGCCTTGTGTAACAAACAGTAAATCCTTTATACCGAAAGTCTGTTCTTTTTCACACCATTCACTTGTTCAGTAACAGTTGTCCAGATTTTTTAATTCAGCTCCTTCCACTAATCCAGCAACTGCTGGTCTTAGACAGGTGCAGGGATCAAACAGGCTCAATAAACTGAAACATCTGGCCTGGAAATGATAATAGGCCCTTTTACTTTCCAAAGCAGAGAAGGAATGCAAAGTTTTCAAATGTTAAATCATGCAATTAGCCTTTGTAATATACTTTTTTAAAAATTGAAACAATAGTGTTTTCTATTCAGGGTTCCATTCATTGCTTAGGTCGTGTTTTCATCTGTCTGCTGCAGGAGACACCAGGCCAAAGGGGTCAAAACATCTATGACTAATAATTTTTTTAAAAACCCAAACAAACCAGACCTGCTACCCCTCCTTCACAATCAGATATGTCAAGAGGCCCATCCATGCAATAAGCCAAAAACTAATTCTGTGACATTGTTTGGGAAAACCTGTGCCCCAGAGGATGGAAAAATCCCTGTGCAAGCCCAGTTGCATGAAGCTGAGTGATCTCCAGCATGTGAAGGCTGGTTAAAGAACAGAGCTGCAGACAATCACCCCATTATCTGGATGACATGGGCACACAGTTGTCCTCACAACTCTTTCTAGCACAGAGACTATTATCAGAGCTAGACAAAACCTTTCAAACTCTGAAAATGCCACAGGAGTATTTCTGTTCAAGATTGTCCAGTTTTGGAGCAGCTCTCACCACACACTTGTGCCTGGGTTTGGTTAGGCTGAGCCCATGGTGAGAAGACTCATCATGGTCTCTTCCAGGCATTGTTCTCAGCTACCCCTGGCTTGTACATGGCTGCCTCTGTGCCCCATAGACCAGAATCAAAACCCTCTGCAGGAATCAAATCCAGAATCAAAACCCTCTGCAGGAAAGAAAAGTTGTCAGAAACTTTTATGGTTATGTCTAAGGGGATGTTGTTTTCCGGCAGACCATGTATGTGACCAAGTATTAGGGACAGGTATGTTCCTTTTCCTGTATTAGAAAATAGATTTCCATTTCTTGTTCAAAAAGTTCTCTATCTTCTTGGTGAAAATGCTTCGGCTTGACAAAATAAAATTGTTTTGAAAAAAGCTTCAAACAGGCCTCACATTGACTACTGGCACTCATTAAATCCCCTGTGAAGAGTTGGTATTTTAATCCAGCATCATTGCCAAAATATAGTCTTGGTAACTTTGCACTGACCAAATTTTCCTTTACACTTGGAGCTTAACATGGCATTCTCTCCTGAGTAAACAGGAATGTTCATCTTGGACCAGAGAAACTTGGAAGCCAGTCCTGGGTTCCACTCCAACCTTTGCCTCAAGTTTCCTGTGAGGCCTGAATGCTTTCAGAAGAGCTCTGAGCCTTGGTACAATTTGTTTGGCACATCTGGGCCCAGGATTCCAAAGGTATGTTCAGTTCTTCTTACACACAATCTAGCCTTATAAACCCTATTTGTGAATATACTTCTCTTGAAAATAATGTCTTTGGGCTCTCATGACTTCTGCTTTCAGGAAAGCTGGAATTGTAACAGAAAGAGAGCGTATAGGCTCTAAAGTGCCTACAATGCTGGTATCTTCTATAAGGAAGGAAATGGTGTATAAAAGACTAGGAATAATTTATTTGTAATGAAAACAAATAAATTATTCCTCCTTATTTATGCAGGAAGAGATGTTGCAGTGTTGCTGGCTGTGCAGGTGCAGCCATAGGGCCAGAGGGTGAATGCATTTCACAGTCCATGCCATGGTCTGCATTTCATTGCATGACTTTCCCTAAAGGTCATGAGCCTTCAGCTAAAAACACCCTACATCACTGTAATGAGGATGAGCATATATGTTTCCCTCAGTCACTGTATGTTGACAGTCTCTGGCAGCTGTAGTGGATCTGTGTTCTCATCCTGGAGTCGGTAAAAGGGAGTCATGAGCCAGGCAATGAGGAACTCAGGGAAACTCCTTAGTTCTCCTGAATTCTTGCAGAGATTTTCCTTAAGGGCACAAGGCTGTGACAAGAGGGATCTCTAAACACATGCTAAATGACTGTTCACCTGTATTAATGGGCACCTGTGTGACGTAAATGAGAGATAGAAACTAAAAAACTTAGAGTTAAGTGAGTACCAGCCTTTACAAGCAGTGTCCCTAGGTCAGGGTCAGGCTTCAAGCATCACAACAGGAGACTTTAACTCAGACCAGAGCTCCTAAATGCTGAGTTCTCCTTTCATGATAGACCTTGCACTGTGAGGCTCACTGGGAAGAGAGATGCTCTGCAAGGGTCTCCGTGTGCTCCCAAAAGGCATCATCCCCACCTTGCTGCAGAGGATGTGTCAGACCCAGAAGCAGCTAGTGCATTCTGCAGCTGAGGGAGTTTGGGTTAAATCCTAAAGGGCAGGATGGCAACAGACACCTCTCTCACCAGAACAACAGGAATCAGAGGACCAGAAACTTCTGACTTCAGAAAATAAGTTGGATTGAGATTTCTTTGCATAGGGGAGATGGTACACCCCTGTGTTATCTTTGCTATTCCTGGATGCCAAAAAAATCCTCATTTTTGAAGCAATGATGCAAGTAAGAGAAAAATTCTGCATTGGTACACATACAGCTGATCTCTCAAAATATTTTAACTATATAGTTGCTGATTAGAATTTCAAAAGTTTCTCAAGTTGTGTTCACAATTACAATGTAATGATTTGTTTGGGAATCACAGATGAATAAGTCAGAATTGTGTATACCTTTCATTTTCTGATTTTGAGATGTTACAGCTTCCTATAACTAAGTCAAGAATTTTTAACTTGAGACAAGTCTACCAATTAGTTTACTTTTACTTCTGTGGGGCAATGCAATTCCTCAACACATCCTTTGTTGGTCTCCAGGATCAATCTGCAAGTCATATGCCTACTTCAAATAGGTTAAGTATTCAAAACCAACAGCCTATGGACAAATTTAAATTCTCTATGAAGGAAGGTTATGCCTCAGGGATGTTAGCACTGGAGATAATGTCAAAGAAAAGTGCAGTATAGCAGTATAGCCTGTGCAAAAGCCAGGGGAAAAAGAAATTACTCTTCAGTCATGAGTGAGAATGTGGATGCTCAGCTACTCTGATCTGGTTAATGGAAGCTGCAAGGTCAAGAAAATTTATCAAAACTGTAGCAAAGTGTGTTCAAGCATTCGGAAGGAAGAAAGAAGTAGTCTCTAGAAAAACATCTTTTCCTACCAGAAAACAGAGACCAGGCCTAGTGGCCATGGCTCCTAGTGGCATGTACCATCACTTGCACATAATTTTGTAATTTGCCACACAAACACAGCTTATGCACTGGAGATTTACTTGATTACACTTGACTTGTGGATGCAAAAAAACCCCCACTCACCAAAAATAGCAAGATCAAGGTCATATTTATTATTGACTTCTAAGTTTAGGTGTAAAATGAAACCAAGACAGAGATGTTTTTTGTTAGTATAGCAAAAAGCAGTGTGCCTTTTGAGTTTTAGTGCATTTCACGAATTCAGTGTTCTTTTTGACACATTAGGTACTCTGGTTTGTTGAGCTCTACCAGTATGTCCTTACAAGTCTTCAGTTCATGTGCTCACTTCTAGTACACTAAATCCATCCTATATGTCTGTTATAAATAGGGTACTGCACATACAGCAAATGCAGCCCCCACTACACACCCTTGCATGATCTCCTCAAATAGCACACATATTCTCACGCTATATTTAGTGCTACATCCAGGGTAACATATCACCACATCATTATATACAAAATGTCTTCATAAAAACAAACATTGGAGCAGAGAAATGGGTCTCTTCAGCCTGCATTGAAGTCTGCCAAGCCGCAGAGTCCTACCAAAACTTTTATTTTACTTAGTTTAATTCTGATTACATAAATTTTTTAAGATTTTCCTAGTTTGTGAAGCTCCCAAACAAATTCAAATGACAATTCTTTGCAGATATTACTCCAGATAGTGTTTCTACATGTGAGTCTAGCAACATGAATAAGCTGTTCATATAATTTTTATCTGCATATTGCCTTCTGGTTTGAATTTTGGTCTGTATGGATCGACATACTGGCAACTTGCTCACCTAGTAAAGATGCAGCAGTCCATAAAAATGGAGCAGTAACCTCCTTCCAACCCCCAAGTAAGAAATCTTGACCAAAGTGTTGCTCTAAGATATTGCATCAACATAAATTAAGTATTGAAAAGATATGAGCATGAGAGGATGTACAGCAATGCTGGCTGACACAGCAATCTACTCACTGAGCACACCATCAATTTGTCATCTTTCTCTTTTTTTTCCTGTTGTAGGTACCACAAGATAAAGGAATGTTAAGAAAGGGTCTCGGGGAAGATAATAGGAGGGATATGTAGAAGCTTCCCTAACGTGGATAACTCTATGGTCAAGAACATCTTGAAACTGAGCATGTGATGGCAGCAGGGTGCAAATGGAGCAGGAAGCTAGAACTTAGAGGGTGATTAAGATGTGTTGAGGCAGGATAAAAATGTCCAGGAAGAGCTCTGAGTTTGAGGCACTTAATGCAGCAGAAAACATGGGGAATTGTTGGAGGCTTCATAGGGAAGTGCTGTCCAGGGAATGATAAGGATATGATAAGGAAAGGTCATTACAGCAGCACTGATAAACCAGGATGGTTCTTCAAGACCAGCTGTCCTGGTTCTGGCCAGGACCGGGTTCTCTTTTTGCAGTAGCCAGGAGGGACATGGCCAGGACACACAGGTTACTCTGTAGTGCAGTCATTTCCAGGGGACTGGAGAAGTCACAGCACAGCAGAGGAAGTAAACAGCTATTGTTGGGTGTTTTCCTTGGGATGTGAGCAATCACGTGTGAATCCTCACTGGATTTTTCCTTCTACACTCTTGTTAGGATTGTTACTGTTACTGCTCATTTTCCTTTTCATTTTCTGTTTCCAGTAAATCGTTCCTATCTCAACCCCTGATCTTTACCCTTTGTGCCTCCAATATTCCTCCCCAGCCACAGTGGGAGGAGGGGATGAGCGAGTAGTGCATGGCTTGGAGTGTTTCAGTGGGAACACTAAACTGGGGAACACCATTCTTAAACCACGACACCAGGTGAGATGATTTTGCAGTAATGAAAGTTGCATTGTGAGAGGGAAAGGGTACATTTTTGATAAATCACACAGCAAAATGCCATCAGCTAAGGCTTCCCTCTATAGCATCCTAACCCAGCTGAAGTCCTGATGCTCTTTCCCCACAGATCGACACTTCAGTCCGTGAAACCTCACACTGCGGTTTTTCAGGGAACCAACACAGCTGAAAACCAAATCTTACAAAGACATCAGTTTTTGCAAGCAGCACGACTCATTGAAGTGCCTGGCACATTGCACCAAGCACGAACAGAGTAAGAGAGGGAAGAAAGACATGGGACCGGCATCAGGATGGACACAGCAGCTAACAGGAGACTCTGGGTGTGTCATCTTGCATTCACTCCTCTGCCAAAAGCTGGGAGAATGGGAGGCTGAGAATGGTACTGACCACAGGACAGTATGTTGGAACGGTGTTAGAAAAATATACAGAAAGCAAAAGGGTCATTTTTAGCTAGATAAATCCTGAAGCAGTGACTAAACATCCATTAGATATTATAGGAGAGAGAAGACAAGATTTGATCTGGGCAGGAGACAGGTTGGGAATTAAAAGATAGATATATATATTATTGTTTAAGATGTCACTGCTGTGAAAGCAACAGTTAGATGGATTTCTTAGCTCCTACTTGCAGTCCCTTGTCTTTATAACCATAATATTACTTTACTACATCCCATTAGTAATGTTTTCTTTAAAGCCTATTATGGAAAATGAGTTGAAAGTCCCAAATTTCCTGTTATTATTTCTATCATTTCTGCTCTTTGTTTTTTGCAAGAAGGCCGTTTTTTAAAATGTTTTCAGCTGCTCCAAAAACAGCTTAAACTGGGTTTAAACTCATTCCTTCTGGTAGTTAATTCCACTCAGAGATTTCATCCAGTCATGCTTTTTCCTTAGCTACAAGGAGTTTTATTAGGTACCATTAGCTTTGTTGGCTTAAAAGAAACTGCTCCAGCTGAGATAGTTTCTAAAATACTCATCAGATATCTCATGGAGACTGAGAGCTTTAAATTTGTCTAAGAAACAAGGAAACAAGTAGCTCTGTGGAACATACATACACTGTGGTCCCATTGAGAAGCCCAGCTGCTGGCTACTGTGTAGATTGTTACTCTGAAAAAATCTTGAGTGATTCTCAAAGTAGCCCTCCAAACCTAAAAGTAAGTAAAGAAGAAGTTAGATAATAAGGGGTGGAAGAAGTGTAGTGAGTAAACATGAGGAATGCTGTCACATATAGTCCAAGATTGAAGCATGATAAATAACACACATAAACAAGTTTAAATTAACATAATTGCAATTGCATGGGCTTCAAGATGTTATCTTCCCATCATGTCTGGAGAAGTTTTCACAATGCTAAATTAAAAGCAAACATAGAAAACAATGGCTTTCTAAGTAAAATACTGGAATTCTATTAACCTTTTGTCTTAGAAGAGACAATAGCCACAAACCTCTGACAGAGACGTGCAGCTGCCCTGCCAAAGCACTTCTCAGCCAGCTACTCACAGCATAACCCACACACTCAGAGCTGGGACCACACTTCTGAGAGGACAGCAGGGCAGCCCAGATAAAACCAGTATCAACCTACTTTGAGGTAGAAATCTTCTCTCACAACTCTCTTCTGACCTAGACTTGGCAGCTGCATGACTGACTTCAGCCCAGGAGGTGACCTCAGCCTAGTGGGTCTGGAGCAGAAAGCTGGTCTAGAGCAGCTGAAGAAGACAATAGAGGGAAGCTCAACTGTTGGTCCTGTATCAGTCTATATGTAGACACTGTACAAGGTCTCATTTCAGCTTTCTGTAGACCGGTTGCACCAGCCCTAAAATATTATTGCATCCCTGATAATTAGTTGCCATGTCCACTGCTGAGTGTGTCTTGTGAAAAATCTGTCCTCTGCTTCAGGTCAAATTCAGCACATTCAGTAAGGATGTAATTAGCCCTTACTGGTGTCTCTCTTTGCAGGAAGAAGCTTGGGATGCATGTGGTTTACATGCAATTTGGAAAGGGCTGTGATTTAAATAATAAATAAAAAATAATTTCTAATAAGAGAAGGACAGTAAGAATAATGAGATTTTCACAGCATTTTTTCGGGTACATCTGAGTGCATTTTACAGACAAGGTTCTTCTGAACTGTAACAGTTTCTTCCAAAAGTGTATCTTGTCAGACATCTGTACCCTGGTTCATGAGCTACCCTTGATTATCCGAAAGAGCAGTCTTATTCATAACACATTTTAAGAACACAGAAATAGATCTGTTTATCAAAAACTGACCTTCAAACCTTCACTCAGTCCATTTTTAGGATAAGGAAAATGCACTATAACTAACCCATTCGTGCTGCAGAATAAATTCTGGGGGTGTTTCTTGTGCCCTCTGGAAAGTCTTCTTATGTACATGCCTGAAATTCAAAGTAAAATCTGAGCAGATTTCAGTAGCTGAAATCATGTTAAGAAGCTGGTCTCTTCCCTTTAAAATCTGTAGTCAATTTCTCCAAACAGAATACAGTACTGGCATCACAGTTGTAAGCTTGTATTCTGTGATGGTTTTAACCTAAACCACCACACACTCAAATCTCAGTCTTTAAATACTGGACTATCTGGCCACTAGCTCTCATGTATTTCAAGGGCATAATGCCACTTCTTTCCACTTTAGGGTCCCAGTGGACTGGATTATGAACCAGCTGTGCCTGGCAAGCAAGGACCTGGAGCAAGACAAGTGGCCTCAGTATCACCCCTCAGCTGCAGAGAGCACACATAAGTGTGTGTGCAGAGAGGTGCTCCCCAGAGCCTCATGTTCAGCTGCAACAATTCCTCACAGCCTCTCTCTCGTCTGTGTATGTGTGTGTGTGACCCTTATTCCCACACAAAAAATCTTTGTAGCCCCACAATATTAAATCTCTGATCTAACAGTGTCTAGATGGAGGTGGTACATGAATCTGGCATGTCCCAGGGGTATCCAAGATAGCTACACGGGACTCTCAGATTAAACACAGGATCGAGGCTGAGGACCTCCCAGTGTAAAGGATTCTTCATTCTCTTGTTCAGGCTCCTGAGCATATAGGATACTGAATCAGAACCTCATCCTCAGTAACTCCTGGCAAAAGTTTTTTCTGTGGTTAAAAATTCAAATTCAGACTTTTGTTTCCATTACCTTTTTATTTTATTTTTTTTTTCTAACCTGAAGATAGGCTGGATGGGGAAGGAGAAGTGCCACGTGAAGAGACAGGCTGTATTATCATCCTGGTGTTGACATCAGAACATGCAGCCATGACAAGCAAAGTTTTATGAAACCAAACTTCATTGGCTTGTCAGTTAAACATTTTACTCCAAGGCTGAATCTAAAAGAGAAAAGTTTCGTTTTACACTTGCTATTACTACTCAGTGGGCCAGCATTCCCAAAGTAACTAATAATTTGGCTTCTTCAATTTCAGGCCTACAAATCAACCCCTGGGACCCTTCCTAGGTCTTTTCTTGGCATGGACACACAGAGTTTTGCTTCTTGACTATGATAACAAGCCACAGAGCACAGAGGGATGCTTTATGTTCTATGATTTTGGGACCAAAGTGATACATTCAGACTGCCTGTTATAGCACTCAGGTTCAAAAGGACTATTTCCACTGTTAACTGTCTAAAGCTGCCAGATGTTGGATGAAGAAAGAAGTAAATGTCACACATGAGTTATACATTCAGGTAACAACCTCTGTCTCTTGCCACCTGTAACTGTGGTAGCAAGCCCACAGTGCTGGGAAAGAGGTTTGTCTGCACACAGTGTTGTCTCTCCTTGACTGGAGGCACATCTCTGGCCGTTCCATTGTCTGTGTTAGGATGTCTGTAGACAGCTACAGCAGTTTTGGTAAAGACACTCCTTGTCTCTATCTCTCGATTGCCCCATCCACATAACTCATGTCAAATATTCTGGGAGCTACAAGTGTAAGGTGTGATTGATTAATTAATAAAAGCATTACGGATCTTCAGACAGAAGGAGCTGAGGGAGTCCAGCAGGATCATTATTATTACCACAAAGTCAACATCACATATTCAGTGATGAAAGCCTCTCCGAGGAGTATTGCAAACCTATTCCTGGAATTAACACTCCCGCTCAAATTTGATAGTACCCTTTGTAGAGGATTTTCATTTGTATTCACAGAATAACATAAATAAGTGCTCAGGCTGGCCAATCTATTTCCTCTGTAACTGGCAGCATTCACAGTCACTTTATTGTATGAAATAATGTCTTGGGTTTTCCTCCCTCTATCTTGCTTGTGCCTGACCTTCCATTAAAAGTTGCTTGGAAACTGCTTAGAGAATAGTCAGTGGTGCTTCTTATTGATATCTTCCTTTTGTGATTTCTTTGCTATTCTGTCTTTTTGTATTCCTTCCCTGAAGCTTTTTACGCTAGATGAAGATGAAAAGAAACCAGAGAATCAAAGCCTAACATTTTTCTTTTTAAAAGGAACAGGAAAAACATCCTCCCTGTATACATTGACATGCTAAAGAACAAAGAAATGCTCTTCTAATAAATGCTCCAGACAGTTTTTAACACACATGTTATTATCAAGCAATTTACACATTCTTTTTAGCATCTTGGTAATTAGAAACAGGAAGATGAAGTATGTTGTGTCCCAAAATATACCTTGCAATTGTCATTGTACAGAAATGATGGAAAGTGGGCCCCACTATGACAGCCATTTCACCAGAGAGGCTTTGTAAAGGTAGTTAGAGTTGTCTCCTAAAAGAAGGCTGGAGAAGTGGCTCAGAGGATTAACCACTGGACACCAGTGGTCATGGTGGATAGTAGGAATTTAAGTAGTAGCCTGAGGGAAGGAACTATTCCCTTCTCCTCTGCTCGTGTGAGTGCACTCATGGAATTGTCAGGGACCTCCTCTGGGACCAGCAAGCGCTCCCCTAGGGTGATAGGGAAGGACCTGATAGCCAGAGTTGTTCCACAGCCCCAGCCAGAAACAGAGTGTGGAATGGTTGGGTGCAGTCATTCTGCAAATAGTCCAGCAAAGGATTAGCAGAACAGTTAGGTGTATGGAGCATCCAAGAAAAAAGGAAAAACTGAGGGAGATGTGTTTTTCTGGCCTGGAGAAGACAAAGCAAGAAGGTGAATCTAACAGCAGTCTTCTAGCAGTTTATCTACAGGGGGCTATGGAGATGATAGAGGCAGAGATAGAAATGAAAGGACAAGAGAAGGACTGTCTACGACAGTCAGAAGTCGTAGCAACAGAACGAGTGGGTGGACTTGAGGAAAATATCTTTTATGACAAGCACTGATGCCCTTATCCAGAAAAGCTGGTTAACCTCCATCCTTGAAAATTTAGCTTGATAAATTTTGGGGAAGCTGTCCACATGTATGTTTAGTGACAAATCTTGAGAGTCATTTGAGAGGAAGTGTTGTTTTTTTTGCATAGCAATGTGTTTTGCATTCACTGTGCTTTGCATGAACTTTAAGCCTTCAGCTTTTGGCCACATCCTTGCTCAATACTTCTCTACTAGCTCACAAAAATTTCTCCATACAGGCCTGAAAATAATTTTCCAGGTCTAAATAGTTAACTATTTACCTAAATACTTAAATAACAGGTCTAGGTAGTTTTTCTCCCATAAATATTTTGTCTTTATTCACACTGAACTACATTGGATGCAGGTTGGTGTTAGGGCTTGTGACTGTCACAGGCAAGTAGCATGGTACTGGAAAGAAGACACAGTAAGGCCTGAATCTGACTGTATTAAAATCCATGTCAAAATTCCACTTTTTGTCTAAACATCATTTCTGACCTTGTTCACAAACTTCCATGTATAACTATTGCTGCAAAGGATCACCCCAATGAAAATACCTAGATTTTATAAATTCAGAGGAAGTACTTATTCTTGAAGATCTGTTGCAATTTTCTCTATGAAGAGTACTGATAATATAACTTCAGCTAGTATAGTATTCTTCAAAATCATAGGATTTAAAATTTTTTTATCATGTCCATATTGCCTCATTTTCCTCATTTGCAAGGACAAAGTGCCAATATGACATATTTGTAAATGATTCTATTTTTTTTCACATGTCTACACGTTTTGGGACCACAGATACTTCTTTCTTGAAGATTTCTGACCAGTATACATATTTTAATATGATTTAGCATTTAGAAATAAGACAGTAAATTTAACCAGGAAGCAGCCCTTCTGTAAAGGAGTCTGCAAATACCACTTCAATGTATGTGGAACTTAAGTCACTATTAAGGCTAACTTAAGTCAGAATTTTTTTAAACTTCTTTTTCCCAAATTTAACTAATTAAATCCTTTATCTAAAGCTTTTGATCATGTTTCTTTGTTGATCACAGTCTGATCATCTTGCAAACAAAAGGTTACATCAATTCACAGATGTCAACCTGCAGCTCTTATCTGTTTCAATCCAGAAATTCCAGGAAATTATCACATGGAGTTCTTTGCATGCCCTTCCAGAGCACAGTCTTTCAGGCTAATCTGTAAGATAGTGGTTAGGGTCAATCTACACATATTAAAGTGTTTATTTCCCAGGAGAGAGAAATAGCCCAGACTCTTGACTCTGGGAAAATTGTATTTTATTTTCTAAATTTCTCTGGTTTTGCTCTGTTCTATTATCCTCAGGTTTTTATATAGCTGGCTGGGGTTACCTCATAATTATTTTAATAAACGGGCACAATGCTGGCAAAGGTTCTTCTCAAAACCACAGTCCGACTCTGACTAGAGTCTGAAGACAGGTGTTCACTCATAAAGTATTTCAGGGATACTATTTTGAAAAAAACAGACAAGAATGATGGAATATTCTGGAGTTGGAAGGGACCCTCAAGGATCATTGAGTACAGCTCGTAAGTGAACAGCCCATATGGGGATCAAACCTGTGGCCTTGGCATTATTAGATGTTTTATTTTTTCTATGTATTTGCAGAATATCTTCTCTAATACCTTCAGGTGTAATATTTTGAATATACATCCTTTTCAAAAGCAGTGTAGGAATCCTAGATCTTCTCCTCTGTGCACAATTGGCAGTAAATTTTGGTATCAGCAATTTTTTTGAGTGGAAACAAAACAAAGGTCTATTGCAATAGAAGAGCACTGACTATTGGGAGACTTTCAAACTTCTAGATTTATCTTAGTTTGGAAATGAATTTTGTTTTATTTTACTACCTTATACTCTTAAGTACCTTCTAGGTACATCCCCCCTGGTTTATGACAGTGGCTATGCTCAGGCCACCGCAGAGATTCAGAGATGCCATGCCCAAGACACTGGCAGGACAAGCAACCAACATTATATGGAGGAATAGGATTTGTGTTGGTAGAAATCATTGAACATCTCCCTTCTGGGATAAAGTTTAACAAGAAAGCATGAAAAATTTATGCAGCTAGGCAGGTCCCACTCCACAGGTCACGAGACTCATGCACTTCCATGTAGCCACTCTTTCCCAGTGGATGAACAATTTCTGTCTTCTAGGCCTTGTTTCCTTGGCTTGTACAAGGTTCTTTTAACTTTAGATTTAGGTATCCCTCCTAATTAATGATCATTTCACACTGTCTTCAAAAGCCATTGGATTTTGATTAGCCAGCAAATAAAAATGGCTTAATTTTCTCCTCTGGGTACATAGTTCCTCTGTCTCCTTGGCAATTAATTGAGTAGGCGAATAATAGCTAGTGCGCTTTAACAGTCTGTGTAAGGAGGGCAATACCAGCCTGGTCACCAGGAGAACTTCACTACCATTAAGCACTTAGAAAATCTGATTCTCCAAAGGGAGAAAGAAGCTAGATCAGTGCACCCTGTTACATGGAGCCCTAATGGCTCCTGTGCAGCTGGAGCATGGAAAACACAGCAGGCAGCCTGCCTCTGTTGTGGATACTCACTCCTCCATGGAAATGTCAGTCTGGAAGCTGCTGTCAGAGGCAAACAGAAAACATATTCTTATTTTTCCTTAGCCAAATGTGAGAATACTAACCTTTGGAGAAGTCTAGACTAATTCCACTGAAAAAGATGAAGTGGCTCTAGCATAGCTTGCCAACAGAAATCTGCATATCAACGAGATATCCTTCCTTTTATTTATTATTACCCCTAAGATGTTGTGCATTTCAACAGCAAGTATTTTCCAGGGCAGAATGAGGGCAGGAGAAGTCCCCCAAATGTTTTGCTATTCTCAGCACAGTGTTTAGGCAACACATATGTGAGAACAGTGAATGAATATGCCAACCATCTCATTGCACAAATCAGGCAAAATGCAGCATGTGAAATCAAATAGGTATTAAATTTGTCCTGTGATAAAGACATCAAGAACAGGGAGTACTGGATAGCTTCCAGTTCATCTTGATATATTGTGCCTTATTGATATGGCTAGCACAGAAATCTTGCTGTCAGGCTTCCCAAGGAGGTGCTGAGTTCAGAGGAGTAAGCTGGAGGAAAGCAACCTTTCAGCAAGTGCCGTTTTTTGAATTCTCTCGGCCTTGGAGGGTATTAAGGCATTGTATGTATTAAGTGTAAGCAGATCCATGTATGTATAATCAAATTGACATCAAGAGGTGCTGAACTTGTTTCCACAGCACTTAAAGCAGGCCTTCAGCTTTCATAGGGGTGAGAGGTGTTTCTGTCATTAGCTTCAGGCAAGACCTGAATACCAAACTCTCTGAATGCTGCAAAGAGTGTGCAGTGATTTAACAAGCAGAAGTATTTTTTACACATTCTGGAATCCTTTTTATTGTCCAGTCCTGTTTGTTTGATTGTAATAGAAAACACCTAGAGTTTTGATGGGAGATCAATGATCAGGAGATGTTTTGTTGCCGGTGACAGTTGTGCATCTCTTCAAATATATTAAACAAATATATTTGTTTAATATATAAAACAAATATAAAACAAATGCTGTGAAGATTCATGGTTCATCATCAATAGCCACCAGGACACAAGGTTAATTGACACCCACTGGCACGTTGTGGGCACAGCCATGAACATTTCTCTTTCACATAGTCGCCCATCTGTACATAGGTGGGCAAAGAAATCCGCTCTTGAGTTTTTCCCTTCTTCTGAGCGAGGATCCCTACAACATAAACTATTTCTCTTCTCTGTCACAGTGTAAAACTAATTAGTAATTGTTGCTTTTCAAAGTGTTGACATTATGAAATTGACCTGGAAACACCGGTGTGCTTTCTACTTAATTTTTCTTCATAAAAACCTGAGTATATAATGAAATAAGAAGGTAACTCTTTAACTTTTTACAAGTTTTTGTTCAGAAGTTTTCCCCTGATGAACACAGCCAAGAAAATATGTGAGACCCTGATTAAACAAAATGTTTACCTCCTAGAGTTACAGTCTGAGTTGAATTCTTAAATACATTGTGGGCTAAACATGGAAGTGATGAAAGCTACTCACAAGACGAAGCAAAGCCACAATGTTCAACATCCCAGATACTACCAAGACTTTTTTTGGTTCTCAAGCTATTTCGTTGTCTCACAGAACTGTCCCACAAAAATCAAATCAAGTAACCTAATACTGGTGGATAGGAAAATGAGTAAAAAATAAAAATTACCCCAATAGGTAGAAACTCTTCGCCAAGACCTTTCTTGACAGAGTAGCTGTAGTTGAAAAGTAGATATATACACTCAAGTAAGTCTCTATGACTTATGTTCTTGAAATAAAACCTGATCATGTGTGTTGCCACTCTCAGGACCTTCGGTCCTTCAGGAGAAAGACAGGCTTCCTTTTATTTTGTGTTCAGCCCTAGCTGCATTACCAACAGCAGAAATTCAAACATAACCACACTCTGCACCCAGTGAAGAACAGCTAGGAAAGTTTTTAGCAGACAAATCAGTTTTGTGCAGTCAACTCACCATGATTCCCACAATTGGCATTTTTCTTCTGCAATACTGAACTGTTCTGTGTTTTTACACAGCGCTGCTTTTATTTATGTCCCCATAACACCAGAGGAGTGAGAAGCTCAAACAGACAGAGGCCTCATACCCAGTAAACGGAGGCTGAAGTTGATGAGAAAAGGGAACACAGAGAAAGGAATAAAAGACTCTGGAAGTTTAAATTACTTTTTTAAGGATATGCAGGTTTCTGGAAGCAAAGGCATGTCAAGGAGCAAAAATAAAGTTAGCTGTCACCTGATGTCATGCTCTAATTTGACAAATCTTTGACTTTAGGAGGTAAGTGCAGAGTATCATGACTTTGATAGTTAATAAACTATCACTATTGATTTCAGAACAATGCTGACTCAGTCCAAAAGTTATTCACAAAGGCAAAAAGCCCAAGTATTAACTCTTTGAGCCCCGTGTTTTATATCAATTGTGTCATCTCACCTGCAGAAATACCATAATCTCTACCTTCTTTGACAACTACCGTAACTATTTTTCCCTGAAAAAATTACTCCAGTGGATGGCTCCTTATTTCCATATTCCATGTTTCCATGTCAGTGCTAATCTGACAAGGCAGCTGTAGGTGCTAATAGATCCACAAACTAGGACTGCCTTATTTTCCCCAAGACAATCTGAGACCAACCTTTGCTGACATACCCAACACTTTAGTCCAACAAAGGCATGGGGAATTCTTGTTGCTCTTCTGTCACTGGGGTGATGCCTTTCTTTGGTTTAAAATATTTGTTAGCATCACTCGTGGGTGACAAATAGATCACCTTGGCAATGGCTTCATCGCCTCAAGATTTGAAAAGATGCAAGGTGATATTTTTCCAGAGTTTATTGACAGCACTGGTTTTGTGAGAAAAGACAAGAAGAAAGCAAAACTGTGACATGGCAAGATAAACTTATGTCCTGTGATAAAGAGTTATCTTTACTTATTCTCATTGCTAATGGGCTCGTTCCCATTTCTTTTTCCCTAGTATCATCATATCCCAGCCCCCACTGATCTCTCCTGCAGCCCTACAATTTCCCCTCCCCTCCATGAGGCCATGCTCCAATGCTCTGTCCCAGTCCCCTCCTGCCTGCTGGCAACAGCTGTTGGGCCAGCAGATGCCTCTCAGACCTCTGAAAGCCTCCTCCCAGGCCCCAGCCACCCTGGCCAGGGGCCAGGAGCTGCTGTCACCACCAGACCCACAGGAAAGGAGGTATGTTCCCTGCTTGGCACACTGCCCAGCTCTTCACCAGGTGGGGCAACTGGGATGTCACAGAGGCAGGAGCTGGCGCCTCACTGTGCCAGCAGCAGGGCAGCCTCCCCCAGAGACAATTTTGTCTGGAGTGTCCTATCTACCTATAAAATACCATCAGATGTGGGGATGGGATGATAGATGCACTTAAGGCAGAAGGCCTCAAAGCATGTGTGCCCGTAGCCTTACCACTCCTGCTGCTGCTGCCAGCTGAAGAAAGGGACATTGAGCCCTCAGTACCGTCAGTTGTCAGCAGGGCTGCCAGAGGAAAAGAACTCGAAGAATACCTGAAAGGAAGGCAAGGAAAACACATACCAAGAGGCTTGCCAAAATACAGGATACATCACCACCAGTAGCACTCCAGTGGATGCTTATGCATTTATTTTGAGATAGATGGGAAGCATTAAATGAGACTGGGATCTTATAATTAAAGTGTTCAGTTTGTGTTGTAGAAACAGGGAGCAGCACCCATCTGCAGCCTTTTACTTATGAATGGGAAAGATCATCAACAATACAATACCCACTTGTAAGAAGGAACTTAAAAGATATCCATCAGAAGATTCGAAGAAAGACAAAAAGCAGTCTCTGTTAAAACACAAGTCATGGATCATTTAAAAAAAGATTGAGAGTTCTACTTCACTGTGATTTAGTCATCCAGCTAAGGATCCTATGCCAACAGGGTAACAGATTTTGCTTGTGCCTCTGGAGGCAACATCCAGGTGGTTTGAAAAGGATGCCGGATCAGCTTCTGCTCCATTCACTGCTATTATTGCTCTTTATGCTGGGAGCTGTCCTGCTCAGACCTCACTCCATAGCCAGGGTCACATTAACACTCGTGTCCAGCACCCACAGTTATGGAGCTGAGAGGTGACTGTGGTGCTGTGATACTGCAGGTGCAGCTCCCCAGACCCTGGCACTACCAGGCATGGGTCATGAAACACACACAACACACACCTGGGGCAGGAGCAGACAGATTAGCACAGTGGGGTGTTGCAGCTTCTCTGATTTGTCTAAGGGTTTCCCTTCATGGTGGGAGTGGTGAGAGGTGCAGACTGAGAAGCCAGGTTTGGGGGAAAGGAAGGCACCTAAGTGCTTTGCTGAATTGAAGCTTTAGGACTCTGTCAGGCTATGGAGAACATGTATGATGTCTGAATGTCTACAGTGCACACTGGAAGGAGGAAAATACATGCTGAATTAGTGCTGTGGTCATTTATGTGCCAGAGCTGTAATGGTGGAGGTGGGAGGTGGCAACAGTGCACAGGATTGCCCATTCATTGTAGAGATCCTGCTCCCCACTCCTCACTCCCCATCTTGTCTCTGCCAGCTCAGTTGATCCCGGGCATGCAAAGGCAAAGGTGCTGCACAGAACCCAGAGCAGCCCCTTGCCAGCACATTGGTTTCTCCACCTTTCCCATGGGGGAAGATCTCTACCTGGGGGCCATCCCTGGCTCTCACTGGCACAGCCACATGCCCACTGGCACCAGGCTGGGTGCTGCCCTAGGTCTGCTGTGTAGCCGGCCCCCCGCTGCTGGGGCTCGCTGCCTGCTGCTCAGCTGTCCCGTGCAGCAGCCCCAGGGCTTGGGTTACAGGACAGTTTCTAACTTTGTGCCTGTCCCAAGGCATCAGGGCAGAGGCACATGATTTTTAATTTATGAGGACACCCATAGAGCTGTCACTTTCAAGGCAGGTGTTGAGAAATTGGCAGGGGGCCCGAGCAAAGAAAAAGACTGACCTCACCCTGAAATAATGGTGGCCAACATGGTCACAGGACAGAGAGTATTGACATAAGCGGGCTTTAAAAATAACTGGGTCATCCCGCTAGACTAGCTCCACGTCTTATACAAAGAAGCCATGAGGTACCAATTTATAGTAAAAGTAGGAGTGCAAACAGCTATTCAAGGGGTCGAACAAATGAGTAGCATTTTGAGTCATTATTTTATTTAGCTTTTTTAATTCTCCTACCCAAATCGAGTGCTAAGGCACCAAGAGACATAGCATCAGAATAAGGCAAGCTTTCGAGGTCCATGAGTGGTGACAGCACAGACACCGGGGCAGCTGTGGTTGTAGAGTGGTCACTGCTCTGCCTTGTAGCTGCAGCCACTTCAGATCCAAGTCAAGGCAAAAATCTGAAATGGACAGTTGGACTAGATAATCCTCACAGGCCTCTTTCAGCTGAACTATTTCAGTCTAAAAATGAAGTAAAGGTCACAAACAAATAAACATTTTGTTGCAGAGGAAAGTCAGTGAATATGTGTTAATAGAACCTGGCCTTAGGAAAAAGGGAGAGGAAATCCAGAGAGGAAATTACTATTTCTTTACCTAATCCAAGCTTTGGAAAAAATCTTAAAGCAGACTGTTCTCCATTCAGATTTGAGGTGGGGCTGAGTGCTTTCAGACAAATGCTGGTTTGCAAAACACACTTCACACCTCCTACGATCAGGGTATTTTGCTGCAATTCCTAAGAGGAAAGAACAAGATTTGGCTTAGACAGAAACCTCAAATAGTTCCAGTAATTATGAGAGTTACGAGGCCAGTAATGACTTGGGTTTTGACATCTCCATCCACAATCGCCTATTCCTGGATTTCTGGCACCCATTTAATTCCACACACGGCTGAAGAATGCTTACTGCTGCTCCTGCCCTCTTCAGCTCTGTCTGTCACTGGAGAGAAAGTGTGATTTTCTCATAGAAAATGCTTTTACAATAAGTCTTTCATACCACCT
Source organism: Parus major (assembly GCF_001522545.3). Classification (NCBI taxonomy): domain Eukaryota; kingdom Metazoa; phylum Chordata; class Aves; order Passeriformes; family Paridae; genus Parus; species Parus major. The sequence continues at coordinate 65,037,704 of NC_031770.1, read as the reverse complement.
GAACAGTGCAGAGGGAGAGGACAAGAACAAAGACTAGACTTCCTATTGCAGCTCTGTGAGAATACAGTCACCACATGCTCAGGAGCACAAAAATTAAATTCATGTACTGGTTAACAATATTGCTTTTGTCAACAGTATAAGTTGACAGCAAACTCTTCTCAGTCTTTGCTTCCTAAAGGAAAACAGCTCCTCAGCAAGAGCTTACAGCACCCGTATATTCAGCCAAACTGTTTTTCTCAGCCAGGAGAAGAGAAACAAATTATTACAACATGGAAAATGCTTGCTTTTGCTTTGACCAAGCATGCCTTTGAGTCAGCTGTTAAAGGTTTGTCACATGGTGACCATTCCTCATCTGGGTAACTAGCTAACTACCATAAAAAGTCCAGTATCGTCGGCATTAAGTTGTTTGTCCAGCTTGTAAGGCAGTTTTCTAAATCAAGACATCGTGTTACCAGAGGTCAGTAGATTGCTATCTCATGCTTGATTATTTCCATGCTCCTTCTAAAAAGCAACTCGTTAATTTTCAATTTTGCAACTAAGGCTTAAAAATATCAAAAATATCTTGTTTCAGTAAGACACCTATTCTGCTGCTTTGCTAGTTCAGCTTTAGCATTGTCAGCTCATCACAAAGGGCAGCACTGTGTCCCCTGTGCCATTTCCAATTTAAATCTAATTTTTCCATTGCAACTTGCATGACGAGCATAACTCCTATCTTTTCAGTTGTGGAAGACTTCTGTAGCTGAGCCCTGAAAGCATTGAAGTGAATAGCAAAAAATATTTAAAATTAATCTGGGGAATAACAACCAGTATGAATTTTAACTTTTTTTTTTTTATAATCTCCTCTGGTCCCCGTTTTATAAGGCAGACTGAAAACAGGCCCTAAGGAGTTTGCAGCATTTCATGACAAATTGTAATTGACAGGCCAAATTAAGAAGAAATAACCTCCACAAAGCAGATTCTGTGAGCCCAAACATCTTATTAAAGTGACAGGCCACCTAATTAGCTTCAAATGGAATTAGGAGCTTGTTCCATGTTTCTTTTCCAGTAATGTGGCCCTCCCAATTATCCATGTCCTGTTTCATTCATTTTGACTGTAAACACCTTTCCAATATAACAGATCCTTTCTTTATCAGTGTACTGTGGATGAGATTTAACGAAGCCATGCTGCTGTTGTTCTAAGTTAGGGAAAACCTCTTTGGTGTTTTCCCTGCTGCAGCACAGCTGAGAATTATGCTGACTAGCCAAGTGATTGTAATTTCTGGATAAGTAATAGGGGAAAAAAATGACCCTATATAAATGGCATTCCTAGGCATGTCAGAGAGCTGTTGTAGACTGCCACAGAGTAACAGTAGAGTCTACAAGGTGGAAGCAATGTAAAGTCAGAGATAGCTGTGATTTGCCAATTTAGCCATATCAGTAGATACTTCTCATAGTATCTGTCTCAGAAAGATATATTTTTCAAATGATCGTTTAGCTGCTTGGCTTGCATATGTTACATTCAGAGAAATAAAACTAAACTAGGCTTTGATAGCTCAGCTGAAACAACCCTGGTAAGTGTTTTTGACCCTGCAGCGAGAAGCAATTAAACAAGACATAGAGAGTACATTAGAGTCTTGACTCTTCAAGTTACTGACACATTTGGTGGTGATGACAGTCTAGGAACAGGAAGATCAAATCTTGTACTTAATACCCATTAGTCCAAGGCTCCATGAGAGTAAATAAATTACTTCTCTAGATAATATCCATCTGACTGTTTTAATGCCACTTGGTTTGGTATTAGCTTTCCAAATATTGGATAAAAACCAATATCAATGTTTTTTCTTTAAATTCCAGTCTTTGGCTTATATTTGGCTGTGTAGTTTTCCCATGTATGTGTACCAAACAGGTTCTATATTCTTAGTTAAAGTAGAAGAACAAGTATCCCTGAACTTCTCTAGACTTGTGCTTCTAAATTGCTTAGCAAAAGGTGAAATTAACTATTTAGGATTTTGGGAGTAGGGAAAATTTTTCAAAATCATTTTATTAAAAATGCACGAAGGAGGGGTCAGTTAAGTAGTTCTCACAATACTGATCCATAGCCAGGAAAGCAACCCTGGGGGAGTAGGGACACAGAGTCTCTCCAGGCACAACTCCACAATTTACCAAAGTTCTTAAATAGAGAAGGACTGAATTCAGTGTTTCCAGTACTCAGTGAGCCCTTCTTTATCTCATGTCCAGAGAAAAGGATGGCAGGGTTGTGAAATTTGGTTTGGACTGTTTTCTTAAATGTCCAAAAATGATTTCTGGACAAATTCACTAAAGAAGCATACAAATAACAGCTGATTTTTCCTAAACCTGATCACAGCTGTGAGTCAACAGTAAACCATCCAAGCAGGTGGAAGCATTGCATGTTGGAGGTTTGTACCAGACTACCTAAACATAAATAATCTCCAAACAATAGCCAGAGTTGCTGGGTAGCCACTTGACGCTTCATAGTTATTCTCATTATGTTTCAGGTTAAGTAGGTTACATGTTCAAAGGCAACCTACCAGCAGACATCTCGATTAGCTATTTCCAGGCTGAAATCACCCACACAGCTCACTGCTTGATAGTTAATTCTATGCAGCACATGTATTGAGGCAGTTACAGAAAAGCTGTTGCCATGATCCTGACACACTTGTTAAGAATATACCAAAATTTACATGAAAGGAAGGATTCCATCTCTTTCTATTTTTATCGATAATATACATTTGCTACTCAAAGAGCATGAGATTTCATTTTGGAAGGGCATGGTATTCCAAAGCAAAGATGATCATAGAATTAAGATGCTGTTTGGTGGAAACACTTCCAAGCTGTGTCAGGCAGAAGAGCACCTGAATTATTTTATACATCTTCCATTTTCTAACTATGCTGACATAATGTTTATATGCTGTGGGTATGTTGATTAAAACCTGCTGTACAAAAGTGAAAACTTACAGTAGTTCATGTTTATTTTTCCCTTCCATGTTTCATTGACTGGCAACATCAGTGGACAGATGAGAACAGTGCTACTGATTTAAAGGAAATTTCCCAATTTGTTCTTAAACATCTTTCCTTGCTATGAATTCAGCCAATGAAACAGTAATACTGGGTTTGAACTGAGTACAGGCTGAAAGTGTTCTGCTTGGAACCACAGCTCCAGGTTCCCTAGAAATGCTCCCAGTTTGCATTTAAGTCTTCCCATTCCAGTTCCCTGGTTGCTCCTGTAGTCACTGAAGCAACCTAGTCACTAAGGAATAATTTTATGGAAGTGCTTTTCATAGTGAAAATTCCTTTGCTGGCCTATCATATTTTTTCCATACTCTTTCCTTTTTTTCCCCTTACCATTGCAGTCAGGGATATTTTCATCTCAGATTATTATGAAAAGAAGGATACAACATAAATATCAAAGGTGCTGTTCACCATACTATGTCCAGAAGATTTCTCAATACCAGATATTTTCTTCATTAAAATATCCTCTCCTTCATTAACTACAGTAATCCACACTGTTTTTTTACAGAAAGGTTTACCAGGGGTGCTGGTACTCTTGAACACTTCCTAAGGATTATGCAACTTATTACCAATTCTAATGCAACAAACTTCAATTGTTAAAATTATTTTCATTGAGGAAACATAAGCAAAAGTTGTTTTGTTTTCTGTGGGGATCAAATCAAGGTTAGAGATCCATTCACTGCATTGGTTAGCAAACAGAAAACATGTTTCCTCAGAAAGTTAGCAGCCTAAAATGCTGTCAGAAACTCTATTTGGAAAGATATCTGGGATTTCAAGAAATACCTTTAAAAAGAAATCACTGTGGTACTGCTTCTTCTCATAAACATGTGAATTAATTGGAAAAAAGAAAAAAAATAAGCATATATCTCTGGGAAGTAAGGCTTGGGAGGACCAAGTGGAATAGATACCTCTCAGTGGACATCTTGTAGACTCATATTTCACAACCCTGTCTGTTCCCATCAGTTCCAGTTGCTAGATTAGTTCCTGTTAAGAGTTCCATTTAACTCCCTATAAATGTTGCATTTAACTCCCTCCCCTGTACCTTTTATGCCACACTACTCCTCAGAGGACAACTTGATCTGAAACAAATATGACTTGCGTACAAGACTGTGTTTTGACATGGCCACATAAAACGATGTTTGCATGTTTCGATGAGAAGACCGGTGGTGAAGGTCTCACAAATTAGTACCATCCATAAGGTAAGCACAAAATAATGTTAATAAAACTTCATTTGGGGAATTAATATGACAGCTTTTTGGAAATAGGAACAGCTATAGATGTGAAATAACATATATGGAAGCAATTATTTTTTTAAATAAAAGTGTAAGTGGCTTTTTTATTTGGTGAAATACATTTTAAACATTTAAAATGTTTTGCACCATTTAAATAAAGGCACAAGGTTGCACATTCCCTGGCTCTGTGCACTACAATCTTCACTACCAGAAGCATTTAATTGTTTATGTCCCTACCTATTCAAGAGCCCTTCCTTAAATGCACTTGAATATAGTAACAATTAAGCATATGGTTAGGTCCTTTTCCCAACTGCCATTCAGCTTTTTAAATTTAAAATACATGCTCATTTTTTGCAGAAGTAGGAAAACACATAGGCCAGTGCAGGATCCCACTCTCCTCTAAACAGGAGGGAGAGGAGTAAAGGGAAAAGTTTCTGTACCAAGTCATATAAATAAGTCAGCAGGATAGGAATCAGTGACAGTGTCCAGGCTGTATTTTTTAGATACATAATGTCCAAAGAAAATGTGAGACACTTCTCTAGACAAAGTTCAATTTTGTACAAGGGCAGAAACAGAACACAGCACACTACATGGGCACTCTGGAAATATTAAGCATTTTCTAACTAATTCTGAGGTAAAGTGGCAAGAAGAAAAAAAATGGTCCTGTGTTCCTGTGGGACAGATAGGGAGCTAGTGACTTAATACCTTGTCCCTAAAGAAACTTCATCACAAATTAAAGCAAAAGTTCAGGACTGCTAACTTTCATCCCCACTGAAGTCTTGTCACCGAATGCATAAGTACTGCAAAGGATAACTCACAGTCAATTTTTCTTTAATTCACCAGATAACAAAGATATAGAAAAAAGAAGCAGCAGAAAATTTCCTTTCCCCTGAAAGGTATTTCCTTTTCTCCCACTGAGGGAGAAGGGAAACTGGTTTATTTTATCAGAAAGAAACAAAATGGTTATGGCTGATTATGCAGGGACAGTCAAAAAAGTTAAACCACCAGCTACTGGATAACCCTCCAGCTCCTCTCCTCTGGCTGAAGCACGTATTCCCACATCATCTCATGCTCATTCCCAGCCACCAATAACTAACTACTTTCAGACCTGCCTCCTTTCTCTAAAAATGACAGATGACGGTGGTCTAGCGCAGGTCTGCCCAGATCCATCCCTCTGCTGTCCCAGCCTCTGCCTGGCTGCCCCTGCAGGAGGCTGGCCAGCATGGTGAGTTAAGCCTAAGATTCTCAGGATTCCCCACAACATAACAGCAATGCTTCAGAGAGTTTCTGCAGCTTGTTATGGGGGATGCCGTGCATGGTTACGAGAGGGTATCTTTTCATTTAGTCTGAATGCTTGGCACCCTCGGACCGTAAACAGAAGCCTAGGTAGAAATAGATGGAATTATTTACTTACACTTCCAGTGATGAAAATGATTAGTCAATTAACTTTGTTAATAAATGGTATCTTGTGAGAAGATAAGATGTCAACAGGCAAAACTAGCCTCCAGGTTGTGTCAAAAAGAACAAGCCCTCTGGCATTTACATTGATTTATGGTGAACTATGACAAGTATGTAAATGATGAGAGTTCCCTTTTATGTTTACATTTGTGCATTTTTCTTTGGCTATTTCTGATGATAAACATATTAGTGCAGCTACTTATAATTTGATATCATTGACAGGGAAGCATTCAGGCTGGAGAGATATCCTGCAGTGCCAATTTCCTGCAAGAGGCTGAGAGCACTGTGTTGGTAAATATCTTCAAGGAGAAAATGGCAGCTAAAATTGGCCACAATGACATTACAGGGATGTAATAGAAAAAAAAATAAGTCCAGATGAAAAAAGTTTATAACACAAAATAGGGTCAATTATTCAGGTTGAATAATTGAATAGGTTATTCAGCTCATTTAAGCAGTCCAGCTGGACAATTATAGACAGCTACCAATTCCATTACATAGCCATGAAGCAATGTGTTCATGAGCTTCTATTTGTGATGCCACTGTATCCACCTGGGATATCTAAATCTCTTTTCGGTTCACTTGTACGTGAGAGTTACTGGGCTATGATCCTGCATGTGTTAAACACACCACAAAATTTCTTGGTGTCTCAAACCATGCAGGTGCTTCAAGCTGCCTCTGACTGAATGGCCAGCTCAGGAAGTGAACATGGTATGAACATGGATAGCTTTGACCAGAAGTTTGCTTTCATTTTATGCAAATACAGCTTCACCTTCTCACTGTGCACTTCCACCATCCTTAGGCTAATCTGCTGCTCTAATTCTACCAAAAGAAATAGAGCCGTAGAGATTACAATCAAGCAATAAGGTTTCCTTACACATATCTATCTGAGTCAAAATGTTAAAGAAATTAATATTTTAAATGCTCTTTGGATCAAAACAGTCCAAAATTCTCAGTTTGGCACAAGTCATGTGAAGAGTTCTGCCACAGGAACTCTGTGAACTCTCCATGTCTTTGATTTCAGTGAGCTGTTTTGGTGAAGAGTAAATCCAAGTACTATGCTCTCCAGAGATCATCCTTTAGAGATTTCCTCTGAACATTCACATTCTATCTTTGATGAGAGCCACTCAAAACAATTTGGACTCTCTAGAATACCAAGAATCCTTTCAGATACCAAAGTGATTCACTCTAGCCGATAGCCAACACATAGTCCAGAGCATAAGGTGCAATGTGCCTATGCTTGTCCATATGGCCATAAAACCAAAACCTGCCTGCATCTTTTGGGCCAGTTCTGTGCATCCAGACATCTTTTTTTGCTCTAGCAGTAACAACTCTGGCCCAGAACCAGCAGCAAGCACATTACTTGTATCTGATTCTACCGTGAACTTCTCTCACATGTCTGTAAAAAAGTTAGAAGGTTCAAAGCACAGTCTACCTTAGCACAGGCAGAGCAGTCATCTGCAATTTAATTATTTCCATTGGAGGCTACTTACAAAGCTGTCCAGTCCCTGGCATCCCCAGACATCAGCTGTGAAGAAAATGGCACATCTCAACACTCCCAAAGCTTGAATTCAGATCTAAACTTTGAGCAGGTCCACAAGCATAAAGATCATGCAAAAAAACTCTCACCTGAGTGTGTCCTGAACATTAGAGAAGCACAGTTACAATTTCTTCAGGGTGCAGGAGTATTCCACAGCAGCTTTCCCATGAGTGAATGGGAAGAGGCAAGGCCACACCATTGGTTTTTTCCTTTTCTTACAGCTGCCACATGTTCCATCCAGTGACATCCTCTTTGTCAATATCTTCACAGAGGTATGGCACAACTGCTGGGCCCCTGTATGCTGCTTAAAGGTTAGAAGGTCTGTGAGAAAACCTGAAAACTACAGGGGAAAAAAATATTTTGTTTACCTTTACATTTTTTTCTGTGAATGTCTGTGAAAAGATATTGGAAAGCTTTGAAAAAATTCAAAGGAAACATTTTCCACATAGAAAAGGTAATTTCTCTTGGAAGAAACAGTAAAAGAACCTCTAGTGCCTTTTTCTTAAAGGATGTAGTTGCTGAACATCAAAGAATCAATGATCTGTCTAAAAAATTAAGCCTTCCATGTGACATTACTCCTCTGAAAATCTTGCAGCTTTGAGTTATTAAAATTCCTCTATTCCTTGGGTCAAATGGCTATTATTGTATAGTGTTAGCAATACAAAAACATTTCCACATACATGTTCATGGAGTAAAGATGAGTGTTAGGTATTAGATCAATTTTCATTATTTAAACCCAAAGAACACATACACAAACACAAAGTCCTTAGGAAGGGGTGATGTAGTTAGACAAGCACATAAAAGAGATTACTATTCTTGCAAAACTTTCATCTCTTGTATTCTTAAACCAGCCAGAATTAAGCACTTGTATTTCCACTACTTCCCATAGAAACATAGACCTTTTCTTCTGTTTAAACAGTATAATTCACACTCTAAAAGTTAAGAAAAATTTGTTTTGGTAACAAGTAAGTAGCCCATATTGATATTTCAGCCTTCAGTTATTAGAAAATAAGTAGCTGCAAGAAAACCTGAAAAACCTCGTGGAGGCATGCTACTTCCTGGAGCTTCAAAACTTACAGAAACTTTGTGCCTCCAACTCTAACTAGAAGCCAGTAGAAGTTACCCAGGACATCAAAAAATACATTTAATAAGCTGATGAACAAATAAGCTGATTTGACCTCTTGGTTTAACCATGTATATAAGAGGGAGATAATGTCCTATTTTATTAAGTAGGAGCTATCTGAGAAGTTGAAATGAAAGAGGAATCAAAGATTCCTGTTCTGTAAGAAAAACAGCCATTGCCAGGATAATAGAAATCTCCCTCCATTTCTTGATAGAAAGGAAGAAAACAAGACTTAAGTCACTGATTCCAAGAAACACTAGGGCTTATCTGTTCTCAGGAATATCTACACAAATCACTTGGAGGCAGGTCACTGTGTTCTGCCAAATTGCATGTTACAGAAATAATGTAAAATATAAAAGTGAGCTCATCACGTGAGCTCAGTTATCCTACTGAGTCCTGAGAAGAGTACCTTGGAAAAGGAGTAAGGGCAGGGGAAGAACCCATCATTTGGTACAGTCACAGTATTATTAAACCCCGAGTTCTCACCCCCTCCATGGATAAGTCACACACAATAAGTCATGGGGTTAAAATCTTCAAGAGTCAGTAAGGTATGTCTGTCTTAAAACCAGTTTAGAGAAAGCCTAATGGCAGAAACTGCAGGAGTCAGTCTTTGGATATGGGAAGAGCCTAAGCAATAGCAGGAGTGAGATCTTCCACAGAAGGCAGAGTACACAACTTCCCTCAGTAGCTGCCCAGCAACACTAAATGGAATAATCTCTGCTCTGAGTACGCAGCTCACTTCATACACACTCAGTTATGCGTACTGTGTACGTGCATGTGTGCACGCATATTGCTTTTAAGATATCAAAACAAAACCCTTCAAATGCACATATCCTTCTGGAGAAAAAGATGAGAGAGTGGATGTGGGCTGTGTTGACTGCATTGCACATAGCAATACTGTAAGAGTCTAATAATGAACAGATTATCTGAATATATTGGGAGTAGGAATGATTTTTAGCATAAAACCTCTAAACTGGAATTTGTGTAATTAAACTCTGTAAAACATGTCTAGACTTGCCTGCTGCTAAAACCAGCACCAATATGAACATAAAGTAAGCAATATTAATTTCTTCACATATTGTGGTAGAGACCAGATTGATAGTTATTCATTTTAAAAGCCAAAGCGTGGCATGTAATCTCATGTTTTACAGATCCAGCTCAGCAAAATGTCTTATCTTTAAACATGGGCTTCAACCCCAAGAAACAGTTTGCTGATTGAAAGCCTGGCATGATTAGAGCCAGAAATGAGAGAGTTTCAGGAGCGTGAGATACATACTACTATAAAAGTGTAACTTTGCAGGACAGCAACAGGCACATCTCCTCTTACACAGGCAGCTGCTCCAGAAATACTCCCTTGTTTACTGCCGGCAGTGCGCGCACAAAGAGCGCACGCCTCCGCTCCTGCGCCGCGTGTAACGAGGGGGTGCGTGCCTGCCCAATCCTCCTGTCAGCAGATCTTCTCGGTTTTCACTTCTTCTTTGCTACTTTGCAAACTCTCAGCTATTTTTTCCCAAGCCGTAACACGGGGGCTCTTGGAGATTATTGCCATTCTCCCCCTGCCTGTCATACACCTTGTTTCCAAGTATGGTCACTATGAGGGGACTGTCGCTTGGAGCCTTTGTGGAAAATTAATGGCAGACAGGAAAGGGCAAAAAAGACAGGACAGATGGCTCTGTCACCACCACCAGCCTGATGCCATGAGAGCTCTTCAGTGCCTCTGCAAATGCCACTCTGTTCTACAGACTTACTCTGAAGTCGATCCAATTGCACCCTTGGCAGCTGCCTTTCTTCTTTTTTATAAGATTTTTCCTTGTCCTTTGACTTCCTAGGCTCATCCACGTGGTGAATTCGAAAGGTCAGTTTTTAAATTAGTGTCTGGGTGCTGATGGTCTGAAATACTGTTTAACTATAAACCTACTGGCATCTTGCTAGAAGTAGTGTTGAATAGTGTTGTTAATAGGGCTTGTTTACTTGTTGGTTAAAATCCAAATCGAGTCAGCTGAGATTTGAAGATGCACTGAGTAATCTTCTAATTCAAGTAAGCAAATGGAGTGATGTCACCTCACTTTATTCTTTAAATGGCATTCTGTCTAGTTTCACTTTCACAGTGAAACATACACCCATAGTATATTGAGTGCACACTGGAAGCACAAAGAGATGCCTCTCCTTATGTGAGCGGTGCCAGACGAATCGTGGTTTGGTTTATGCACATACTCGAGGAAAGATATGCTTAGGATTTTATGCATTTTAAACACGATGAACAGGGTGAATAAATTGTGATGCGACGCCTGGACATACAGTCAGAGTCTGCAGAGAGAAAGCTAATCCCTCTGAAGAACTGGGGTTATAATCTCTAGTTATGTAGTTTCAACCTATACGATTGTATTTATAGGAGAAGTTCTACACTGGATACACCCCAATGCTGTTTGCTGTTAGACAAGAACAATTCATGTGTTTGCAAAGCCTGGGATGTTTGTACAGTTTTGTTAATTTGGGGGAAACATTTACAGGTTTGGTCAAAATTTTAAAAAAGGGAGAATTAGCCTGATGACCAGAAGAGCAAATGTTATGGTGTGATTCAGGGTGGAACCACCTGTCTAAATGTGAAAATGTGCAACAGTCCCAAATTTACAGACAGAATTGAACAGTGGCCACTTGATGTGGGGGAATACCTGTGATCTTGAATACTGTGGCAACATTAATGGGAATCCTGAGGCAGAAGCAAACAAACCATCTCTCACAAGGGATTCTTGCCTTTCCTGTATTTTTGAAGGTACAGGGAGTTTCCCTAATACCAGGTACAGCCCCTGCTTGATGCCAGCTTTTCCCAGGATGGTTTTATGTTGCACATCAACGCTACTGAGTACTGGAAAGTTCTTTGCTGGAAACCAAGTGACAGATTGCTTTCAGGAAGTCAGCTGACACCCACCTACTGCAGTGGAAAGAGCTTCCTCTATTACTGTGAGTCTGGAGGGTGGGGGATTGCCATGATAAACTATATCATGCATAGTTAGTGATGTCATTCCTTGTGGAGAAGCCTGCTATTTCACATGCTCAAATTTTTTTTGCCTAATCAAACTCATCTTCAAGACTGATTCAATAAAAAGTTATAATGTTGAAGTTTTAATGTGAAATAAAGCTCAAATCTGGGCAAAAAATTACTCATTCTGTAGTGACAGGTTACAATTATGCCTGAACATGAAGTATTAGAAGAACCTACATGATCTTCTTTGAAAATGGTCCTGAAATAACTGAGCTTGTTATGTTGTAGTACAGAAGCTGCCAGCACCAACCTTTCTGACTTTAATGCACATATCAAAGACCACTTTGTCATAGTCTTCAGCAGGGGTAAGCCCCATTTTTATGAAAACAGAAGCTGAGCAAGGTATGTAACAGCAGGATTTCAGGACTGTTAAAGATGAAGCACTCCTCCTATAATAAAGATTACTTTCCTAGATTCACCTGAATCATCTGGTATTCCTCCTGGATTTTGAGCAAGAAGAAGATGTAGCTGAGTTACGTTGTTTTCAGCAGACCTCACATGTCCTTTGTGTTCAGACAGGTTAGAATGAAAGCGATTTTTGTCATTTGCATTTTACAAGGCAAGACAATGTACAGTGACAATGCCACTTTTGAGGTTCAACAGGGAAAGGTGCAAGTCATTATGTGCCAACATGTCTAACAAAAGGTGGTCCTCTCTCATCTGGGCTTCACTGATATGTCAGTGCTCGATGGTGTGAGCAATAAACACGCTGCTCAGATGCAAAGTGCGCTGTAGACATCACCATTGAATCTGTTGTAACCAAAACAAGGTCCCATAGTCATCCGCTTCCAGACCTGGAAACACCTGTTTGTGTGTTCTACGTCTTGTCCTAACTTCAATCAGAATCTGAAAGCAAAAAAAAAATTGCTGAGAAGGGCATTAGAACCTAACTGCTGTCTAGTATTTACTCTTGGTAGTGGACGTGCTAAGTATGGGAGGTGCTGTGCCACAGTCCTTCATGAAAGACCTTTGAACTGTGAATGTAGGTGTAATTTCACTTTGATGAAGCAGGCAGCTTACACACTCCCTAAATTCACTGAGGGTCATCATCTTTGTCTTTTCCAGGACAGAACAGCATATTTACCTTCCTTTCCTGATATATCTCATGTCTCTGTTTCTCTTCCTTCTCAATTTGCTTGAAAACTTTTCCCAACGCATTACTTCTATTCCCCATCTTTGATTGCTAAAATATTCTGTCCTCCCTTTGTCCAGCTGCATGAATTGGCTTTCTCAGCCCTGGTCTAGAATTGACATTTCTACATGTTGTCCTTGCAGAATACAAATAATAAAATGCTGTCAAAAGAAGACAAGCATGGACTTCTGTTTTTGTACGTGGAGGTTTTTGTTCATGTATCCACCTGCTAGATATCACTTAGACATATCAAAATGCATCAGATAATTTCCTACTATTACATTTCCTCATCAACAAATGCTATAATCCTCGCAGGAAAGTTATGTCATGATGAATAGGAGAGAAGAGTCCTCTGTAATCTTTATGGGAGGACAGACACTCTGCCATTCCTTAGCTTCTCTTTCATGTCTCAGAGGCACAGCCTCCTTGGCAGTTTTTAATTCTTATTTTGTGTTCCCTTTTTATATGGCAATAAATGTATGTCGCCACCATGACATCTCATGACTTGATTGCAGAAGGAGTTTAGGAATATCAGGTTTTTAGGCAATCCACAAAGGCTAACATGAGGTTACATTTTCCAGTCTGCAAGCCTGAGTCAGGTGCTTGATGGAAGGTAAACAAATAGCATCTGCCAACTTAGAGAGCACTTTTGAAAAAACAAAGGTTTTGTTAGAGTAAGCCCAGAGTTATTTGCACAAAACTACACTGCAGTTTCACCTCTTTGTGGAATCCTTGGTGCTGTGAAGAGCCTACATGAGGTCTAATGAAAGAGCAGGGCAAATAAAAAGTACTTGTGATTTTAATAATTTAATTTACCAGATAGATGAGGAAAGAATACTTTTCCATAAAGACCCTCAAATCTGAAGATGATATTTGAATTTTGGTGGTGATTCCTCAGTGGCAATGTGTGGAAGATAAGCTCAGGATCAAGACTGTCTGCTTTAGGAAAAGACAAATTCATTGTGAAGAGGGAGATGGAGACCCCTACTTAAATAGGTTCAACTTGGAATAAAGCATGAACTCCCTGGACTGCAGGCTAGAAAGGAGAGTGCTGCCTGTGGGTATAGCCAAAGTGGACCAGGAAGAGCTCCAGAAACAGATGAGGGTAGAGACAGTGCCTCTTCCCCTCATCCATGTCTCCTGTTTTCTCCTATTTCCTACTCCACTCCTTCTGGAAGAGCTATGCAAGTACTGCCAGTGTTGTGGTCAGAGAAAAGAAAGAAGAGGTTAAAAAATGAATTAAGTCTCTCCATGTTTACTACTCTGAAATTTAAAAGTAATACTAATGAACTACTGCTGCAGATTAATTGGAGGGAGAATAAGATCACACCATCTCTCTTTTCTGCTAACTAAAAGTCTGTATTGATAAGCAGAGACCAAGACCCTGCCTTTTACAGAATGCCATCCTGTGGATCAAAACTGATGTAGAGGCAAGGAAAGTCATGTCACAGTGATAGTGGACCCACTTCTGTGCCTGCCTGACAAACAACTGCCTTGCTGTCAGTTGTAGTTGTAGTCTGGGGAACACAGAAAGACAAGGGTTGCTCAACCTAGTGCCTTCCCAAACATCAGGTACGCTCTGTTGCAGCAAGAGCTGAAAATAAGGTCAGCTGCAGAACAGGAAATCAATGTAGTCAGACTATCGACTTGAATGACTTCTGTAATAGAAGAAAACTTATCAAAAGGCAAAGCTGATGTAAAATGTAGTGTGTGAGTGCAGTCTAAAGAAAGATGGGTGGTGAAACACCATGTCTCCCCTAAGGCAAAATACAGCCAAGGGCATGATCACCTCACCCTTGTGGGCTCACCTTCCTGCTCATTAGAATTGTATTGTTTCTTCAGTCATCTTTACCTGTTCTCTAACACCAAAGATGCAGTGCTCTAATATTCCTTCAAAAAGCCTGCACTACCATGGTAAGCTCATGGATAACCAACACCTCTCACCATACAATTGGTCCTTGTTTTCCGAAAGAAATGTTCTAAAAGGGAAGGCAGCTGATCCCAATTTGATTTGACTAATGATCTTAGAGGTATTTTCCAACCTTTAGGATTCTGTGATTCTAAGATTTAATTAATCCATTTGAAAATACTATTTAGCTACCTATCCATGAATTTGTTTTTGGAAGAGCTCAAGAACCAGAAAAATCACATTTACATTTCAGGGCTACAGAGTAGTGAAAGTCCCAGAAAGGTTCACCAGCATCTGAACATGAAGAAGTTCCTCTGATCAACCTAAACTTGTCATCTCTTGGGAACAGTTCCTTGAGAAGTTGGCAAGGTGAAAAATTGATTAAGGATCTCCACTCTGCACAAGATTTAAGCAATAATTGAACTGTGATAATGATTCACAGCAGATTGCAGGTGCTGTATTAAAATTGCTTTTCCTTCCTCCATTTCACCAGCTCCCTTTTGCAGGAATTATGCAGGGAAGGGCTTTTTTCAGGAAAGGGTTCTCTTGATGGCATGTTTGCAGGAGCAAATGTAGAAAATTAGCACAATTTAAAAACACTGACTCCATGGTAAGTATAATACACTGTTCCAATGGGTAGAACATGATAGAATGTACCAATGGAAATAATTTTCCCATATTTCAAAGTGGCCCTGGGAGTTCAGAGTATCACTTGGTCACCATCAACTTTTATTATTTGATCTGACTCTTAAAACACTGGCAGTTGCAATTAGTCAATATATGTATCCAGAAAGACAAGCATCAATAATGTCAGCCAAAAGAGATATGTGAGTAGCTTCTGTATATAGATGACATTTGTTACTACTGTGGAGACTGAGATGAATAGCTGTGTGTGAGCAGGATCTTCATGTCTGCATAGGAGCACCTTAGTGACAGTTTGGCCTTTGTCTACACTGGTAGACATTTTTAAATATTCCAGGAAGCCACAACCAGTGTGCTGCTTAATTCACTGAGCAGATTCAGTCAACATTAAACTCTTGCAATAGGAAGGACAAAAGAAAGCAGGAAACAACTCAGAGTCATCAGGAAATAGCAGCTGGGCCAACATTACTCAGGTCAACTGGTAAAAAAAGTGGGAAAAGTGACACCCAAAAGCAACAAGAATGGATTAAAAAAAAATTTACAAAGCTCTCCTACTCAAATAAACCCTGTATGTATGAAATTATCTAGCATCTCAAATCAAACACTTAACGTAGAGGCCATATATATATAATATATATATATTTAAAGAATAATTAACCTTAGTTGGGAAACAAAGGATAATGTGAGATAAATGGAGGGGAGAGTCTGGTAACAAGGATGCTGAGCAGCAGTTACTGACTCCTTCTATGCATTGATCTTCACTGGCAGGACCAGCCCTCAGGCATCCCCGACACAGGAAAGCAGAGTAAAGGAATGTGTGAAGGAAGACTTTCCCTTGTTCAAGAAGGATTGGTTTGGAGAACATTTAGGCAAACTTTATATCCACAAGTCCATGGGACATGATGGGATGCATCCACAAGTGCTGAGAGCTGGCAGACTATAGCCAGGCCATTCACAATCATCTTTGAAGAGACACAGAGTTCAGGAGAGGTGCTTGAGGACTGGAAGAAAGAAAATGCAATCCCAGCCTTCAGAAAGGACAAGGAGGATGACCCAGAGAACTACTGATCCATCAGCCTCACCTCAATCCCTGGAAAGGTGATGGAGAACCACATCCTAGAGGCCATCTCTATCCATATGGATGACAAGAGGTTGATCAAGAGTAGTCAGCATTGGCTCACTAAAGGTAAATCCTGCTTGGCCAACCTGATTGCCTTCTGTGATGTGGCAGCTGCCTGGATGGATGAGGGCAGAGCAGTGGGTATTGTGTACCTCGAGTTTAACAAGGCTTTCGACACTCTCACAACATTCTTGTGGGCAAACTCAGGAAGTGTGGCCTGGATGAGTGGGCAGTGAGGTGGATTGAGAACTGGCTGAGCAGCAGATCCCAGAGGGTCACAGTCAGTGACACAGGGTCTGGTTGGCAGCCTGTCACTGGTGGTGTCCCCCAGGGGTTGGTACTGGGCCTGGAATTGTTCAACTTATCCATCAATTACTTGGATGGAGGGGCAGATGTGTCCTCAGCAAGTTCTCTGAAGACACAAAAATGGAATGGCCGATACTGAGGATGCTGTGCAGCCCTTCAGCAGGACCTCAACAGCTTGGAGAAATGGGCAAACAGGAACTGTCTGAAACTCAGCAAAGACAAATGCAGGGTCCTGGACCTGGGGAGGAATAACTCCATGTACCAGTACAGGCTGGGGGTGACCTTCTGGAAAGCAGCTCTGAGGAGAAGGACCTGGGGATCCCAGTGGACAACAAGTTGTTCATGAGCCAGCAGTGTGTCCTTGTAGCCAAGAAGGACTATGACATCCTGCATTATGAAGAGCACTCCTAGCAGGTCAAGGTTGGTGAACCTGCCCCTCTATTCAGCCCTGGTGATGCCACATCTGGAGTGCTGTGTCCAGTTCTTTCCTCCTTAGTATGAAAGGGACATGGAGCTCCATGGCCTGGTCCAGCAGAGAACTACAAAAGGGACTAGAACATCTCTTTTATGGGGGAAGACTGAGAGAATTGGGTCTGTTGAGTCTCTAGAAGAGATGAGTTAGAGGAGACCTCATCAATGTCTGTCAGTACCTGAAGGCGGTTCCAAGAGGCACCATGGAGCCAGGCTCTGCTGGGTGGTGCCCAGCAACAGGACAAGAGACAATGGGCAGAAACTGATGCACAGAAAATTCCATGTGAATGCGAAGAAGAACTTCTTACTGTGCAGGTGACTGTGCATCTGAACAAGTTGCCCAAAGAGGTTATGGAGTCTTTCTTATTGGATATATTCAAGCATCACCTGGACAAAATCCTGTTCTGTGTGCTCTGGGATTAACCTGCTTGAGCAGGGAGGTTGGACCAGATGGTCATTGTGGTCCCTTCCAACAATATCCATTTGTACACACTTTTTGAAACACTATATTCTATTAAATTCTATTCTATTAAAACATTTTGTATGATTTGACTGAAACATACAGAGAAAAATATTGAAATCACAATATCTAACATCTTACCAATGTGGATATAATTATAATCACAAACCGGGTCCAGGTCTGTCGGTCCTCAAGCCCTGCTCCATTTGGTCACAGTCCCTTTGCCAACCGGACAGGTTGTTTCTGCCTTGCCTGGTATTTTCTTGATCTTCTCTCCTGAGTGACAGCTGTTGGCACCCTGCAAGCATGGAAATCTGCTGGCATATTGTGGGTAGAAAGAGAAGATGATGGAGAAGAGCAGAAAAGCAAGGTGAGATCCTGCTAACTGAGAGTGAAGAGCACTGTAAGGAGAAAGAAAAGGGAGGAGGATTTCCACCAGACCTTGAAGGTTTAATGCTTTATTTTCTGTCCAAATAGTAACCAACCCATGAGCCATTTTCTGCCTGGACCATACTGATGAACCTGACTGCAGTGGCAAGGTGATAAAACACTCACACATGTGCTTACACTCAACAATAAGTAAATTCAGGTGTCAAGTCACAGCCACTTCTCCATGTTGCCAAGTAGAAAGCAGGAATATCCCAGATAATCAAAAAGTCTAAATTACTTCCTTAGGGTTGTGGCTAGTGCTTTAGTCCCCAGACCCTTCCATCTGGCTCTATCTGGGCTTAGTTAGCATGAGAAACACATTGGGTGTAGACCTGGAGTCAGCTGCACCTCACTATGCCCTGAGCCCAAGATAGGGCTGGGAACACTGTGCTGAAATGTCTGACATAGATCAGCCTCAGCATCCTCCTTCCCAAAGGGTAGTACACATTGTCACACCTGAGCTGGCACCTGGAGTCTCTCTGCCCCTGCAACATCATTTATGTCCAAAAAGAATAAGCAGCTTATGAGTGACAGATGCACTTCTGTGGCTTCAAAACTTTTGTTAGACTGGAATAATTTGAAATACCAGACTCTTAATAGCAACAGACATTTGCAAAAGCACATTTTGTTACTGCTCTGTTGTATACTAAGTGTATTTCTTATAAATTTCAAGTATCTTGCTTTGTGCTATAACTGAAGTTAATAACTGAACTTGAAATTTCTGCTTGAGCAATT
>NC_031770.1:64719060-65018721 GCF_001522545.3 Parus major | reverse complement strand
GAGAGGAGAGGAGAGGAGAGGAGAGGAGAGGAGAGGAGAGGAGAGGAGAGACGTGTTAAATTGACCTATTAAAAGATTTAAAAGGCTGACTTGATTGGTTAGTTGTGCAATGCAAGGGCCCATTACACGACAGAGGGGATCAGTTTGCAGGATATCACCATCAGACTCCTTGGTTCAGTGTTCTTATTGAGCAACACAGATTGATGAAGGAAGGCTACAGTGCCTTTGTGAAAATGCATGTTCACTTCTTAAGCTCTCCACAATCATTAAGACATTAACCACTACCATAGCCTGCTCACCCAGCCTAATATTCCCTGGCTGATTTCTTGGTTATACCTCAATGTGTAGAACAGGCTTAGGAAAGGATTTCAAGGACAGCCGATGGATTAATGGATTAATGGATTCATGGAGAATATCTCAGGCTCTAGGGAAGTACAGTAAAGCCCAGAGAACTGTAAGAGATCTTGACAGACAGGCTGCCATGACCAGTGTCATTGGCCAAGCAGATGAAGGTAGGTGTGATAACAGCAGAAACAAGTATAATGGCTATAAGTGTACTGCACTCAAGGAAGTCATCCAAATGTGCACAAACATTTTGACTGACCTGTTTTTGACAAATGGAAAATGCCTCCTTGTTAACCACCTAGTCTGTTGCTGTTTCAATTGGAAATAAACTTTCCCAACAAAAGTATAGCTCTGTGTAAACCAGATGTCCTGGTTTGTTATTCTCAGAAATTTTCCACCATACAAATACATCATGACAGGGTGAGGAGACAGGGTTATAGATTTCTACCATGAAAAGAATAATGGCATAATCTTCTCTTTAGCGATCATTATAGGAAGTCTTTGGTCAGAAGGAAGCCAGAAAATCCTGCTAAGTCTTCTCCATGAAGTAGATCAGCTGCTATCTGAACTATAGTAGCCCAAACTGATGAATTACACATGGCGCTGACATTAAATCTTGGTGTGTCTAGCTCTTTTCTGGTTTTTAAATATGTCTACCCTCTATTGGAGAGTCAACATGTGTTGTCACAGGTCAGTTGCCTAATCTTAACCACTAGTGAGGCTTGCTTATCCTGGGCCAGAAATAGGAAGCCGAGTGATGGTCATATGTCTGACAAGGAGCCGGGCAGTGGGCCAAAACACATTTGAGCTGGATGGAATTTCTTGCCACTGTGAAAATGCAGTGCTAAATCTTCCTCCCCCACTCGCCTCTTTACACACAAGTGGATCCCTCTAGTACAGTGAACTGTCACCCGAAACTAACAAGGAGGATGTGTCTCCCAGCAATCTGAGCTTAGGTCAAAAGTTCACCACTTGCCAGCCCCCTATGCCAACTTGGACCAAGATTTCTGGAATGGTTAGAAAAATATTTTAATGTAATTCACCTTGCTATGCTATTTCATTAATAACCTCTAAAAATGCAAAGAGTGCGGCTTTAAAATTCCTTGACATCCTCAGCATATGACTAATAATAATGAAACTTTCTTGCTGTCGGTAGAGCCACTCTGTGAACGCTCTGTTTTCCCTGGAGTTTCATGGAGCCTTTAGCAAATGCAGTACATTTGCCATGTCCATTTTCTACAGCATAGTAACTGCTGTTCAGGCAGGCTTGCCTGAGCTGTCTCTTTGTCCACACCACCACACTGCACTCTCCTTTCTCCCTGCACTGTGCTATTTTTCTCACAAGAATATTTTTTTACAAGCATAATTTGGACGTGCGTGAAATACTCTTTTACATGTTATGTCTCTCTTATTTTCTCTATATTAGTTCTGAGTCCAGCCTCTCACTGTCTTCCAAAATATCCCATCCATGCAAAGCATGGAGTTGTTACCAGCCCAAGACTGTGTGTGCTGAGTGAACAGGGCTCAGACCTCAGACTGGGACAGATCATGTCTGACATGCCATTATATAACATGAAACCAATGTACACAAGACCATCTTTAAGAGTATTTTTTACAGAGATCCCTATCTCTATATCTTGATTCAAGCATTTCCTTCTAAAATAGCCTTTGGGGAGTCAGTGGATGAGACTGCTCACTGGGGGTAAATCCAGGCCTACAGGATTGTTTTCCAAGTCATGTCTGCACCCAGGCTTCTAGGACCAGGACTTCATAAACCATGGGATGGTATCTAGAATTAAAGTACATCTAGATTAATTTTTTTTCTCTTTGCTCCTAATTTTGCCCCAATGGCAAAAGCAGAGCAAAGAGACAAAATGATTTTATTCTCAACACCTCCAAACTAGTAATGAAACAAAAACTCCTCTCATCATAATTTTTTTAAAAGCCTGGTGTAAGGTACAGTTATGGCCCATAGAGTGTACTCCCTATCAGTCCTTGATAGGTCTGTCTGCATTGCATATCCAAATGTAACAGGATCATGTTCCACAGCTTCCAGCTGACACATGAGTATTTGGGGATGCCATGCTAGATGCCTGGAGTAGATCCTTTACCCTACCACAGCCTCCTCTGGACCTGGGGTTTTGCAAAAACATAGTTCTTCTTTGTCTCTGGTGGTTTTCCCACCATGAGAAGCAGCTGAGATCAAATCAAGAGTGCTACCATAAACCATGAGAGGTTGTCATCCAAACATATTCTCTCCAACAAGCTTAGCCAGAGGAACAGTTCCCTGAGGGCTGTCCTGTGCCATGACCAATTGCCCAGCCACTCTATTTTGCATCCAGAGATCTGTTCATACCATACTCACACCACACCAGAGGCAAACAGGCAGGTTCAGAAAAATATAGAAAGAAACTATTTTTATAGCTGGATGACCTTCCACTGCATTAAAAATGATCCCTTTCCCAATGAATCCCATTTCTTTTCTAGCCCAACCCTGTGACTGTCTCAATTAACAGTTCATTTTTAGATTAATGTTATGCCATATGCACTGAGAGTTTATTTCCAAAAACTTCACACACTAAAAGATATAATCTTCTAGCACAGGTGAGACTGATCAGTGGAAGAGTTTTCCAGAGGTGAAATGAGAGTGGAATGTTTTTTTCCACAACATATCCATATTTGCTCAGTATTTTCCTATTTGTTCAAAAATCTGGCCCAGGAAAAAAATTGAAAAATTCCAAGCTGCTCTAGAGGTAAGCAAAAACTAAAGAAAAAGAAACAAAAATTTATCACAACAGATTAATAACATTTTAAAGTCCAGAATATTCATGAACAGATGCAAATATTTCTAGCTCCAGTTGCCTTGGATTTTGTAATAACAAAAATTAGATTTTATGAGTGAATTTTTCACAGCATAGACATCTGATTTGATTTAGACAGAGACTAAGTTTTCTCCAAAATGTGTGCCACTGTTACACTTCTACCAGACATTGCCACGTGAACACGAGCAGTGCTTTTGGGTTTTTACACACAGGTTTTGACTAAAGTTTCTAATCATCCAGTAGTATGTGGTGCAGGAGCAGCTGCAGTCTGAGGGGATTGGAAGTGTTCCCTTGAAGAGGCTTTCTGGGAACACCTACTTTCCATGAACACCTACTTTCCTACTCTCTAGGAGAGAAAGAAAGACCTGCTTCTGGCATCTTCTGGTTTCAGACAAGTGTCAGCTGCTGGCCTGGCCACACTCTCCATGTTGAGGCAGTTCCTCAACTGGATGCTATGTTTTACAGCTTTTTAAGAAAAGCACCTCTTTCCCAATTTTTTGTAAATAATAATTACATAGTTTCTGAAAATCTTCATCTTCAGACTTTCGTTATGTTTGTCAAAGAAAGAAAAATAATATTTTTGGTTTTTATAAACAAAAATATTTTTTTTAAAGTTTTGTTTATGTGTCTATCTATTATGTTTATATACATGTATGTGTGTGCATGAATATTTGAATACATGAATATGTATGCACTTTTTAACCACTTTTATTGCCTCCTTTATAATGAGCTGTCCATTTGTGACAACATGTCAGAATATGTTTATCTGGCTTTATGTCCTGTGTGACTGATACACCAGTGGTGTGCCATTCTGAGCAGTCACAAGCCCCATTTACCCAGAAAAGCCAAATATACATGTATTATGCGCAAACTGACCAGTGGAAAGTAGTCAATACATGTAAAATAATCAGTAAACCAGTCTTTTAAAAGAGCTGTGTGTATAACAAGTGTTTCTTTAGGGTCATTCTTACTGCACTTGCTGTTGGCCCACAGTGCCAACCCTCAATCAGCATGCTTCTGGAAACTTCTGTTCTTCTGAAAACCAAGCCTGTTCCTCAACTCATTTTCTTCTCCCTTCCCTGCCAATAGAAAGTCATTTCCTTGTTTCCAGCACTGTTGCTCACTGGGGGTCAGAGAGTCTCTGAGCTGGAAACCTCAGTGCACATGGGAGCAGACTGTTAGAAGCGTTTTTCACACATCAACAAGACCTGCCCTGTGTAGTTTTACATAGCATGGTGTGAAAAAAGGTTGTAACAGCCAGCTGGCCGTCCACACCAGGAATGCTGCTTATGCAGGGCTGAGTTGAGGGTGCAGCTTCCTAGGAAAATGTCCAAATCCAAACTGGGCCTGCAGAAGTGGAGGACATCTGCTGAAGGCACACGCAGAGTGAAGTCTCACCACACAAACTGAAGGAACCACACTGGAGCTGCCACTTGGCTCCAGTTAAAAGGGTAGAAAGGAGGACTCTGGCAGAGAAGGGAGGCATAAGCTTAAAGCTCCCCCTGTGACAGAAGAAACAACACCAAAAAGCAACAGCATCAGGGAAATCTGTGTCAAAACTATCAAATAAAACAGAACTAAACGGTGATCAGTTATAGCGCTTATAGCATTTAACATGAGATAGGGATTTTTAAAGGTATTCCAAAAGTTCCAAATACAGGTAGATTTCCAGTCCTTCTTGAAAATGAATTTCTTAAAAGGGAGAGAAAATATTAACTCAGTAGGGTTGTGGGAAATCAGTGTTTTAGGTTTTGATCAAGTATTTCTACAAAAGACAACAGTAACCTGGAAACATGAGTCACTCAAGGAGACTGGAGGTGAATTTTATCCATGAAACTGCTGCATATTAATTATCAGGCTACCCAACACCCCCAAAAGACAAAGTGTTCTTTCCAGTTCTTGGATTAGAAGTTCCACCATCATACCCCTTAGAACTGAAGGTTTGGCTTATAGTTATTAGTTGCTCAGACTTCTCTTTCCATGATATCACTCTCAAATTGTCTCTGCTTAGGTATTTGATAATTTTGAGAAATTTGTATGATAGGCTAGTAGGTGGGTAGGTAGATATTAAATGGATAAACAAACTTGGTAGGAATAATCTAGCAGACACATAAACTACACCTTTCATAGTATTTGGAGCTCAGTTGAAAAACACTGTATATATTTTGGGCATATTTTCACACATACTTTAAATATTTTTTATTTCTTAAAAGTAAAATTATTGACTCTTGGTTGATAAAGAACTTGTAACCGATTTGCATTTTAGACAAATTGTGAGTACAGAAGAACACAGTTGAAGAAACAACTGTGTTGGAAAAGAGAAATTACCTTTTTTCTAAGTCAGTGAGGATGGTATTTTTTTCTGCTTAGTGTTTCATGTATGTGTGAAATCACTACTTTAGCGTGTGCTCTCTGAGATGCAGAAGAAAACATAGTTCTGGCTAGTGCACATATAACTAGTTGGATAAAAACATGCAGTGTCAGGATGCCCTGAATACCCTTCGGAAAATTCATTTTACCCTTGTGCCAGCTTTCTCTCATCTATGCAAAAGCTGTCAGGCACCATTACTGATTTAGGAGATTAACACATACAATTCATGGAGTAGGAGTCATCTTGCTTTTCTCAAATAAGAGGAGCATACAGAAGACTGCCACAAGGCAGTTGCTTTTAGGATCCTGATGGAAGGATTGCTGAGCAGGGCAAACTGGAGAATGCTAGACTGATGGACCCTATTTCTCTGGGGCAACTGACTTTTGACACTATGCTAGGGCAATGCACAAAAGTAACACGAGAGAACTTGCAACCAGCTTCTGAAGCTCCAGTGAAGAGCAGGACACACACCCCAACCTGGCTGCAAGCAGATAAAAAGCAGTGTGACCGTAATTCTGCACATGCAGAATGCAGGCAAGAGAGAACACAGGAGAAAATAGGTTATATGACATTTTTTCTGACACGGGCTTCAAACGCTGTAACTGCACTTGCAGGTCATTGGAGTGTGGCACCGGTTGTGTTTTACTGAATGATAAAATTTGTCCTCCACCATGAGAACACACTCACCTGGGAAAGGGCACAGCACCCAATAATCAGTGTGTGTTTTCCCCCTGAGCATGGCAGCAGGCTGTGCTCCATGTGGGAAAAGGCAGGAGTGGGGTGTCCCATGCGGCAGGAATGCGAGGACTGTGGAGTTTGCCTGGTGCTGGAAGGCAAGAGACTGAAACATGGTTTGCCACATGCCGGCTGGAGGGACATGCTGAAAGACAAACTTCTGTCCTTGGGAGGGCAGGAGGCTGGGACAAGGCACACAGCATAAATATTTATTATTATATATAATATCTAGAGAGAAAAGAGCTGTAAGGGGTTCCTGAGTATCCTGATCTTCCTCTGGACATCTGGAGCATGGAGCCGATGACAAGCTTTCCCCAACAGTTTTTTCTTGAGTGTTTCTGATTTCCCTGGAAATCACCCTCAGCCCCTGCTTCAGCTGCCTGGCAAGCAGCTACCTGCTTACCCCAGGAACGTGCACAAGGGCTTCTGGAGGCAGCAGCATCTCTGCACAGCAAAACCAGTAAAGCCAGGTCCCAGCCAATTCCCCGGCTGGAAGTAAAGGAGCAAATCAGGACAAGAGACACACAGACCGGTAAAATTGTCCCTGTGATCAGCAATAGGCAGTATAACAAAAATTGATGCCTTAATGGTGAACAAGCCAGTTTATTTAATGCAGCTGTTGTATTATTTCAACAGACAGACACAGAAATGGCTTTGAGCTACCTTCCTGTTGCCCTCTGCATTGGGCCAGCTCCTCAGCTTTCATACTCTCCTTTACAATGAACCATGCTCCCATCTCACCAGAGAACTGTCTGTATCAATTTCTGAAAAATGTCATTCAAAAATTATCCCAGATTCTGAGGATAAATGAGTGCTGTCTATTAATTTCTTGTGAAGCGGCAACTCCAAGTATGTGCCAAACTATGTGTTTGGCTCTTACCAGCTATATACATAAAAACATGGAAAGGTAATTTTTAATGTTTTCTTCAATTTGATTGTCTTTCTGAAATGAAAATTGCATTCTGCTACCTTGCTATAAAAATTGGATCTGTATTTCAAAAACTTGATTTTTTAGAATAGTATCTCCATCAATTTAACTCAGTAGACAAGAAGTTCTTTACTGCACACAAGCCTTCTTCAGCAGAGGTATGAGAATGGCTAACTTTCTCTAAGCTCATGGCTCTTACCTCCTGTGCCAGCTCACTGACTGATTCATAGGTACAGGTAAAACTCTTTGCTCTTCAGGGAAGTGCCCGCCTTCAGCATGAGAAGAGATTCTTCTTAAAAAGTATGACCATCCAGCATGAAGATCCCAGCAAAAAAGCCCTGATATGAGCATTATGATTTGCGTTTGAGGGTGTGCTTTTTGCATGGGATTTCATTCCATTCATCTTTATTCTAATACTGTTGTAGAAGCAAGGGCATGGGGCACAAGCTACATGTCCTCAGTAGAGTCTAGAGCATTCTTATTTATTACAAATAAGTCATCTGCCTACTAATATCTTATCTTTCCATATTAAAAGAGGTAAATTTACACAGATACTGATATGAAACGAAGTCAGAATTCCCATCTGGGCTACAATATGACTATGTATACACTGTTTTTCATGGACTGGACTGCAATATATAGATATTATGAAAATTTAATTATATATTCTTTTGTCCCCTTCTTCCTCACACTGTGCATACCTGTGGTGTTAGTATGTTTGTTCATTCCTTTCTTATTGTTTTCCTCTCCCCTTCTTGTTTGTTTTTCCAGCCTCATTTCTGAAGATGGAGTTGGATTTTGCAGCTGTGAGGACTAAGTTCTCTATTAAATATAATCACTAAAAAAGAAGAAATTAAACATAGGATCTGTTCAGTTTCATAAAGTCAGGATATTTTCCAGGCCCTGAAATCACCCCTATTTACACTTAACCCAGGAGTTACATTATTTGGGGCAATCCCAGGCAATCAGAACACAATTCCCTGTAGCATGGCTCCACCTCCAGTATTTTGCTATGAATTTTCTTTTTATTTTGTTTTGCCATTTTGTCACTTAAAATATATTCTGTTACCATTTTCTAGTGGCATTCTCTCAAAGCTTAGCCAAATACACACTGAATAAAACAGAAGTGAAGCAGTGAGCCCCTCCTGTATGGTATAACATTGCCCACTCTGAGCAATTAAAGTTTCCACTTGAGGAAGACTTAATCATGGAAGTAAATGAGAGTCTTTCTTTTCCTCATCCCAGCTTCATGTTGTTGTTAGTATACTAAAGTCTGTACAGGCATTAAAAGCCACATCCCTTACCTGTTTGTGCTCTGCTGAAAACATGAATTTCTTGTTTCCTTCCATCGAGACACTTACTCTCTCAAGCTGCAGTCTTCCTCTGCCACCTACCTCCCTCTGTCTGAAATATTATCTGAAAGAGTGAAAAGAAAGATGCTTCTAAAATGAAAACATTCGCAAGAATTAAAGCCTTTGTATAAAGACACTTTCTTTTTCAAAACAAAACATGCAAAAGTACAACAGTACAATCAAAACCACTGAGACTGGACATTGAAGAGGATCTATATATCATAATTACATCAGGAGTTTAGTGCTTGTATTAATAGGGCTGGTGCTTAAGAAACTTCAAAAGAGTGCAGACACAGCCTTTTTCTGTTTTCACATGAAAGCAACCTTTAAAAAAAAGTAAAACATAAATCATCCCTATTTTGTGCATGGAGGTGATTTTTACGAAAATTTTCACTGAAATTGCCTTTCTGCTCAAAGCACAGTAGAAATAAGTATTGTAGGTGTTATATACAAATGCAAAAAATACATATTTTGGTGAATGAATCTCAGAACCAGCCAGATTCATCTTCTGGTGGCTCAGTGCTGAGAGGGGGAAAGAGGTGCACACTGATTCAGCTCAGATCTGAATGTGCCAAAACACCTGCATCAGAAAACCTGATGCCTCTGCCTCTGAGGGCAAAACTGAGTCTGCTCCTATCCTGACTTGGGAATAAACTTCCATGAACTTTCCTGTTGCAAAATCAAGCCCTAAATTCAATGCATTCAGTGTGTTCTCAGGCGTGTGAATGTATTCCCTCATGACAGCTCTGGGTTTCCCTTCCAGCCCTGCATAATGATCTCTTCATCTGCCGCCATCAGTAGAGGAGAGACAGGTGATGCCTCTGGCCCGTCAGGGCTGGGCAGGACGGGTGAGTGACACACGCCAGATGCTGCACCCTGAGCTGGGCTGCGGCTCCCCTGGAAATACATCATGGAGTAAGAATCACCACGTACATTCCAGCTGCTGCACAGCATGTCACATGGACAAATGTGCACCAAACAGTGTCCCTACGTGTGGTTAATTAGCAGCTAACAGCCGGTTCTTGGAGGTGTAGGGGAAAGAAAGGAAAAGGGGAGGAAAAGTCATACCTTCAAAGGAAGATCAGAATTAACTGTACAAGCACTCTGAGGTTGAAACACAGGTTTTTCAGGACAGTGAAGGAGACAATGGAGTCGGTGATTTGTGTCATGTGTCCCTTGATTTTTACTTTGTGTTTTACTATATTTATAATACTGATTTTTATCTTTAATGTCAGTTAATTCAGAATCCGCAAAAAACTACCAAGCCAGAAGCTCTTGAGCCTAAAGTCTTCTGCATTAAAACAGACCCAGAGGCTGGACCTCAAAAACATCCCTGAGAACACCATGGTAACAGTTGCCAAGCCCTAAAAAAACAAAAAGCTTTTAGGGATGTGGACCACAAAGACTAACAAGATAAGAAAGAGGAACAGCATTATCCATCTTAATTCATTCCAGCCAAATTTGACCCATGTAAACTCACAAGTAGTGCATTCAGCTGAAAGTTGAGTGTGTGCTGAGTCCTACAGGCAGATTGAGACATTAGAAAGTAACATAGAGAGCAGGAATAGAAGACCAGTGAAACTGAATTTATCATCTCTTGGAGGAGGCACTGCACAAGTGGTAAGTATAAGTGGTACACACAGCAAATAGACAAAAAATACAAGAAACAAGTCAACAAACAATCTTCCTGCGTTTAGAAATACGAATACTACCACATAAGAGTACAGTATATGAACACTGTATAGGAATATTTGTGGACTGTGCAAGATGATCATCTGTAGCTTGAAAGTTGATATGAAATCACACCAATAAATTTAGCAGGTAACATAGTAACAAGAAGACTGGTGAGTAAAGCGAGACTCGGGACTTTTGGCAACACCTGAGCCTATTGCTGAGTCTTGTGGCATTCTCATGAACAGCACATGAATGGACCTGTTTGAAGAGTTGCACATCTATGACCAAGGAAGATAAGTGATGGAAAATGTCTTAGAAAGGATGATTGTACAAGGCACTGTGAGCAGGTGTCATAGGCTTACATGGGATCATCACATTTTTCAGCCAAGTTACATGCAATCTCAGTCAGATATCTAAGAGTTTAGAAGAAATTCCAGGAGGCTCCCAATACCGTTGTCTCTTCACCACCAAATAGTCCATGTTTTTCATGTACTTGTAGTACCAAAACTGAAAATACAGTGGTCATCACATCACATAACACATTAAAATTGTGTTATGGCAACAGTTTTAAGCATCAGTTGCAAAGAAGGTATTTTACTTCATTTATGCCTTCAGAAAGAGCAATGTTAGAAAAATAACAAGGTCTTGCCTCAATATTTTTAAAACAAAGTTTAAAAATTGCATTGGTTGAAAATAAACGGTACAAAAACTATTAGAAGAATTGCAGAGGAAAGTTAAGGAACTCCATCTATTTTGACAGCAAAAAATATTATATAGAATAAAATCAATTTCATAAGATAAAATATTACATACAAAAGGACTGTTTAAATAAGTGAACTAAGGCATTACATGAACCAACAGCTGGAGGCTGAAGCCAAGCCAGCCCAAGCTGGAAGAGAAAAATACTGAAGGCTGCTAAGCAGCGTGGCAAACGGCTGCAGAGGGCTGGATTCTCCACCCACCTCGTGGTACCTTCTGTTTGGAAAAGCATGCCTTACTGGAAACTGAAAGTGTCCCTGAGCTTCTGAAGAAGTATATTGTGCACAGCAAGAAAGTTATATGTGGTACGATTGAAAAACCAGAAATGCCCCTTCTGGATGATAAATACTTAATCCTTTAATTGAACGTAATACTCAGTGCTCAAACCTTCATACACCAGGGGCTGGCAGGCTAGCACTGGATGCAGGATGTAGGGAAGGTGAGCAACAAATGTGGTCAGTGCTACCATGTTTTTGTCACAGTCTTCCTGAAAGTTGATGTTTTGTTTCATGATCTGGTTGCTTGTCTGGTGAATCCTCCGAAGTAGTACCCAATTCTTGTTTTGTGAAAAGTTCCAGCTTAGTTAGAAGATAACACTTACTTGTTTTATAGGAATGTTTTCTGAGGCAAGTTGTAACTTTCTGCATCTTGCTGTTTATCAGAACCAATCATTCTTTATTCCTAACAAGATTTTCTTTTCATATTACTGCTGTGAAATATTTACTAGTGTGTGGTTTAGGAGCAGGCCCATGACAGTGCTGCAATGGTACACATTCAGTTCTTAACCCATGTCCTTTCTAAAACTGTGCTTCCTTTACTGCTGTCACAATTTTCTCTCTGAGGTAACACAGCTGTTTCTTTCCAAGTTTTTATAATTCCTTATGTGATTCAACCCACCTGAAATTCTTTCATTAGGACCACGGAAGACTGTTTTTATATAATTGTAAATACACAGTGAGATCATTAGTAAATTTGGTTTCTGACCCTTGGTTTCCAGGATCATTTCCTATGCCAGGACTAATTTCACAGATGCACCAAAGAGGCAAAATACTCACAGTATTTTTGCATGAATGTTTGTATTGCTCTGCATTAAGATACTGAAGTTTACTTGTGTCTTACACTGCACAGTTTTACAGTCAAGTAACTGTCTGTAAAAGAGATCTAATTCATTGCAAGCCACATCAGACCTGATTCCCCTAGCATAGACCTGAGAGTGAGGTAAAACCCCTGAAGTCAGCCCTCAAGGAGAGGTTCTGCAGGGTACACACAAGCTAGACCATCTGCCACATTTCAGCACCCAGTCACACACGCTGCTGTACACTTTGGGTTTTTCCACACAAGTGAATGCTGAGCCTTGGCCAGTGTCAGGTCCTACCTTTGCTATCGCACAGAGTCCTGGTGAAGGGCTGCTCCAAAGAGCAGGAAGGCATGCTGTGTCTTTGGAGCAGGTGTTAATTGGACTTACCCTCTGAGAAATGGGCTTTTTTTGGTACCTTGCCCAGCACACTCTTACCTGTGAAACAGGCACAGGTCTGTGTGTGCTGGGAAAGCTCCCTACCTCTCACAAGCAGGACACAGAGGAGAAGTGAGATCCCGATGTCCCAAGTGAGATTCCTCAGTCTCTCGATGTGAGGAGGGAAGGGCTATTCTTTAGCTGACTGCTTTAATTTGGACACCAGCCACAGAGTGAGTCCTTCCCTCTACTGTGACCATTTGCTTACTGTTCAGGAGAAATAAAATTATAGAATACAAGTTACATTTCTTATTTTAAAGCCTAATACCCAGAGGTCATCCCTCATTTTCTTGTCCACCTACACAAAATTGACTCTGATGGGGGAAGGAGCAACACTGAGGCAGAACCCACAGCCACAGTGTTTCAGACTGCACTGCAGTATGGAAAACTAATTTCCCAAACTAGAACAGGGAGAAAGAAATTTGTTTAAATATTACTTTTAAACCTAGCACCTGGTGCAGAAAACATTGAAATATGCTCATCAGGCACTGGAATATGATTTTGGTGAACAACAGGCATTCAAAACAATTTCTAGCACTTGGAATATAAAAATTGCATTTTGAAGAAAACAAAATAGAGTAAATGTTTAGTTTTAACTATGATGTTTCTGTGATAAAATTAGTTTAAATGTTTCCAGGTCTTCAAAATTCAAAATGTTCATTCTTTTAAGATTTTCCCCAATAGTTTTGTAACCAATCAGCATTTGAAAACTGAGCAATATTCTTTCTCTTGTATTTTCTATATTTTTTTCTGCTTCATTACCAGTGCTTAAATCAAAACAAAATGGGTCTCTTCTCACAGTGGTTGTGACCCGTACCATGAAGCTGAACATTTCAAAGAGTTGATATTGAAATGAGAACTTACATCTCTGTTAAAAAATAATTTGCCTCCTATGCAACTCCTTTAAAATGAGCAGTGAAGATACATTCAGCTATTTACAACTTTGCGTGTCGTACTCAGCAGAAAGCCAGGGAGTAAATCCAGTTTACCTTCACGATACTTTGTTGTTTTGACATGACTTTGCCCTCGGCGTTGTTTTAGTTTCTATTAAGTGCAAAAGCATCGCCGTTCCCGGGATTTGTAATGATTCAAAAGTTTCTGGGGAGATTCCTCCTCGGGAGCAACTGGTTTTTCCTCCTTCGGTTTATCAGACCTCTCAACTCCTCTGGTTTTGGTGGTGGCATTTTCCGGCGGACGCCGGCCTTGGTGGGATTTGGATGGGGTCACCCAGATTCCTGCCTTTCCCGGAGCTCCACTTCGCCCGGGCCAGGAGCGGCGGCCGACAAGGTGGGGGTCGGCAGGGACATCCTCCCCGGGGGCAGCACCCGGCACAGGAGGCGCGTGGAATGTAACGAAATAAATGAAATTAAATAAAAAGCAGCGGGAGATGGATTGACCCGTTGGGTAAGCCCCCATCATCCCCCGTACCCCCGTCCCCCCCGCCAGGCTCCAGCGTGGCCGGAGCTTCCCCTGCGCCTCCCGCCCCGCTGCTCCCGGGCAGTCCCGGCTGCGGAGCGGGGGTCTCCCTGCTCCCTCCGCCTCTGCCACCCGCCGGGCCCGGGGCTGAAATTCCCCTGGTGGCCGGGGAGCCCCTCCAGCCCCGGCGAATTTGAGGGAGAGAGCCCTGCTATAGGAAGGGCGGCAGGCAGGGAAAGAAGGCAGGGAGGGGGTGTCAGCACAGCCCAGCGCGGCCTCATCCCCCCTCACTCCTCCCACCAGCGCGTGGTGCCTCTTAACCCCCGGGAACCTCCCTCCCCCGAAGCATTACTCCACTTTGCAGAACACGAGTTGATGAGAAAAAAAATTCTTCTCGGCCGCGGCCAGCCATGAGCTGTTTGGATGTTATGTACCAAGTTTACGGTCCTGGCCAGCCCTACTTCGCAGCAGCCTACAGCCCCTACCACCAGGTACGTGTAGCGGACAGCGGTGAAGAGGCAGAAGGTGGGAGGGGTATCGTCTGGAGGATGGCCGTCTGGGGCCTCACCAAAGGGAAAAAGGGAAAAGGAGAAGGGGAGGGGAAAGGGGGGGGGCGGGAGGGGGGAGATCTGGGAGCCTGCGATGGTGAGCGGAGCAGAACCGCATCCCACCTTGGCGCGGGGCTCGGCAGGGTATGTACCCCGGCGGCAAACGACGGGCTACGGGATGCCTTGGGAGAGAGGGCGCGATTTTAACCCTCAGAAGGCTTTTTAGGGGGGTTTGTTTGCTTGTTTGTTTGATTTAAAATGTTTGCTTGTTTGTTTTCTTTACCGTGACGGGCTGCTTCAGAGGGCGGCGGGTGGGGCAGCGATGTCCACGGCGTGTGGCGACCGTCGGGGGCTGCGAGGCCGGGCTTCCCAGGGCATCGCTCACCCCTGCGCGCCGGCATCCCGGCCGCTGCCACGGAACCCGCTTGGTGCAGAGATTTTACAGCCGACTCGGAGGGGTGCTCCGGAGTTACGCTCTGGAAGTGGGGGAGGCGAGAGAGACGGGAGGTTGCGGGGCTTCCCCGGTTTGGCGGTGGCGGAGGAAACCGCGGCCGCGAAGGGGAGCAAGGGGCTGCAGGATGCTCCCCTCGGCGGCGGCTGGACCTCGGGACGTCCCCCAGCCCCCCGGGCTGCCGGCGGCTGCCGTCGCCTGCGAGAGTCGAGGGTGCTTCGTGAGCTGGAGCCACGTCCCGCAGCCTCCTTGCGTGTAGCTCCGCCCGGGCGGTCGCGGGTGTCAGCTTATCCCGAGGTTTCAAGAAAAGGATCTCTCCGGGCGCGGGGATGTTTCGGGCACGCACGGCCCGCGGTGCGCGGGGATCGGCTGGCTCCGGGATGCGCACGGTCCCGCGTGGGTCAGGCTCGGCTCCTCCGGCATTGCACCTGCTGCACACCGCTTTCCTTTTCACCCCTCTGCTGTCCCAGTTTTTCCTTCTCCCCTACCCCTTTCAGAAATTAATTCCTTCCTCCCCCAGCATAATGAAAAGGGGATGGGTACAGAGAACGGTGCCCCGGGCCCGAGGCGGGTGCAGCCCCCGCCATGCAGTGCCGGGCCCGGGACAGCGGAGTGGCGGTCCCTGCGCAGCCTCCAGAGCCCGGCAGAGGGGCCCAGGACCCGTCACAAATAGCAGATGATGTGTATTCCCCTACCTTGCCTTCCTTCCCACCACCCCCTCAACCCCCGGCTTATTACATTATTAAGGGGGATGATCATTACCTCAATGGCCGAACAGGGAGCCAAGCGGAAAGGCGGTCGTCGCGACAAGTGACATTATCAAATATATATCGCGTGTCTTGGCCCAAGACACTGTCCCGTCCCCTCGGTTCTTCCCCCGCCGGCCGCCCCAAGGCTCTGCCCGCAGCGGCCAAGCCGTGGCTCCGCGTCCCAGCGCTTATTGCTAAGAAACTCCCAGCAGCTGCAGACACGCTAAAGCGCATAAAGACGGGAAACATCCGGCAAAACTTCACAACGCCTGCCGTTTTCCCACTCGGCGGAGTAAAGTAAAATGGGATTAATCCTGTAGTAAATACCTGGAGCTTCTTGGTGTCCAGAGAAATGCTGAGTTTTGCCCTGAAATGTGTTTGTGACTGTCAGTCTTTTTTTCCCCCTCTTTCCTTCTACCTCGCCGTTACGGGTTACAGGACACTCTTCGCACCAGATAGATTTCCGGAGCCAGGGACCGAGCGGCTCTCGCCTCCTCCCAGCTGCCGGCGCTGCTCCGTGGGTGCTGGGCCGTCGCACGGCCGTGCCCCCGCATTGCAGCCCCTTGGCAGCTGCCGTCCGCTCCTGAGCCAGCTGCAAAGAGCCTTTTTTTGCGGGGCTTGGTGAGGGGTACCCGGCGGTGTGACCCCCGCCCGGCCGCGGTCTTGATCCACCCCGTACAGCATCTGTGGGTTTCGGTCCCCCAGCCATATTTGCAGTCCCTTCGTTGCCCCCGGACTACAGAGGGCGATATGAGGGTGTGGGGGTTGCGGTGTACCCTGAGGGAACGGCGGGCAGCCGAGGACCAGACTTTGGCATCCCCTCGGAAGGACCGCGGGAGAGGGCTCGGCGCTGCACGCCGGAGGGATGGCACAGGGCGGGCCAGCGCACCTTGGTGTGCTGCGTGACCGGCTCCGTTTTCTTTCCTCCCCTGCAGAAACTCGCCTTTTACTCCAAAATGCAGGAAGCCCCGGAGAGCGGCAGCAGCGCCAGCGCCGGCAGCTCCTTCTCCAGCCACCCCGCGGCCAGCATCAAGGAGGAGGACTGCAGCCCCGAGAAGGAGCGACCCCCCGAGGCCGAGTACATCAGCTCCCGCTGTGTCCTCTTCACCTACTTCCAGGGGGACATCAGTGCCGTGGTGGATGAGCACTTCAGCCGTGCGCTCAGCCAGCCCAGCAGCTTCTCCCTCGGCAGCGCGAAGACGGCGAGGAACGCGGGCTCCTGGCGGGGTGAGCGCCCAGCGCGGCGCGGGGGATGCGGGGGATGCGGGGGATGCCGGGGATGCGGGGGATGCCGGGGATGCGGGGGCGGAGGAGGCTCCCTCTGGGCCGACACCTCGTCCTCTCCTTGGCTGCGCATCCCGGCTCTCTTCTCCCTCGCACCAGCGGCTGGTGCCCGGAGGGCATCCCCTGAGATCCCAGGCTAGGAGCTGCCAGATACTTGGCCCTTTTAGAGTAAAAAAAGAAAGAATAAAGCCCTTCAGTCTGAAGGGGGTCCATGGTCCAGGGGGAAAGCAGCCTGAGAGGCAGTCGGGGGAAACAAATTGTCTCTTCACTACAGGTCCTTTACCTGGAGGCAGATACCACCCAACTAGCCACGGCGTGACTCTCAAACTGTGACTGTGTATTCCCCATTGACCTTAGCTTTCAGTTTGGAGTGGTCATAGTGATGGGAGCAAAGAAAAAAGCAAATGTGGGAACCATCTCATCAGCTTCCCACCTCTAAACAAATATGTGTGTCCCTGTATCTTTCCCTGCATGTACCAGCACCCTGATTGCTGATGGAGTGCTAACAAGGACTCTGAAGTTTCTGAACACAAAGGCTTCCAGACCTGCTCATAGCCATGTGCTGTCAAGGCCAAGGAGGTGGCTTATGCACAGCTCTCCGTATCCGTGCCTGATTCACACTGGACAGGCCCACAGGGCAGCAGGAGTAAATTTCCCCACACTCCATCTGCCAGAGAGTTAGGGCTGGCACTTCCTTGTAGACAGTCTTAGTAACCCTCCCTCACAGGGCCACCTGCTCGGCCAGGGCTGGCTTCCCAGACCCTGCACGGATTGCTGTCTGTAGTGTCTAAGAATGTTTCATGGGTGAGATATATTCAGTGCTGGAACTGATGGCAGTAGATGAGGTTTTTTTGCTCATCATGAACTGCTACCCCATCTCCCAAGAAATGCCAAGGTTCAGAGCTGACATATTTCCCTGGCAAGGAAGTATTAGGAACACAGTTTTATTTCTTTCAGGAGCAGTGTGCATTCCCAGTTAATCATGCATAACACCTATTTGTGCTATTAATAATCACCAGTCCATTTTGCATGTTGCTAACTAGGCTAAGAAAATGTAGGGTGCTTGTCCTTTGCCCTGCCAATCTCCAAAGTTCTGCTGAGGGCTTCCCAAACATGTTGACAATATAACTAAGAAACAGACCGCTGTAATAGATGGAGAATTTTCCTCAGATATTTGAGTAACTCAAACATGTCTTTAGTCACATCTTGCACTGTTCCTGCCCACGTTGTAACTGCAGTGAGACAGCAGCCACTTTTTAGGAATCATTGGGCATAAATGCTTAGACAAGGAGATTATTAAAAAAACAAACAAGAAAAACCCAATCCTGAAAATGTAAATGGCATATAGTAGCTCTCACTCAGGTTCCACTACTGAAGAAAAGAGATGTTTCTCTCACCTTAGGTAACAACCTTTTGCCCATCTACAGGGTAGGAGAAAGATGGAGCATACAGTTGCAGTTTCATGGATAAACCATAGGCTAGGTGTGGTGGATTTTTAGCTGGGGAGGAATCTGTACTTGTTTGGAGCAAGTTCTTATATTTTCCAGTTTTTCGTGGAATAAAGGGAATGAAAGGACTGGTTTGGGTGGATCAGGGAGGGACAGAGCCCTAGGGAAAGGAGATCAAGTCTTGTGGGGCGTGCTCATTGCTGACTTTCTTTCCCATTTCCTTCACCCAGATGGTTCCTTCCCAATGAGCCAGCGCATCTTCCCACCATCCTTCTGGAACAGCACGTACCAGCCCTCCTCGGTCCCAGCCAGCCTGAGCAGCCCCCTTGCAGCTGCAGCCCACAGCGAGCTGCCCTTCGCCGCTGCCACCGACCCCTACGCGCCCACCTCTCTGCACGGCCACCTGCACCAGGGCAGCCCCGAGCCCTGGCACCACGCCCACCACCACCACCACCACCACCATCACCACCCCTACATTGGGACACAGAGCACTGCCTACCCCCGCCCCAGCGCCATGCACGAGGTCTATGGGCCCCACTTCGACCCCCGCTACGGCTCACTCCTGGTGCCCACCGCCTCCGTCCGCCCCCACCGCCTCACCCCCGCCTCCGTATCCACACCAGTCAGCCCCCCCTGTGAACTGGGCAAGAGCGAAGCGGGTGCTGCTGCGGCCTGGACGACGCCGGGCCCCTTCCCCAATGCAACAGGAGACATGGCACAGAGCATTGGCCTCAATGTGGACACAGGTAATGAGCTGCTCTCGGTCCCTCCAGGTCCCCTGGCTCAGCTGCACCCCTGCTCCCTGATTCCACACCGTCCACAGCAGTAGGGAAGAACTCATGGGAGGTGGCTGAGGCTCTGCTGTGCAGGAATGAAGTGAGGGTGGAAGCCCCATGTGTGCTGAGCTCCGTCCTGGGTGCTCTTCTTGGGGCTCTCAGGCCAGGCAAGTGAGGTAGGGAGAGGAAGGATGGAACAGGCCAGCACATCACATCTCCACAACATTATTTGAATTTCTGATGCCCTCAAACATGCCCTGAGGTTACAGGTTGCTTTGATGTACTTTTGTCCTGGTCCTGGTCTTGCTCCTGCATAGAGCAGTGAGAGCTGGGAGTAGAATGGAGCAGCCCCAAAGGTCACTGCTTGGCCCCACCCATGTGTTGCCCTGAGAGGTCATTTCTAGACACCATGCAGATTCGTGAACTAGCTCCTCTCGTTATTTACCTTTTCCTTCCAGGTTTTGAGATGAAAGAACAATTGCATTTGTTGAGCAAAAAAGGCAGGTTTCTTCCCCCATGGTGCCTGTTGGGGTGTCTGGAACCAAGGGTTTGGCTGCAGTGCTGGCAAAAACGGGTACACAGGCACAGTCAGCAGTGACAGATCCTAGGACAGTGGTTGTGAAGGGAGGGAAAATCTGCTCCATGCTGGTTTCATTATTGCAGCCACTAAGGGCTCCTTATAGTGTCCTCACTTTGAGCAGGAGGGACATGTGCCTTTCTCCAGTCTGGCTTGGGCTCTTCTTGTTTCACAGCCTTCTGGGGCTCTGGAGATCCCATGCTTTAAAATTACCTCAGCTGGCAAGAAATGCAATTTGTTTTCCTCTGTTCTTAAATGCCTATACCTATTTTTCTTCTTCCTTTTTTTTTTTTTTCTTCTCTCCGTTCTCAGGTTTGCAACCTCAGGATAAAAGCAAGGACCTGTACTGGTTTTAGAGCTGTCCTTCAATCCTCTTCCCCTGGCTGTCCCCTGTAGCTCTCTACCCGTTAGACATGGTGGCATTCAGAGCTGAAATCGGGTCAGTTTGTAACAGCTTCTGATCTTGGTTTGCAGCTCGCCGTTACTCCTTCTGTGGTGGATCCCTCCTGAGCTGATGTGCTGACTCAAAGACTCTCAGATCCCCCCTTGCCCTTTTCCAAGCCCACCATGGCCCTGCTGCTCGGGGAAAGACAACGGGATTTAAAAGGAGCTGGCATTGCAAGGGTGACACTTTAGACCTTTTTCGGAAAGGAAAACTGCTCTGTTGCAAGAGGAGAGCCAAAGACATTGAACTCCTGTTTAAGCAGATCCCACACCCAGACCTGCAGCCAGACTACTCTGAAAGAGACAAACGACATCATGGATGGTGATGCAAAACCACCGGCCTTCATAGAGGCAACAGAGGAAATTGTGGGGGGATTTTAGTGGTGTGAATATTTTTATATGGCAGTGAAAGTAATTTCTTGAATGCAACCATGGGAAAGCTAATCAGCATTTTTGAACTGGATTTTTATTTTGCATTATAGAAAAGTAAAAGTAACTGGAACTCATGAACATTTTTGGACTATCAAGAAACTGGTCAGTTTTTTTGACTTTGTGGTTGTGAGTGGCAAGTGTCTGAGTGGGGCCACCTGCCCCGGACTTACAGATATGCAGCTGTTCCCCTCACAACTGCTTAAATCCCAGAAAGACAAAAACCAAGGTGGCACTTCTCAGAGTTTGGCACATTTGCATTGGCTGTGTAACAGTTGTTTGGTTGGGGGTGGAGTTGTTTGTTTGGTTTTGTTTGGTTTTTTTGGGTTTTTTTCCTTTTTTTCCTTTTTTTTTTCTTTTTAATAAACATTTTCTGGTGAACGTTAAACCCTCTTAAAGCAGGGGGAGAAAGGAATCCGATGAAGAACGGCTCACCTCCAACCCAACCGCCTTTAAAGGGAACACCAGAGCAAAAAGCATATGATGGACATTAGTTCTGAATTGCCTCTAACACTTCCCTTTGTCTACTTGTTGCTGTCATTTTGCCACTTTAGTAATTGTTTTGTTTGGGGTATTTTGAAAGAGGGAGCTAGATATTTAACAGTAGCCAAGCTGTATTAAAAGTATCTCCTTCTCTCACCCTGTGTACTTTAATGAAGAATTAAAGCTAAGTAAGAGAAATGAAGCAAACTGGAAACTTCAGGATGAAGCAGAAAACATATCTCTCACGTGGATGAAGTGAGTTATTTTATTATTTTGCATGAAAGATATATAGAAATTCCTAACAGCTGAAAATATTTTCTTGGTGAGTAAAACACACAGAGATAAATATAAAAGATAGGAAAATATAAGACCATTGCTGTGTTACATTTTAGAATATGGTGTGTCTGTAAGATTGGTTAAAGTAAGGGAGCTGCTCCATATTTCTTCTGCTAGAAGAGGGGACTGTAGCATATAGAATTGCTATTGCAGTGGTAAATTGAAATGTTGCTACCTGGTGATGAATAATTAATGAAACAAGGCAGAAATGGCACTTACTTTTTTTATAGACAAAACATCTGATGCAAATACTGCAGTGTTTTGGTTTTTTCCTGTTTTGTTCTGTTTTGTTTCATTCTTTTTCTTAATGTAATGTCTTTAAAGTTGACAAATTTTAAAGCATATAGCAGGAAATTCCTAACATTATCCCCTGACACTGGGAGAAGCAGTAGAAAATGAATTTTTGTGCTGTGATGAGAGTTTTTACCTTTCAAACTCTTATATTGTTCATTGTGTGTCAGAAGTGGATTTATGAATAACCCAAACTTGCTTCTCCTAGGTTTGGTGATAACTCAGTTTCTGGGAAAGAATAGGAATCCTAACAGAAATAATTTGACAAAGCAGTGCAAGTACATACTGCGAGAAGCTGATCAGGAGCACCCGTGGCCAGAGCTTAGCAAATGGCAGGGGGAACTTGCCATGATTCCTTCAGCCAGACAAACCAATGGGCATTTTTCTCTCAGCCTCCAAATAGCCAGAGCCCAGACAACTGCAAAGGGCAAGAGAATGACCCCAGAATTTACATTATTTGTTAAACCAAAAACATTCCCAGGTGTTTATTAAGGAAGAAGGCACCAGCCTTTTGCAGGGGAAAAGTAACTGAAAATGGTATTTAACTGCAGGAGCTTAAAGTTAGCAGGGTCCTTTAATGAGCATTTTCCTGAGGGCTTTTTCAGGCTGTTTATAAGGTTTTGGTTTGTTGTTTTTTTTTTAAAAAAAATATAAATCTGAGTCTATGATTGATTGTGCTTCACCACAATTATTTCTTTTTTCTTCCTCTTTTCCTCCCCTCTTCTCTGCAATTCTTAACGAGGAGGGCTGAGTGACGCAGCCCAAATACATTCAGAAATATTCATGTAAACATAAACGAGTCATTTACTACATTGGCATTTGCAATTCGTTTTAACTGTGAATGTAG
Organism: Parus major; assembly: GCF_001522545.3. Classification (NCBI taxonomy): domain Eukaryota; kingdom Metazoa; phylum Chordata; class Aves; order Passeriformes; family Paridae; genus Parus; species Parus major. Next base: position 64,996,143 of record NC_031770.1, on the reverse strand, counting down.
TCAAGCATGAGAATTTATGCAATGAATCAGTGAATATTGGTTTTGGCATTTGTTCTGTGGGTACATTTCATATTGTTATCTTATGAAAGCATCTAAACATAAAAGCCAAGACGGTGGCTCAAGGTGCTAAAAGTACAAACAACTTTTTTAAAAATGCTCCTGCTCTGGGTGGATTACAGCTTGAAAGCACACACTCCCTGTTTTGGCTAATCCCTGCAGTTTTGCTCACTGGGTTACTCTGACTCCTGAAGGACCACTCACAGCACCAACCTTTAAGGCTTGGGCATTAGTCTTTGTAGGACTGGGGCCACAGCTCCTAGTGCAGTAACAGCGCACATGACCTCCCTGCCATTTCTCAAGTCTGTTTTATTCCTCTTTGCATCATAGGTTATTACTCCCTTAGTCATGAATGCTTGCAGAAATACTGGAATTACAAAATAAACCCTTCTTAGATATTACATAAATATTACCTGTCACATGCTTGTCATGTGCTGAAAGGGATGTGAGTCCCCATCTCTGCAGCGTGAAGAGCAAATCCTCCTGCTGTCCCTTTCTGAATGTCATGCACCACACCGTGCTCTCTAGCTGCCCACCTGACAAACAGACTAGCCCAGCTGGGACAGACAAACAGACACAAACAGCTTCAAACCCATTTGTACAGTGTCCAGAGAAGGAGGCAGAGAGACAACATCTGCTGCAGAGCATGACAGTGCTGGACATAGCAAGGGTATCTGCTGCTGCCCAATAGCAAGAGTGTCCTCTCCACAAGGAGTTTCCAAAATGAGCTCTGGATGTATTCACCACAGATATTTATTTCTCTTTCTGAAAATAGCTGAAAATTAGCAAAGCCTGAAGTAGTACTGCTTTAATGATCTCTGAGATTAAAAGTGATCTGTCAAGGGAAGGATGGAGGTGGGGATAGGGCATGGTATTTGTGGGTGCAGTCTCCATTTTATTTTAATGAGTTTTTTGCTTCAGAATGGCTGCATTTGCAAGAATGAAGCATAAAACTCTTAAATGCTTGTATGTGCCCCTACACTTACAGTCTAATGTTGTTGAGCTTTAGGGCAGTGTTGATTTCTTATCTCCTTTTCCAGTGTGTTTTCCATAGGAGCCCCTAGCAGGAGGAGGAGGGGGGAGGAAGGGAGGGGAGAGAGGGTGAAAGAGAGCTTGAATAATCCCTTTTGCGGCCCCTAGATCGTGTGCTGCCGCCTCTGGGGAAATGTATCTGCCCTGTCTCCTCCTTGGGTCAGGAGCTGCCGACCCTTCTCGCCTTCCCTTTGAAGTCATATTTAGGTTCACAAGACAAGCTCTAGCTAGGGCTTAAATGTTGGGCCCTTCTTGGAAGGGAGGAAAATGCTGCTGGTGGCTTCGGATGGAGCAGCCGTCTCTAACTGACAGTTGCTGTGCATCTTTTTCTGGGCAAGTGTTGTAATTAACGTGCCCTTTTGATTACAGAAGGATGAGCCAGCTCCTGTGGAGGATTGTAGTGTCCTGGCTGTCTTCCCGGGCCTGCCACCCAGAGGAGCAGTTGCAGCAGGGAAAGGAGAGAGTCCTATGGTTATTTTCAGGAGTGAGACATTGATTTTGTATGCTAGGCAATTTTGCATAGGGAAATGCAAGTAGGAGATCATAAAAAAAGAAAAAGAAAAAAAAAGGGAAAAAGAAGAAAAAAGAAAAAGAAAGGGAAAAGAAAAGGAAAAAGAAAAGGAAAAGGAAAAGGAAAAGGAAAAGGAAAAGGAAAAGGAAAAGGAAAAGGAAAAGAAAAATAAAAAGAAAAAGAAAAAGAAAAAGAAAAAGAAAAAGAAAAAGAAAAAGAAAAAGAAAAAGAAAAAGAAAAAGAAAAAGAAAAAGANAAAGAAAAAGAAAAAGAAAAAGAAAAAGAAAAAGAAAAAGAAAAAGAAAAAGAAAAAGAAAAAGAAAAAGAAAAAGAAAAAGAAAAAGAAAAAGAGCAGAGAGACCCTGGGGAGCTATGTTCCCATCCTCCTGTCCCTGCTCTCTCTGTATCAGGTCTCACAAGAGATAGCAAAGGTGCTGGAGGAGCCTGTGCAGGAGTGTAGGAATGCAGGGATGCAGAGAGCACAAATGCAGATGGGCAGGAGTGCAGGTGTGTAGGAATGCAAGACTGTAGGAGTGTAAGAGTGCAGGGTGCAGGGACACAGGGTGCAGGAGTGTAGGAGGGCTGGTGTGCAGGGGTTCAGAAGTGCAGGGGTGCAGGTGTGCACTCTCCTGGGCCCCAGTCTCACACGTGGGTGCTTCATTTTGCCATGCTCAGCTGCAGCCCACAAAAGCACTGGCCAAGGATGGAAGCATTTCTTCAGGTATGTGCCAGTTGCTTATTCATTCATGGTAAAGGCAGGAAAAACACCTGGCAGGAGTGCTGTCCCACTAGGAGATATAATACCACATTGGATATTACTGAGGGTACTCCATCTCCCTGTAGCATGGCTCATTTCCTTCAGCCCTACCTGGCCTGGATACAGCTGCAAGATGCCCCTCCTCCCTCATCATACCCTCCCCAACTTCTCCACCCCTCTCCTTGACTTCTGTCTGCAGCCCAGACCCTGCATTTCATTTCCTCTCTGTTCTGCCTCACCCAGGCTCTTCCCTCCTGCACTTAGTACTCTGGCCTCACACCACAGCAGCAAGGAGCAAAGAAACAGTGTTAGGAGGGACACAAACTTTCCTGCCAAGGCCGTTTGCATGGAATCAGTATCTACGTGATAAACAGAGTTGGACAAACATGGGCCTTTTCAGGAAGAGCCAGTGCATTCATCTCAATCCTGCACCAAACCTCTGTGACAGGACCCAAGCCCTGGTTCTGATCCAGTGGAGAAACTTCTTCTCCCAGAAGCTGGGTCCCAAAGAACTGTGACAGCCCCAGTTGCGCACAGACACAAATGATTATTCTCTCTTGACAGACCTACACAGCTCCCTCCTTGTATTTAACTGCAGTCCAAGTGAGCTGGATCAGGAAAGAGACACTTGATAGCTGCTGTTTCCGTGGTTGAAATATTTGTGAAGTTAGCGCATAATCTGAAAGCAGAAGCTAATAAATTATAGGGTGCTAATTGGGGCCGGAGTGGAGCCGTCAATCATATTATCCTAAACACACAGAGACCCTCATAACCTAAAAAGGCAAGAAAGCTCCAGGAACGGCTCCCAGTTGTCACTAGCCATGACCTCCACTTCAGTGAGTGCACAGAGTCAAGGCAGAGAGTTTATTCTGCTAAGAAAATGCAAATCCTGTATTTAAGAGAGCACTTTTATTTAATTTTGTTTCTGCTCCTTGGGAGTGTATTTCCAAGAGAATGTTATTGTTTTCCTTTGCCACTTAACTTGACACTTCTGCCATTTAAAAATAAAAGTGTAGATCAGATTAGAATTTGCAATTTTTATATTTGCATAGTCCTTTGAATAACAGTTATAAGACTTTTTTCACACTCCAACTTCCTTGCACATAGGCTCGCTTTTTAAAAGCCATCCTATAACTCATATATCATTTATTGCTTCCTATGCCCCAGAAACATTTATTCCGCTTAGGATCTTCGGGACTCTGATCTGAATCAAAACATAACTGTGTAAACATGGTAACTATAGGGCATTTACAGCTATAGTCACTTTGTCACTACTTTTTCTTATATTGCTTCCATCAAGATTAAGTATTTTAATCATAATATTAAACTGAATCAAAGAATTCTGAAGAGATTTTCAGAAACACTTTTCCCCAGAAATGTATTTCTTTTTGAAGATAGGTAGGCATTCCAGAAAGCATTCCTTGAAGAGATCTGAATGGATAAGATCACCTTGAGGGCCATCACACTGCACATGCAGGACAATCAGGGGATCAGGTTCAAGCAGCATGGGCTTACAAGAGGCAGGTCTTGCTTGACTAAACTGATGTCCTTCTATGGAAAAATATCCCACTTAGTGGATGAAGAGAAGGCTGTGGATAATGTCTATCTGGACTTCAGTAAAGCTTTTGACGCTGTTTCCCACAGCATTCTCCTGAATAATCTGGCTGCTCATGGCTTGTCTGGGGTTTTAACCAGCTCACTGGGTAAAAAGCTGGCTGGATGACCAGGCCCAGACAGCAGTGATCAATGGGGTTACATCCAGTGGGCAGCGGCCACAAGTGGCATCCCCCAAGGCTCAGTATTGGGTCCAGTCCTGTTTAATATCCTAATCAATGCTCTGGATTACAAAATGGAGTGTTCCCTCAGTCAGCCTGTAGGCAATACCAAGCTGGGCAGGAATGTTGATCTGCTGGAAGGCAGGAAGGCTCTGTGGAGGGATCTGCACAGGCTGGATCCACAGGCCAAGGCCACTGGGATGAGGTTCAACAAGGCCAAATGCCAGGTTCTGGCCTTGGGTCGCAACACCCCCAGGCAGTGCTACAGGTTGGGGGAAAAGTGGCTGGAATACTGCCAAGGGGAAAAGAACCTGGGGGTGCTGGTTGGCATCCAACAGAACATGATCCAGCTGTGCCCAGGTGGCCAAGAGGGTCAATGGCATCCTGGCTTGTCTCAGAAATTGAGTGGTCAGTGGGACCAGGGAAGGGATTGTCCCTCTGTACTCAGCACTGGTGAGACCATGCCTGGAATTCTGTGTCCAGTTCTGGGCCACTCACGACAAGAAGGACGTTGAAGTGCACGATCAGAGAAAGGCAACAGAGCACAGGGAAGGGTCTGGAGCACAAGTTTTATGAGGAGAAGCTGAGGGAACTGGGATTGCTTAGCCTGGAGAAAAGGAGACCCAGAGGAGACCTTATCACTCTCTTCAACTGCCTGAAAGAGAGCTGTAGTGAGATGCCAGGCAACAAGCGGCAAGACAAGGGGACATATCTTCAAGCAGTGCCAGGGGAGGTTTAGGGTGGATATTAGGAAGAATTTCTTAATGGAAAGGGTTGTCAAGCAGTAGAATGGATTGCTGAGGTGGCAGAGTCACTGTCCCTGGAAGTGTCCAAGAAATGACTGGACATGGTACTTAGTGCTATGGTTTAGTTGGCAAAGTGGTGATTGGTCAAAAGTTGAACTTCATGGTTGTGGAGGTAATTTCCAACCTTGATTCTGTGAATCTGTGAAGGACATCAGGACTGGTGAAGGGTCTTGAGCACAAATCCTATGTGGAGCAGCTGAGGGAACTGGGGTAGTTTAGCCTGGAGAAAAGGAGGCTCAAGAGTAACCTCATCACTCTGTATGACTAGCTGAAAGGAGGTTGTAAGAAGACGGGGGTCTGTTTCTTCTCCTACGTAACAAGTGACAGAATGAAACAGCCTCAAGCTGCACCAGGGGAGGTTTAGATTGGTTTCTGTGGGACATTTCTTCTCAAAAAAGGCTGTCAAGCATTGGAACAGGCTGCCCAGGGAAGTGGTGGAGTCGCCATCCCTGGAAGAATTTAAAAGACATGTAGATGTGCTGCTCAGGGACATGGTTTACTGGTGTACTTGGAAGTGCTGGGTTGATGGTTGGACTCAATGATCTTAGAAATCTATTCCAACCTAAATGATTCTATTCTATTCCAGAAAGAAAATCCAGCTGTGTCAGCAGAATAAAAGAAGGAATTAATATCCAAACAGGGAGTGGTAATTTTACAACTCTGCTCTTACAGTAAAAGATAGAAGGCAGCGATGAACATCCTCCAAATGGAAGATGTCACACAAAGAAGTTAACACATCATAAAAAAGGTTATTTATACAGCAGTATCAGTTATGTCAGTAGCAATAACAAAAATATTTTGGCATCTTCAGTTGGCTTTGATACCCTGGGTTTCTGGCTATTTTTTAGAATTATAACATCAGTCAGAGTTGTTAAGTGTCATTATAAATAGAGCCATGACTGTTTGAAAAATCCAGCTGGTATACAAGCTTCTGCAACTAGAAGCGTGTGTTTAACAAAAATTTTCAAGAACTAATTAAATGAAAGTGAATTAGAATTTTTTAACCATTAACAGACCTGCCAGGCTATTTTACAGACATTCTTTTCTGCAACATCCTTTTTCAGGTCTAGCTGAATTAATATCAGCTTTGTGTAGAAGGAGGTACATTTGAATCTAGAGCAAAACTTGCCTTCACAGTTACCATGAAAATGCATAGTCCTAAACCAAAATTACAGAGGAACAGTTTCACCTGGTTATGCTCAGTAAAGCCACACCTGAGGACTCAAATCATCACCGACAGCATGCCATAGATGTCAAAGAAAATTTTTTAAAAAAAAAAAAAAAGAGGAAATAACCTGGACACATTAGTCAATTCAAATAGATGCTAAAATTTCTTTGTTGAAAATCATCGTGGAAAGTGAGCAGTGACTCTGCTGTCAGGATCTTTGTGCCCTTCTGTACAAGTGGTGACAGAAGCATATTTTGAGGGAATTGTGATCTAGATGGTGTTACTAGTCTCTGATATCCAGGGTACCAGGAAAGCTGAGGAACAACAACTTTAGTCTTAATGGACCCTGGCTTGAGATTCTCAGATAAGTTAGGCTGAGATGAACTTAGTCCTTGCCTTTCTTATCCTCACCACTTATGAGTTTCTACAGGTAACAAAGACTAACAGAAAAAACTTGTGTTAGCAGTGTAGCTATACAACCTTTTGCGTTTCTGGTGGTCATTTTCAAGTTTCCCAAAGCTTGTGATGATGCCATTGAATGAATGACAGTAAAGTGTTCCAGAGAAGATGAGACCTGAATGTTAAATATAAAAAAGGCAAAGAAATTGTCTTGACACCCCAAGTATTTCTGTCCAATGTAATAAAACCAAAGATGTCTTTTGCCTTTCGTATCTCAACAAATTTTATCTTTCAAGCTGTATAAATTTTCCCTTCAGAGCTCTTGACAGCCACATTCCCATAGGTATGTCACTGGGCACTCCCTCTATAGCACATGGGGATCAGAGAATGATCCTGCTATGCCAATGATTATTGGCATATCTCTCAGCTGCATGCACATTTTCATAATTTTATCTTTGTTCTAATACGAACTCAATATTCTTTTCATAAAACATTGGTTTTTCTTTCATAGTATCCTGATCATGGATCCCAAATAGAAAGCATGAGGTACACAGGTGTTGGATAGCTGTGGTCATCACTGTGTGCCAGCTTAAAAACTCTTGCAAGCAACCCTGAAAAACAAAAATGCACTGATGGCTGGGTGCTACCACCTGCTGTAGACCTGAAGATAAAAGACTTAGATCTGATGCCATTGAAAACACTGTCTTAGTAAATCAGTAACAGCTGCCATGGCCCTCCACGTTTATATAATTATTTACAAACATTAATTAATCACCACAGCATTTGTGTTGGGTTGCAGGAAGTTTTAATCATAGGCAGAAGTAGAATATTTTTCCTCTATTCATATGAATGTCAAGTCTGTAGTTGAAGGACTAGACAAACCAGCTACATCCATGTCTATCCAAGCACAGCTGAGAGTTCAGCCACAGCTGTTTGGGAGCCCAGCACTCGTGGGTTGTGTGTGTGGCATCATGTGTGCAGTGTGCTCATCATTGGTGCTCAGTGTTTGTTGTGCTGGCATCGAGGAACACTGAATAGCCTGAGACAGGAACTGGCTATGGTCCAGAGACTCACTTGGGGTGTCTTCTGATCAGTGCCTGGGGGTACATTTCTCCCCAGCAGCTTGGGGACTGTACTGGGCTGGAGTTTATTCACAGCAGCTCATCTTGTGTTGTATTTTAGATTTTCAACCAAAACAATACCAGTAACAAAGTAATATTTTAGATATTGCTGAAAAGTGACTGCACAAAATCAAAGCCTTCTCTGCTTTTCACTCTGTGCCCCTCCCCAGTGAATAGACTGAGGGTGCACAAGACATTGGGAGGGAACACAACCAGACAGATGACTCATATTAACCAAAGAGATATTCCATGCCATGTAATGTCATGCTTAGTGATAAAATGGAGGAGACTTAAAGAGATTAGTCCTCTTTTTTTTTTTTTCAGGAACTGGTGGGGCATAGGTCTACCTGTCTCAGGACAAATTTAAGCTAAACACTTGGAGACAGTTTTCATTCTGCTGTACATCATCTTAGCTTAACATATCTAACCTGATTTACAGCAGCTGAAAATTGGGTCCGCATGCCATATACTAGCCTTATCTCACTTATAATCTTTCTGATAAATATCTATTGCCTTTAAATGACAATTATCACCCTTAAATCCATCTCTACTTAAAATCTGTAGCCATGGAAGTCAAGACATTTGAAATCAAGGGTATTTTGACTCATTCCCTTGATCTGTGATAGGAGTGGGTAAAAACAGAGGCAAACACAGGCCAGGTAGTACCCATTTCCCTGCCCAAGAGAGAATGTGCTTAAGAAGTCTTTCATTCTCCTCACCCCTTATATGTGTATCTTCCCTACTCCATCAAAAAGTAGCACAATTGCCATCAGGCCTGTCAGCTGGAAGGCAAGAGGTGACCTCCTGATAGCAAACGAGTGTTGCTGAGAAAAACGTGAATCATCAAGAAGAGTTTGAATAAAGAGAGGAATCAACACTTCAGTAAGACAGAGAAAGTGAAATCATGAAGATGTGTAAGGAGAAGGGTGATAGAGAAATATGAGGGATTAAGACACTCTCTTCAAGTAGAATCATGGGTGAATGCAAGTGAGGCTAAGTTTTCCTGCATCAAATTCAGCTTTACCATAACTCAGTGGAATAGTTGCATTTGCATACTTCTCTAAGGCAGGAAAATGAGGGAGGGACAATGGAGTTTTGGCCAGTGTAGGAGTAGGGCCATGCTCAGAGCTCACTCTGTATCACTGAGCATGATGGCTGCAATTACGGGGAAGGATAGGTATTGTGTCTTCCACTGAATTCAACAAGTTATAGATCAGGATCCTCAAACTTGGATCAGTAAGTTAATTTTTTATCCTGTCCAATATATTTTTCATACTATTAGGTAAAAAAGGCATAGATCACTGGTCAATATCCTAAGGTTTCTTTTATTGGCAATGAATTAAACTTGATTCTTTTTTCTCATCATGCTGTGCTAAATGTTTCATTAAATCTAGGCTTGTCTTGCAACACTTACAAAATGTAAATACAGCAAGAATTACCTTCCCCTTTTTCCTTCTGTGCTGCTTTGTGTATTTGTGACTGCTTCAAGACTTGGAGGGCATTACTCCTTTTTGCTCTTTGTCACTGATGCTCATGTTGCCCACTAACTCAGTTTACACATGTTGGTTAGGCTCTCCCATGATTCAGACCTACACAAAACTGAATTGACTTGGGATATCACATCACAGGTGCTCACAAGGCCCATGAAAGCTATTGTCCTGACAAAATTTTGGGAGGATTGAAGGTTTCTCCCGCTAAAGAAAAAGCTATTGTATGGAGTCCTGTTGTTCAAAACCTTTGTCTGTGGCTTGCTGACTGAGCAGTCTTCTTGACTTAAGTGAAACTATGCACACAGAACACACTCAGGTGTGCTGGCTACAGAATAGGGATCCTCCTGGTTTCTGGCCAGCACATGCCATAGGTTAACAAACGTTAGTGATTTTTAAATTACTGAGATGGAAGGAATTGCTGTACAACCAGTCAAGCAGCACTCAAAGAGGAAGGAAACGTAATACAATATTTATTTGTTTATCCATTGCTCACGGTCTGGTGAGCATAGTGAAGTGCTGCAATTGTATTTATTAGCAAATTTGTCTTTTATACTGATTTTTAAATGAAGAAAAATATTTATATAATGCTTGAAAGGGCTTTTTCAGGAACTTTGAAGAACCCTAATTCAAAATATCTCAATTTATATTTTAGTGAAACTTTCAGATTCCACATTTTTTTTCATCTGTGTTGAATCTCAGTTTAAGAAACTTTTGAAGCTTGATTGCAGTGGAGCTGCTTCTTACAAATGTATACATTCTGACATCAGATAAAACCTTTACTACTCTCCAGTGTACCCCAATATCAAATATTTGCATAAAATTATAGCATGTTTCCAGCTTCCAGAAAGATGTCAGTGAATAGCTCTGTTTAATTTGCAAACTACTGCTCATGATGAAGGGTTAGGAAAAGCTTATAGCTGTCTTTTATTCAATAATTCTTTGAATAAAATTTTATTATATACTTTGAGCTGATCTCCAAACACACCGAAGAAGAGTACCTCCCTTCACCCAGTCTGATAAAAAATAAACTAGGATGATGAACACTCAAAAAGGAAAGGAGAAGAAATGTAAGGACTGTCCATACTCACAGATCAATTGCTGTGCAACTTAATATGCAAGATGATTGCAAACATTTGTTTAAATGAAGTAGGGAAGCAGACCACCTGCAGCAGTGGACAACCTGGTCACCCTTCTTCAACTGCTTTCTGATTTGAAGTTTGGTATTTATGTTGTTTCTTTCAGCTTGTAGAATCCTGTTTGTGCACAGTGAAGCTACACATCAACTGTTTGGTTTTACTCATGAGTGAGCTGGTCTGTTCTTTGAAGCAGCATAGGAAGAGCTGCCTTGTGCCTGAGGCATATGTGATTCCATAAATTTGATCAATACAACAGTAAAATCCTTTACTGTCTGATACATAGGGTTTTTTTGCTTTAAATTATCACATGTGAAGCACCCAAACAATAACATGTAGAAAATCAAAAGCTATGTAATCACTGTCTTATCCTAATATATACCACTTTGTACCTCATAATGTTTTCTGGTAGTTTTATTAGAGAGTTGCATTTTTATTTTTTTTTCCAGACACCTCTGTGTGATGACATGCAGAATATTTTCCTTGGCTTATGTCTTCTTTGAAGAGTTTTTTCTCTTCTTTCACTCTCTTAAACAGTGGCAACCAGACTTAACTAATTTCAGCAGAATTGATGCTTTCTTCATCTGAGTTGCCTTCTTTGACTAGTACCAAATAATTTAAACCCTCTTGATTCCTTGTTTCCGTTAGTGTGGCTGAAAGAACACTGTCTGAATCTGCACATGGGATATCATTATCTGCATGAAAAAAAAAATAAAAAAAGAGAAAACAAAAGGGAAAAATATTTTTTAAAAAAGAAAAAACAAAAAAAGGAAAAAGCAACAGCCCAGTAATATACATGTAGTATTAGAAAGCAAACAAAATCAGACAGCTGTTGGAGAAAGTTGGTCTAGTGGCCTCATAAGAATGATGATTCAAATTTATTTTCTGCTGTTGTCTGTGCAGACCAGTACTTGAAGCAAATCCCTTGGGGAATGTTGCTTATCAGTGTTCATACCTCCAGAGGCAGCAATACCATCATGAATACATGACTTGCTTCTTTTCCTTGTGAAGAAGCATAAAGCTAAAGTGATTTTAATGTGAACCTTTGTAGCAATCCTTCTGTAGTAATCCTGTAACACTGGCAGTTTTCTATCTACAAAATCATTATATACTGTCTCTCTAGATGACTAGTCTAGACTTCTGTCTCCCCAGTATTCTGCCCTTCTAGAAACTTAAACTTGGCAATCCACTGTGTTGTTCATGTTTTTAAAAACTTTCCATTTTTTCTCTAATATGATGCAGTTCATATACATATATATAGTTGCTTGAAATCTAGTGCAGGTGATATAAATATTTAAAAATATAGAAATGTTTAACACTAAAGTTATAACTGCTACTATTTTTTTGCATTTATTTTTGTAGCATGCACCTTCTTTTATTACACTCCCTCCTTATTTTACTTCGCAACTGAAAAATAAAGAGTGTGACATTCTGGGTTATCTGTTCAAAGGAATCATAAGCATTGTGCTATTCCAGCAGGCAACACACAATTTATTATGTCATTATAATCACATCTCCCCAAGCTATAAAGTCGGAAATTTTTTCCACATGTAAGAGTCCATTATCATAGGAAATAATATCAGGAAAAGTCTGAAAGATAATTTTGATTTTAGAAACCTGTTTGCAAGATGGGATTTGGGACACAGAGCAAACTGTGGTCACATACCACAGTGACTGACAGCAATATGAAATCATTTGATACTCACTTTGTCAGTTCAGGGCTATTACGGCCATATTTAGTAATTCAGCTCCAACTAAGACTTTACCAACAAATTCAGCTCTTTGTAGTTGATTTTTTGTTTAATTTAATGGCAGCCTTCAGGGACAAGTTGCTTTGGAAAAGGCACACAGGCAAAGGCTGAGGGGACATTTGCAGCAAACTCTTAAGAGGGAAACCTTAAAATAAGGACTCAAGTAAAACTGGGTATTTACAGACCAGACATATGCCGGCTGACCTGCCTAAGTATAGAACACTAGAGGAGCATTCAGATTTGTTTCCTGTATAAGTATCTGGAACTGATGAGGTGATGTTTACACAAATGTGAGTATGAGGTCACTGAGATATTTTTACCAGATATATAGATACATTACTAATTCTTTCCCCAATAGGTCTGAAGAACTACAGAATATGTAAAATTTTATAATCCTCTTTCAGCTTATGTGCCTCTGTGTTTCTCATTACAGAAAAAAGGAGTTAAAAAATCAAACACCTTGCCTTGGTTTTACTTTGAGCTGTGGGAATGCAATAAGGAAGAAATACTTTTTTTGCAGAATATTCTTACCATATCCAATGATGGAGGAAGAACATAATATTGATGACCTTTCTCCTATGACATGACACGTGTAATGTGTAAGGTACATTGCCAATTTCACAGTGACATTTTTGACTGTAAGAGCCCTTTCCTTCACTGTTGAGTCATCTCTTAGTGCAGTGTTCAGTGCTCACAAAACTTTAGTACCATTCTGCTCCAAAAGGCAAAGCTACACAAAGATCTCGAGTTGCATAGTACAATGCTTAACTGTTAGGTAAGTCAGCAAAGCAAGCAAATTATTTTTGCTCATTTAGTTGGAGCAGAAGAATGGATGGAGACAGAAAATACTAAAAATGAGTGAGTGAAGAAAAGATTCATGATATGTTGTGAAATTGCCCCAGAAATGTGAGGACTATAAGCACAACCAGCACCCTGGGAAGCTATAAGTCAATTCAGAAAATTCTGAATAATCTTTGGAAGGCCTCCCCGAAAAAATGTTAAGAAAATGAAGGAAGATAGAGAGAAACTGGAGTGGTGAGGCAGGTCAGTATATTTATGAGATATCATTATTTTCTTTTCAGTTTTAACATCGCTAAAATTAGTTGATTGATGTACAGTCATGCTGGGTTATACGTGAGTAAATGCAGGATAAACCGTGTGATGTGATCCCCTCAGATTTCACAAGCAAAGCTGGGCTGAGTCAACAAAACACCCCAAGAGGAGACATCCAAGGAGCACCTTCATGAAATCTGAAGTCATGCTGGAGAGTCAGCTCTACAGGCTTAAATTCTAAAGAGTTGTCTACACTGTGAACTACTGCATAGTTTAACAACCTATCTCAGGGAATGAGACAGGCTTGCTCTGTCAGTCCAGTGCTTTGTACAGGCTGAGGAGTACCCCAGCACCGAGAAGCAGGATCCAACTGAGCTGTGTTGTCCCAGGCAGACCACTTCCGATAGCTAAAATGGCAAGCTCAAAGCTCAGCATTGGACTTGCACAGACACACGTCTCAGGTCCTAAACGCACATGGCTTTGACCTTGCTGGATACTTTTCCTAGCAGAGCTGTGCTTAAAGGTTAAATCTTGTGCTTAGAACTTGTGCGTAAAGCACATCTGAGCCAAACTCCAGGTAAGTTAATTACAGCACCTCACTCCAGGGACGGGCAGAAGCTTACTCTAGAGAACCCCACATTAATTGACACAAGAAACAATGATCGCCTGACTCATACTAATGAGGAATAGAGTTTGCTTGCTTAGCCTCCTCTGAGAAGACCAGCCCTGACCTGATAAAATCTGTGCTTCCCCTTTCCCAATCCCAGCATCTCAGTCGGCCGCTTCCTGCCGCAGGGCAGCCACAGTGCCGAGCCGGGCCATGCATCCTGCCTCACGATTGCAGAGTGCCTTTCCTTGCCGGCTTGGTAAACTCTGGGGGCTCACAACATGTTTTGAAGTCCTGCCTGGAAGGGTGCAAATTTTTGTGATGTCTTGATAAGCAGATGAGGGGGTTTTGGTGTTTAAATTCAAGAAGGTGACAACATTTAAGAAGAGAAAGAATGTCAGTAGAAAAGCTGATTGGTTGAGACTGAATAAACTGATCTAGAGATGCTGATCTTGTATTACAGCTATTTCAGGGCCAGACCCTCAGCTAGCATAAATTAATGAAGTTCCATTGAAACCAGTGGGCTGCCACCAATTTACACCAGCTAAGTAGCCAGCCTGAGACGTTACTAATTCCGGGTGACATAATCCCATATGATGCTTAGCACCTTCAGTATGGTAAGGTATTTAGAAGTCCAGCCACATTTGCTGCTTCTCAGTAACACCCTCCTCTTTTTCTCGTACATACTCTGTCCCTTGTCGCTGATACACAATGTATGTGGCAGTAAACAAGAGACTGGCTGACTTACTGGCAAGGATGAAAGATATACCCCAGAGCAAGCACATTTGAGAGAAACACCTGATGACATATCTTTGTTAAGGGTGAAAAAGGTGGCTATTGAACCTTGACTTCTTTACCTCAACCACATTGGTTAGCTCGAGGAGACAGCTCCTGTGAAGAGAGTATTTTCCTGGTACCTGATGGCCACCTGGACCTGGAGGGGCTGTGTTTCAGTTTCTGCACATAGCCAGTAAGAATATAAATAGAACAAATATATATCCGTTTTAATACTCCACTCTGTATTATGTATCAGTGGAGATATATCTGTGTTTCCTGCCTAATGAAGCATATGATCCTGCATGGTTTGAGGGTGACTCACTGAGCTTTGCTATTCTGTCAGACATTAAAGGTGCTAAAAGTGAGAATTTTGTTCACCCTACATTTCCCCTGCATTTATCTGCTCAAAGCAGTGTCTTTCTTTTTATTTTAATATATTTTTTAGAGAACTATGTGCTGAAATATCTGTGTGCAAGAGTTACTGTCTTAGTAATTACAGATATAAACTTGCTTCTTACCTAGTTTATTAAAATTTATAATATACATGCACAAAAACCCTCCCAGTTCCACATTTGCTGCAATGCAGTAAGGCTATACAAATAGAAAAGCACTCCCTTTCTCCAGGTTACAAAACAGGATTCATTTTACCACATTTTAACCACCCAGGTCTTACACATCCAATTTAAGCTCCTTGCCTAGCCTGTTTTTACAATCAACAGAGAAAGGAGGAATGAGTCGCTTTGTGGAGATGCTTGATCCTTGCCTTTATACATCAACATCCCCTGAATATGTCTACAAGTCTTTGGTGACTGTCAAACAGCCTAGACACCCAGTGCAAATGCAGTTTTTATGTTTTAGTTGCCTGCATCTATCCACATCTGTCTACAAAAATGTGCCTCTTATAGTCTTCTACCATTGGATTTTTTCCTTCGGTCTATGGCAAAGTATTGGCGTGACTTCACTTGCAGCATCATACAGCTCATGTGCACTCTCTGGAATCAAACACCATTTGTCTGGAGTGCAAAGAAGAAATGATTACACCACCAAGTTCCCCTTTTCTTGCAGCGTTGTAACCACTCACTCTTTTTTGGAAGCAGCTTTTTCTCTGACCTCTGCAGGCTTTGGGTCAGCCACTCACTAAGCTAAGTGGGGAAGAGGATTACTGAATTTCAGAAAAATACAAAGGAGACTAGATACAAGGTTCTAAAAATGTCTCTTATCAACACATCTGCTTTAGAGAAGCTTCCGTTCGCCCAAGTGATTACGTCCATAGAGGTGTGTGGAGTAGTTTCTAAAAGGCAGATGGGTTTAGGAAAATAAACTGATGACTTACATGGGCAATAGAAAACAGGTACTCAGCTAGTACAGAGTGTGAACATATAATTAATGATGAAATAGATGATTCTAGCTTTAATATCAAGTCCTCTCAGTGCAAAATTTTGCAGAAATTTCAAAAAATACAAATGACACTTTAAGCAAGTACTTGAACTGCTGAAGAAATAAATACCCTGGCTTTGGAAAGAAATTACTAAATTCTAACTCTTGTATCTTCCTACATTTTTCAAGCAATATCTCCAGTTTAGGAATTTTAAAATCATGGTTTTGAGGCCAAATATGTTTCCTTTCAGTCTTTAGTCTTTTATCCTGGATTTTCTCTAACTGCCTGGCATCTCCTCTTGCCAGAGCAGCCTCT
This sequence comes from Parus major, assembly GCF_001522545.3. NCBI lineage: Eukaryota > Metazoa > Chordata > Aves > Passeriformes > Paridae > Parus > Parus major. Next base: position 64,980,013 of record NC_031770.1, on the reverse strand, counting down.
TTTTCTGAGCAATTAGATATCTTTTCTATATAGGTCCAAAAGGCATTGTGAGGAGCAGCCCTGATAAGAATAGTCCTTACAGGTCATAAAGGCAAGAAGTCTCTCCAGCTGCTTAATACCCAGTTGTCTGATGTCAGGAAAGGCGTTTGCCAAATCAAACAGCTGTTTCCATCTGTAAAGGGGCACTCACAGAACCTGAAAAGCTATAGTGCTGTCTTATATGTGCAAATGTAAAAGCTGATGCCTGAGAATAGATGGTCCAGTTATTTTTACAGCAACGCAGGGCCGTCCTAGCACGCTGCATTTCTTGGAACTGGAGGAAGAACAGACTATCTTTCCACAATGAATGGAAACTTTGGTGACAGGGTCAGTAAATTCCCATTGAATTCAAAACCCACTGGTGTCTCAGTCCTCCAGCTAGGTAGTTCTGCCCTCACTCAAATAAACATTGTTACTGCTACTTTAAGACCATAATCTATGTCTTGGGAAAGCCTGTCAGAGCAAGAAGGAAAAACCCCAAACTGGTAGACCCCAGTCCTGAGTTTGTTTCCCTCCCTTCCAGTGCAGCAGTGTCAGGAGGAGCTGGTATTGCTGAGGCGTGTTTATTGACACTTGATGCCTACTTTAGAAGGGTAACTCTTGCAATAACACAGCATGTGCCCCTTTTGCCATCCCCATGCTATCCTGTTAGCACGCTGTCCACTAGCAGACTGTATTGGTTTACCCACACTTGCCATCTCTGTATCATACTGCACTGGCATTAAGGTAATCGTGAAAGTCTAATGTTTTTCAGCACTCCCACCTATAAAAATCATCGATAGCATGTATGGACCTGCTAGAAGTGTGGCTACCCATGGGCAGGTAAGACTCAACAGAACTTGGAAGATGCATGATTCCCTGTAAGGCTAAGTATCTTAGCTATTTTGAGGCATGTAATTTCACTTTGCTTGACATTTGTCTTTCTTTTGGAACTAGGTCACCCGGTGAGAGCAAGCATTTCTTGGCTGGAGGCTCACGGCTGGAGTTTCATTACACACAAAGGCCAATGACCGTGTAGCATTTTTGGAAAATGTTATCGAGGACAATCCATCATGGAACAGACTTTTGGATTATTTGTTTTGGCTGTCATCTTTCTACTACTACTACTACTACGAACACAAGTTCACTTAGTCTCAACTAGAAATGACTACAAATTTTAAAAATTACTAACTTATTATACAATGTGTTACAAATTACAGTCTGAAACATATTCCATGCCCCAAACTGTTTTCGACAGGGTCACAGCAGAGCACACATTTTAGTCTGGAAACTCAAGTAGTACCTGAATGGCCTTTTCTTGCTTGAATCAATCTCACTTCTGTAGCTCACATCTCACTGAATTCCACTGCATGAGACTTACACAGCAGGCAGGAAAACTGTCTAATTAATTCAAGGCTGGAGAGCTACAGAAAACTGACGTGCATGTGTCCCTGATCAGATAATCCAGCAACATTAAGACATCAGAAGGACTCTAGAGCTTCAGTCAGATAAAGAGCACAACATTTTAATGGGCCTATGGATGGGGAAAGAGGGAGATAACCTACAGGTGAATTATAAATATGTGCATTATAGAGACATGTAAACAGCTAGTCAAATGTTTAGTCTTTTAAAATACATTTAAATGGAAGGATGACATGTAGATGAATAAAATTCAAGCTACCCTCTTTCCTGATGGATATTTCCTATATGAGAATCACCAGATGAACCTGAGGGGAAGTTAAGAAGGACTTTTGAGAGCTGAAGCATGAAAAACATTGAATGGAAGCATGAAAACAGTTGCTTTGTCTTTTCCTCCCACTGCAGATCCAGCAATGGGTCTGTGGGAGCAGCAGCTGGGCAGAACCTATGGAAAGGGAAGAATAGGGGCAAGTTGGGTGACAGAACATGGCAACTGGTGGGAAAAAGTCCAAAGCTCAGAAAGAGTATGCCAAGTAGAAGCTCTGAGGGACAAAGCTCTGCCTACACTGATTTCCCTGCCTACCACAGTGGGCCAGATTTTACCAACTAAGTTATTATAAACAGGTTTAATGATGTATGATTTTAAAAGTGACTGCTGTCATGAGACCACCCTTAAAGTCCATTTACTACCATATTTTCTCTGCTAAACTGATTTTTTTCAAATTTTTATCCTTTAAACTGACACTTTTCATGGAAGCCTCAATCCATGTTCTCCTTTGCAACTTGGAAATTTCTAAGAATGTAACTTTTGTTCCTGGCAAATAAACAAAACAAGGCCATTTTTCTCTGTGACCTCTGCTGTGTGGTAGAACCTGAAATTTTGGCAAAATAATGTTTCTTACATTAATAACATGTATTTATCATCACAGTGAAAGTAATTATTTGCTTAGACTGAGCAAGTTAGCAGCTGGAGAAAGATCAGGCTTATCTGACACATGTTCAGCAGAGACTTGCACTGAAACTAAAACTCTTTCATGTTACATCTGTGCCAGGCCTGCTCCACCACAAATACAGCAACATTCCATCCCAAGAAGCAGAAAGGTAGGTTTCTCTAGAAATTTCAGCCCTGCTAAAGATTTTGACAGATACTGATGTAATGCCACAAGAACTTCTTAAGTCCATTAGTTTTCATGTCTCTGTTGTCTGTGGAGGTAGGGAACACAGAGATGTCTAAGCTAGGAAACCAAACTAGCTCAGGAGAAGGTGCAAGCAATTGAATCAGTACAGCCCTGTGTCCAGTGGATGTTGTGCTCCTGTAGCCATCTGAAAAAACATCTAGTCTGAGATACTGCAGCTGAGATGTTGTATTTTGGACACAATCCTGAGTAACATGTTTGGAGGGACCCTACTTGAGCAGGGATGTTGGACTGGGTGACTTGCAGTGGTCCCTCCCAGTCTCACCCACCCTGTGATTCTATGTGAACCAAATTAAATATGGCAAATCACCTGGATGCCAGGCATCATCAGTGAAGAGTAAGGCAAAAGGTGACCCCATTCCTGCTGTGATACATGCCAAAAAACAGGAGCTGTCACTTTCTGCTTATGACTACAGAGCTACCTAGAAGAGTATCCTAGATGAGACTCCTAGCCTGTAGACAGCTGCACTTAGGTGAGATAAAGTCCATCCAAAACATAAGGCCTATTACCTTGGGCATAGTGCCTAATTAATTGGCTGTAGTCCTTTCCTGAGCTAATGCCAGGCTTACATTTGTGCCAGACTATGTGTCTCTTTCCTGAATGCTGTTATTGAGAGCTAGGATACCCTTAAAGAAACTAAAGAGTTACACTAAATGAAAACTGTTTTTCATTATAGAATGAGAGTACAATATCAACTGTTCAAAAAACATGAAATTATCTGTGCTGGCCCCTTCATGTCTTTATAAAGTTTTTGGTCTTGTAATGTAAACATGCTGTGAACAGACTGGATTTGAGGTAAAGAGAAACCACAGTGGAAATAAACTTACATTTGTAAACCTTCACCAACTGATAAAGATTAGCAAAATATCAAACTGACAATTGAACAATGCCAGTGAATTGAACATATGTAATATCCTGAAGAAAAAATGTCTAATGAGTTGTGTAACAGAATACTGTGTCATTCCTGGGATGGACCAGGAAGTTTTTAGGTAAACATTAAGTACTGAAGTATCAAAACTGTGAATCAGAGTGAGTTTCCTACTTCAGTAACAATTTGTGACAGGGAAAAAAAATACAAACACAAAAAATTGCCGCCAAAACTAAGCCTTTAGATATTTTAGAAACAGTCAGGTTTGGTTTTTCTAGAATGGGAAATAGTTCTTTTGCCATTAATATTTTACATTATAAAACCATAGCATGTAAACAGATTAAATGAAAAAAAATTAATCTGTGAAACAAAACTGAAAATAAAAACTTTATTTTCATAGAATTCATATCACATCACATTGTTTACTAATATTGTTCACTTTTTCTCAATATTTAGTTAGTCAGGAATTACTGCAGGATGTGAATAGATTGTTGTTCTGGCCCTGCCAGGACGTTCATTTCCATATTTAGATGACTTACATCCCAGTTGCACAGACAACTTCAAATTTAGCTTTACCTTTTTTCTTAATTCCTGTCTTCACAACCTTAGTAATGTTCTTAGATAATTGCGCTTTGTTGTGTCCCATATCTTAAGCATGTCTTCCCTAACATCACTTACTTTATTCACTCACAGAGTGCAGAGCATAGGCAAGACCAGAACTGATCAGGGTTTGGGCTTGGATAAAGGCTACCTTACTAGGGTGCCAAAATTATGCCCCATTTTCATGTGGCTGCTGAATCAGTACTCCTAGAGGAAGTGCCTATGGCCGTGTTTAGATCATGGAGAGGCCGTAGATGTCTTTGAAATTGGGACAGATTTCCACGCTGAAGCCTTCTAAGGATCTCCTGGCTCTGCAAGGATCTTAAGCATCTGTTTTAGAAGAACAGGGTTGTGAACTACCAAAAATTTAGAGGCAAATTTGACGTCTCTGTGTGCCAGGCTTTATTAAAACTTCACATGGGCCTTTTTGCTTGGCAATCTTACACATCCTTTATCTAAGTTGTACCTAGCAGACACATAATGAATCTTTTCCAGTTCAGTATGATAGAGGTAAATCTTTGCTGCTTCTATTTGACAGCCAGAGAATTTGAGGCAGTGGCAAATGCAATGAAAAGCACTTTGCTTACAGGGCAGAAGGCACAGGAATAGCAGGTGCTGCCCCAGACTCACCTTCAAAAGCTTCATTGATGACTCCAGTTGATGACTCCTTGTCTTCAAGGCAGTGGGTGAAGGACAGTGGAGAGTGTATTATCTCTTGCAGTTTGTCATGAATATAAGAGAAAGTAGGTCTGCTGTGAGGTTCTTGGGACCAGCACCTTGCCATTAAATCACATCTGGAAAAAAAAATTATATGAAAACAAAAATGATAATAGAATCATTCATTTCAGCACTTAACATTCAACATCTGAGATGCAAGTTTGACCTAAAAACTTTCTGTGTGGTACAAAGATTATCATCAGCTGCTGAGGCAATGAAAAACAAACTAAAGATCAAATTAAAGTTGGGAATATTTACCATGAAGTGTTTTAATTTTTCAAAGATGGCTATTTTTGAGACTGGAAGCAGACATAACACTTACAAAAAGAAGACACATTTACCATAGGCATCTACTCTCACTGAAGAAGTCAGGAATACTTTTTAAGAAGGCAGACAAGGAGGAAATTCTCTCACAAAGAAAAAAAAATAAAATAAAATAAAAAATGGAACTGTAAAATCAGAAATTAACCTGAAGTTTTCACTTATTTATTCCTCCTTCAACTTTCAACTCAAGCTATCTCACATTCATGAGAAGTTCAAGACAAACCCTCCAGCACAAGGAGAGTTAATTTCAACTTCTATCTCCAGACCAAAACAAATAGGAATTAGTTTTCCAAAGGCAAAAATGGTATGTATTTCCTCTGGGTGCAGGGATTCCAGACCACCTTGTACAACACTATTCCTACCATTTAGTAGAAAATTTAGCTCCTGTTTGTCTAAATGATAGGGTTGGTTTTTATTCCTTGCTCAAGGTGAGTTTATGCTACACAAAACCAAATCCTACAAAAGCCAGGGAGAGACAGGCTGAAAACCAAAACACAGCCAACACCTGGACATGCTAAGTGTTGGGAGTGGAAAGAGGTGTTAGAGTCTCAAAACCAGGGAGCAGCCAGTGAAAGGCTGGTTCAGGAAGCCGCATCTGGAATGTGGAGCATTTACCTCTAAGCCTTAAGTTCAAACCCTCCCCTGACAAACATCTTCCCAGACCTGCTGCTATGTGATACCAGGCATTAATCTGTTATGTGAAATGAATTGGCTTGCTCAGATCCTCGCTTATCCATCTTAAAAAGAAGACTGCTGTCCTTCACCACAACTGGGAATCTTAAAAAGCCCTCAGTGACAGCTGGAAGGAATCGCTTGACTTCTGATTTTTCAATTATATTTTTCATTAAAATATTAGCGTCAAGTGAGAATGTGAGTAAAAAAATTGTTTCAAAACCATTTTCCATCAACTTGTATTCTTCTGGTTTTCAAGCTGAACAGAGTGATTTTTCAAAAGGATTCCATGAAATTTTGAAAATTTGTTTTAAGAATCTAAAAACTGGTAGTAGCTTCCTATCACTCTGGAGCACTTCATCTGCTTACTTTCAGTTGCACTGGTTATTGATGACCCTGGAAATATAGAAGGAAAAGGACTGAATAGGACTCAAAATAAGGTTAAATAACTGTTTTTCCTTCTGCTGCCAGAAAAGTGTCTGTCATGCTGAATTCCAGCCTTGGATGCTGGAAGCCAAACAATCTTCTTTCTGGTCATGCTTGTTGGTAGGATATCTAGGAAAAAAACATGAGTTCAGGTGCTTCATCAGGTTTGCACTTGGGCTTTCATGAGCAGAGCCTTATGGAAGAAAGAGCCAGCCACTGACCAAAAGAGAAACAGGAAATGATACATAAGTCAAAGACAACTAGAATGCCTTGGGCTGGAAGGGACCTTCAAGGATCATCTAGTCCAACCCACCAGCCACATGCAGGGACATCTTCCACTACTTCAGGTTGCTCAAAGCCCCACCCAACCTGGCCATGAACAGTTCCAGGGATGGAGTATCCACAACTTCCCTGAGCAATCTTTTTCAGTGTTTCACCACCCTTACTGTAAAATAATTCTTTCTGTTTTACAATCTAAAATTACCCTCCTTTCATTTATGAAACAAGAAAATTGCTAGTGTCGATTGTGAATATTTTTGTTTTGCTTCCTATGACCAATCTCTATCTTTCTAAATAACAATTTTTTTGTTGGTCAGTCTGCTTTATAACACCATTCAGTTTTGCTATGGAGTAAGGATATTAACTTCTGACAAAACTGTAATTCAGTACTGTAATTTTCTCATTTTAATTATATTCCATATTTTTATTTCCTAAATCAAATTACTTGGTGATTGGCTTAAAATATCAGTACTGGTATTTTTCACTAAGTGTTTAATTCAGATAGGCTTTAGGTTTCTAATGACAAAAACGTTCATGCTCTCTCAGAATATATCTGCAAATTTTACACGTACAGCTATCTGTGGCATGGCATTTGGCTTTTAAGGCATGCTGTGACATCCAAAGTTTTAAGTCATATGGCTCAAACTTTCATTAGCTCAGAAATGTATGAGACAAGTCAAGAGGGTAAAAGATAGCTTAAGATACCAAGATACACATAAATAAGAGATTGAACATATTCCTATATTTCACCATAGCCCAATGACCCCATACATGGGCTAGGAAATAGTGCATCACTTCAGCATAAGAAAGACACCCAGGGGATTCCCCTACTTCATGGGCAAAGCCTGTCAGGAAAAAATGAAAAATGACAGTTCCAAACACAACATTTGCTAAAGGTTTATGTTAGGTTTAAGAACTAACCTTTACACTAGATGAACACCTACACACCTACATTTCACACCTGTGTTTTATCTGGGAGCGACAACCAAATATCCAACAGAGCTGCTTATGTGGGTCTAGTTAGAATTCAAGAGCCTGGAAAAGTAAAGAACTAATATTTGGTATCTGATATTGGAGGCACAATGTGAACATTCCTGAAATGCATTATAATGCACAGAAGCTGTAGGTATTACCAATTTTTTTCTCACATGAAATGGGAAATAAAATTCATGCGTGATTTTTTTTAGAAAATGAGAACATTTGTCATGATGAGGAGCCCATGATTTTATCTGATGCATTCTGTGCAAAGTTGCCTTCTCTCTCACTCTCTTAATCCCTCCAGGGGATCATTCCCAGAAACGAACAGCAAAAAGTTTTAGTTACCAGACTGAAATTTCTTATCAAAGTCAGTTGTGTAAGTTTGCATGGGACTGAGCATTCAGTGAAATTGCAGTTTCAAGCCAGCAAATGTCCTGGTGCTTGTACAAATTCTCTAGACTGTAATTCATGGCCTTTGAGGATCTGTGTTAAATTATAACTCCGTTCAGTCCTAATCTTGGCATTCTCTTGCATACAAACCTCATACCCAGGTGGCTGTGCCAGATGTGGATCTCTGACTGAAAATGAAGTTACATTCATAGATCTAATTCATGTTTCAATTCATGCGCCTCATTTATACATCCCCAAACCCCTTTTTCAATTCATTACCAAGCTTTGCCTAGCCACAGTTCTCTGGGGAAAAGTGATTAGTCCCTGAAGTAACAACTGTGGAGGCAAGGGGAAGAATTTCCCCCCCTTCCAAACAAAAAAACACCTAAACAACCCACTTCCTTCACACCTTTACACCCCAAGGTTTCTATGCCAGCCCTACTTGCACTTGCAGTGTAAGCCTACCACAGATTCCTAAACACTTCTCAGCTGAAGTACTTTGGCCTTTGAACTCTCTTCCTATCAGTGATGGTTTGTTTTGTCAAATGACAATGAGCAAGCCAAAGTGCTGAGCAGACAATTACTGACTGCTGATGTCCTGATACAGGTTCAAAACCACAAGGAAGGAAGCAGGAATGTCAAGAATTCCAGCATGCCATTAATGACCTAGCAAAGCAGCAAAAAGCTGTTTACCTATTGACAGAAGCTGTATGCAGGTGCTGAGTGTTCACCAAATGAGATAAAAGATGGTGCAAGAGTCTAAGCTCATCAGCTCTTTGCCTTTCAGAAACTACTATTAGGCACTGATCCTACAAGTTACAACAGGCAGGCAAGTATTTAAGATCTATCTGCTATGCTAAATTCAGGATCTGGGACCTTAAAAATTATTTCAAGCAAAGTCTTCTTGATTTTTCTGAAGATCAAGTCACTTAAGGCGATTTATGAGCCTTTGCTTAAATCTAAATGTCAGACTAGTACATGGATTTAGCTGCTTCCAGTGCTTTTTTATTCACAGGATAGCTTTTTTGCTAATTTTTTTTTGAGAAAACCTTACTCAACAGAAAATATTGCAATTAAAATTTCTTTGGACTTTCATTTGTTCTGTGACTTCCAGTTCTCCCTCTGTTATTAAAATAAATTCTAATCTCTTCAGTTCTTCAGTTCCTCCAAGTGCAAAAGCTTGGTTTGGTTTTCTTTTTTGTGTTTTTTGTTGCTAACATGGTATTTCAGCTATATCTACATAATGATAAGTAATCACCTTCTCTTAAACTCAGAACATGGTAATTGGTATAAGATCTATCACAGAGTTATTGGCTTGCCAACCACAGAATTATTGTCAAGTCTTTTCCTCAGCCCTGTGAGTAAGAATTGTTCACTTTCAGTAGCTTCTCCTATTTGTAGAACCACCTGTCATGTGCATTGCTGTGACTGCTTTTGCTGAGCCGGTGATAAAGAAATTGACACATGAAATTAGCAATACTGATTGTTAAACTCATGTTCTGCTTCCTCTTTTGTACAACTCTGGTCAGTATGGGGTTGATCCACTGCATGTATTTATTTTATTCTGTTAATTGCAAGAATTTTGCAATTAAACTTGGGTTTTGTGCTCAAGACACAAACAGTTATCGAAGGATTTATCCAGTCCAGCTAAAGACTAAACAGAAGTGCAGACTTTCCTTTTCATGTACTGCTTAACCTATTCCTATTGGCTTTTTTGAGTTCTCTCTACAAAGGGCAGAGTTTATTAGTCACACATATTCTAATATTAGCCTATTCCTGCACCTACCATTAAGAAAAAGTTTTGTCCATAGTCACAGACACATGATGTACCGAGACCAATAAAATCTTTCTTAGAGCCATCTTAACTTCTAACCAATACCTTCAGGTACTCTCAGCCTGTTCTCACAGTACTACCAGATCCATGCCTCAAATTCTTATTCACAGGCTGGACTATTGGATGAATTAGTAGCAGGTTGGCGAGTTCTATTGGAAACAAAAGTTGAAGATGTTGGGATCTCCATGGGCATGACTAGCTTCCAAAATGATGACCAACTGGAAAAAAGCCTCTTGCTTCTTATAAATAATATCAGCAACATTTAAACAAAATTAACTTACAGGTCATCAGGACAATTGTTTGGAGATTCCAGCCTTCCTCCTGATCGTACATGGTGTAAAACTTCTGTATTGGAGAAACCTGGATATGGCTGTTGACCCAAAGTCAGTGTTTCCCACATTAGTACCCCAAAAGCCCTGAGAAACCATGAAAGAAAAAGAGAGGAAAATTAATAACCATAGTCATGATGAAATCTCCCTATTAACAGTTGGATTGTGTCTAACCTAAGAATAAGACTCAGAAAAATTAGGAGTAAAAAGACTTAATTCAGTTTTGTCCCTAAGCCAGCCTCTGGAATAGCTAAAATAAATGTGTAGAACTGAGATGCAGCTCAGGAGACACTGAGTGCCCACATCTTCCCCGGGCAATACTCAGGTTGAGCAGGTCCTTATAGAAACAAGTGTTTTGAAATCTCTAGAGGTGTGGTTTAAAATGGAGAAAGACAAGTTCCTCTAAGCACCACTTGTGGAGCAATCAGCACCTCATTTGGTTTGGCACAGAGTACTAAGCTACTTTCTTAGATAAGTGCAAGAGCAGCAGTCAGATGGGTGAAGGCACTGGGGACTTGGACAAGATGCCTGGGATGAGTACCTGAAGCCACCAAAATCTAAACTTTTGTGAATATCAGGTTTCAGACATCTGGTTTAGACTGTGGTATTTTTTTACATGTCTCCTGACAGTGGGTATCTGCTTCTTCACAATAAACTAAAAGCCACTCAAATACACACTTTTAGCAAACCTCCACAAAAAAAGTACTGTGACCTTCCCCTGATGATGCCACAAAATCTGGTCTTCAAAATAAAGAAGTCACTAGAAGAGGGTGAAACTCTAAGGGCAAAGTATTTTGCTGTTGGAAGGAAATGTCAGTAAACCTAATGGAAAACAAAATGGAAGAGCATGCAGGCAGTCAATTCACCAGTCAATCACAAACAATATTGTGGGCCTGGTACAACTGTAAAATCGTTTGAGTGACACTAGTTCTTTCCAGTCAAAATCCAAAGAGCTCAAAGCATAAAGAAATATGTCCATGAAATATACTGTCATGGTGTCAAATATTTCATTAGATCCTTAAAATTTCACTTAGGAGGAAATCTGCCCTAGCCTAAAAATGATTAGAGATGACAATATACAACCCTGTAATTCCTCCTCTAAACCAATATTTTCTTGCTGCAGAATTTACTATGGTTATCCTTACAGCTCTGTGGCTGCTATAACTCACCAGACATCAGAACGACTTGTAAAGACACCATCAATAAGGCTTTCAGGAGCCATCCATCTGACAGGGAGCAGACCTTCTCCTCTTTTCCTGTAATAATCATTTTTATAGACATCTCTGGCAAGTCCAAAATCACCGATCTTTACTATCCGGGACGAACGCTCATATTCCTTCTTAGACACAAGGCAGTTGCGAGCAGCCAAGTCCCTGATTTGTAAGACAGAGAAAATGGATGGATTGCAGAAAAGCTCAGGTCTGTAAGTCATTTGGCTCAACATTCTCTTCAGAGCAGTGCCAGCCTTAAGGTTGGATCAAGTGATTTAGGGCCTCACCCAGTTAAGTTTGTCATATCTTCAAGACTGGAGAAGACACAGCCCTTCTGGACAACCTGTTTCAGTGATTGATCTGGGATGTTGTGAACAATATTATCTAATTTCCTTTCCTTTAAGTTGTGCCTGTTGCCTCTCATCTTTTCCCTGTACCTCTTTGAGAAAAGCTGGCTCTGTGTCCTCTAAAGCTACTCATTAGGCAAAGACAGCAGATGGATCTTCCACTTGTCCTTCTCTCTGTTGCACATGATATGATTCTTGCCTAGGGTGCAGTAAGTCCTCAGTTCAGATCTTAGAGTAGCCCACCAGTTTGGGAGAGAACTGTGAGTGATATTTAGCAGAAAAGCATAGTGTTAGATTTTTACTCCAGTGGTCTCTCCTGTCGTGTTACACTGTGACATCTTTCTAGACATTTTCTCCTGGGTAAGATAATGGGTCCCAATACCATGGGTAAACCTGGGAAGACTAAGGAAGTAAGTTCTGTACCTGTGTATAAAATGCATTCTCTCTAAATAGACACAGCCTTTGCAAACATCCAAACATATATCCAAGAGGTCAGTGACTCTCAGTAAAGGGCTCTGGAGCTACAAGAAACAAAGACAGAAGTTAGCTATTTCTTCCAGCTTTACCAGCTCAGAATGACAAACTCCCCATGCAAGACTTCCTCATTGAAATGTATTTCCCCATTTGAAATGTATAGGATTTTTCCAAAAGTGTCAAAGCACAGGTGCAAAATCTCTCTATGCCAATTGAGTGCTAATTTGAAGGAGGGTAAATCATCAAATCACTGTGCTGTAAGGAAGGTGAACACATCCTGTTTGATTTGCAGCTCAGAATACCCTGGGACCTTCAGAATTTTGAAAAAATGGGACCCTGAAAATTTCCTCCCACTCTCAGATAAGATTTGTTTGTTGCTGTATTAATCAGTGTAATATTTTTTCTCATAGAACATGTGTATATGCATTTCACTAAATTTGACACTGACTGTGGATTCAATCTGATTATGTAAATAAATGAAATATACAATAGCTATAATGCTATAAAATTTCTTTTTCACCTCCAGTCATATCCATATTCCTAATGCACACACTAACTGGAGAAAAATTTACTCAAAATTGTTTATTCTTTATTCTTTTCTTTCTTTCTAAAGAATTTGAGGACACAGGCACAGGGACAGTATATTCTTATATGCTTTGACTATGACTCTCACATTAAGGACACTATTATTCAGAGAGAAAAAAAAACCCTCTATGATTCCTAGTAGACCACATACATGATCACCATTATTTCAAAAGAACAGTTTATGATTTTCACAGAGAGAAATCCAGCAGACATCTCATGACTGAAAGCACAATTTTGGTTGGTGATCTAATGATATTCAATCTTCTTCACAGCATCACTGATTGCAAGATCAGCACTGTTGACTGAAGTCCCAGGGTGTTAAGGAAAAGCTGTGTCAGACTTTGCAAGTACAGAAACAGCTGAACATCAGCATGGACTTTTAGAAAAGGAAAAAGTGAGAAACTGTGGGCAGTTACAGGTTAAAAATAAGAGTCTCATGGTCTTTACCTTTTTCTTTCTTGCTCCTCGTAAATAGCTAAGTAGATCCCCTCCTTCCATCAGCTCCAGTATGAGATACTGAGGTTCATTTAACAGACACACACCAAGCAACTTCAGAATGTGGGGATGATCAAATTTGCTAAACAGAAGGAAACAGCTGTAAGATTACATAGGAGAAATCCAGCTGGTTGATAGCTCACAGAGTGTTTATAGTTGCAAGCAGTCAATGAGCAGTTTGGCCTTTACAATCCTACTTCTGTGAACAATGATTTAGTAGCTCTCAGTGCCTGGATTTGCTCAGTCATGGGGAAAGTTCAGGGACACCCTTCCAAAACACAGGCACTGTCTTTGACAGGCACTTTAATGCACGCACACATATTAAAAAGCATACTTCATTGCATTTCCAGGAAGCAAAAAAGAGTAACCAAATGGCAATTTCTTCTAAAAATAAGATGATTCATCGCCTGTACATTAAAGGTAACTACATTATTTTAATAGAGTATTTTTACTACTATATTCACAGTAGAACTGCTGATTCATAGAAATACACAAAAGTAAAAGCATAAGGTGTGATATATTATTTTCACAGTTCAGAGTGGGACAGTTTTTCATAGCACATTTGCAATAGGAACAAAATACGTATGAGGAATACTTCTAAGTATACTAGAAATTGTGTGTCGAAGACAGGGATTACCACAGAGCAATCAGTACTCTCAGTACTGCAAGTACTCTTCAAAGAGGAATATTTATTGTCTCTGTCAGTGCCTGTGTTTTTTTCAGTCACTTTACTTGTGTTAGAAAATGGTTTTCCCCTCTCACTGCTGCATGAAAGCACTTGCACAAGCAGTCAGAGAAACTTGATTCTATCGGGAGAGTTGGTGGTGTCCAAAATGCTGCCAAATTCAGCAGTGTAAACAAACAAATAAGAGAGGGACATTTTCCTTCTAATCTCTTTCAATTCACCTAATCTCAGGTGTGGGCAAAGACTCTTGCAAAAAGTGTGATTTAGAATTTGACAGTTCCCCCTGGCCCCTAGCACATACCTCTCAATCAGACAAACTTTGACACTTTCAGGAACAAACAGAGGGGAAGGAACACCTGGCACTTTCCTTCGCACCCAATACAGACCTTCCTCCACTGAACTGTCATTCCTAACTTCCCAAGGAATGGGACAGACACAAGAATTTCCTACATGTATTTGCACACAAATGACTCACCAATAATCAACAACCAATGAGTTTTTGAAATAGAGGCAATTCAGTTTTCCTTTTGCTGCACAGCAATAAAAAGGAACAAATAATTCTGGCTTAACTGAGCCAGCATGCATAACATAACAAGCCAAATTTTAATGAGCATCCAAAAAGGCAAGTAAAATAGAAGTTGCATATATTGCATCTTATATATCTACCTGTTTGTAAGCACTCAGATGCACTTATTTTTCCTTTCTACCCTTGGTTTAATTTATGAAACAGATAAACCAATGAACATCAAGTAAAATCATTCAACCCTCTGTGATGGAATTAAATACTTATTTTTTAATATTAAAAAATGAAATATTCAAATAATATAAAATATACATTATTATTGTTGTTGTTGATGCTACTGATACTATAAATTACTATGGGGATTATATAATACTTAAACTTTTCTATTCTCTTCATTTCTGATTCACTGTATGGGTGTACATATAGGCCCATGTCAATGTTTGTATTTAAATGCAAAAAATTTCAATTATATACTCTTCCAGGATTTCTGGGTTTGGATTATTGTCTGCAACAAGAATTGGGAGAGCCTCAGAAACTTTAACTATGGGTTCATATAATTTCCATAGTACACAGAATAAAAGAACTTAATTGTGTTTATGACTGCTAGGTCATAGAAGTCTAGACTGCTAGACTTAGAAGTGCTAGACTGAAGATGGATTATAAGGAGTTTACACACAACTTTTATTATTTATCTTTAATTTGCACTACAATGACATGGTTGAATTTTGGTCATAACAAGCCTTTTACCTCATTCAGTTGCATGTGTCATAAAAGGCAAAAAATGGAAGATATATTTTTAAGTGTGTAACCACAAAAAAAATTGAATGTTGTAAAAATCAATTTCCAGTTTAGTAGCACCACATTTTCTGTGCAGAAATAAATCCTTCATTTTTAGAAAATTATTTCTACTTCTGCATGCATGAAATGAAAGTCAAAGAAGTGCAAAAGTGCATCTGAAAACTAAACTGCACTCTGAGTCTTATACTACCAGCTGAAAATTTCAGTTTAACTTCTTGTTTCTGGGGACACTCTAGAAAACAAGATTTCTAACTGAAACACGAACAAACTTTGTTATGTGAAATTCTTGCAGTGGTAATTGCATGGTGATATGCATACAGGTGCATAATTTAACACAACCTCAGTAGAAGGAGTATGTGGCAGCCCCTAGTGGCACATTTTTAAAAAATATTTTCCACTGTAAATTACAACTTTAAGGCATCAGTTTGTTCTGATTTCTTTCAGTAAAATAGGATTAGCTGAATTCTGACCAGCGGCTTCTAGCAACTAACTTGGTTTAGGGGAGCAAAGATACTGAAATACACCAGTACAATCCCAAATAAATCTGTGATATGAGCATATAAAATATGCAGTCTATATCTTAAATTTTGCTTATCATATTTATAGCTTTATTTCCATTATACTTATCAGTAGCGATTTACTTGTATGACAGAAACACAAGAACACCCCAAAAATGCCACAATAATCTGTTTAGAGGAAAGTGCTGCTTTCATTCCTCTGGAAAACCACCACCCTCAGATGATACCAGCTTTGAAGGGACAAAGCTGTCCCTACCTCATTAAGTGTGCCTCCTTCAAGAATTCGCTCTTCTCGTGGTCTGTTGCACCCTTCTTCAAAGTCTACTCAACAGAAAACAGAAGTGTAGTAACATTTGGTCATCATCACTGTTATCAAATGGTGCTAAGTAAAACCACCATAGATGTGGCCTTAAATATATTCCAGAAATCATTACAAGGCTGAGTTTTAAGAGATTTCAAAGAAACTCTGCAAGGAAATACCCAGATCAGCCCAACACCCATTTCTCAGGTAAAACTCTGAGACAGATCCCTCTGCCCATCCCATTCTGTTGCCAGAGAAATACACAGCTGTGATTACCTTGACTGCTACTTTGGATTCTCCACTTCCATCTGCCAGGATATCTACTGCAGTCCCTTCATATACCTCTCCAAATGCTCCACTTCCTAACAATTTGTGTAAGTTGAGTTTGTCCCGAGGGAAGGCTGGCAGTGATTCAATCTCTGCTTGAGAAGGAAGAGTGCTACAAAACACCAATAGTAGTCACTTGCTCATACCTAAGGATGTCTGAAATTCTACTAAAATTCACGGGAAGCCAGTACTACTATTTGCTTCATCAGGTATATTTAAGGGGAGCTCAGGTAAGGTGTGGATGTTTTGGAAGTTACTGGAAAGCACCAGGGCTTCTTCCTTCCCTGTGCACTTGTGTTTGTTGCCAGAGTGACATGAAGGATGGGCTGGGGCTGTGTGCCAGAGGGGCAACACGGCAGGGCATCCTTCACAGCAGACCTGCCCTGCAGAAAACATGCAGCTCTTAACTCTGCCTTCAGGTTTCAGGGATGAGTGCCCTGATGAAAACTGCTCCAGGGAAGACCTCTTAGATGTTTTTGGTCTGAAAATACATTTGGTCTGAGGACATACCGTACAGCATAACAGGCATTGGCTAGTCCCACTGTCTCAGCCATCCCCCTGAGCTGAGCTAGTTCTTTATCTTCCTTGATGAACACTATCTGTCCAGGCAAGGCCCGTTTTCTGGATTTCAATCTTTGCTTCCATACTGGAATAGAAAAGGAGAGCATTAGGTGTTTCAGTCCAAGAGCACCCCAGTGTGCGAGCATGCTGAAAGGCTACAGGTTTTACATTATTTTGTTCAGCATCACCCCCCAACAGCTCAGGTAAGCAAGTCATTTCCATCTGGCCATTTTTTCCCCACAAAACACAGACAACTGCTCACTGAGATGGCAACTCAGGTATCCTTTCCTGTGTGTGACAAGACACCGGGGAAAGGATGAGGATTGAGAGGACAGGACCATCACATGTGGACATTTGCATCTCAGAGTAATCATTACATCCTTTCTTCAGGGACAAAGCTTAAGAGAAAGAAAATGGGACCCTCCGGTGAATAAACTTGAGAATTGTAAGATGCAAGTTTTTATAAGGATACACTCAAGAATTAGAGTTCCTTAAGCACTCCTGTGCTCTCCCTGCAGGTAATCAACAGCAAGAATCAACAGCAGGTAATCAACATTTCTAGGGCCTCAAAGAATGAGAATATACAAATTCCTGTCAGCTCCCACCCTAGGGAGGGAGAATTTCCCTGAATCTGGAGACCAGTCATTTCCCACCATGTGAACTGCCTTTCACTGAGGCCTGGCAAACCAAAGGTAAACAAAAAACTCCATCACATACCAAAGCCGAACAGCGTGACCACAGCCAAACACAGCACAGCTCCAATCACAGAAGCAATGGCAATGATGGTGCCCATGGAAATCATATTATCTGTTAAAGAGAAAGGGAAATTTGCTTAATCATTGTGTATGCATGCAATGTCAACCCCAGGAAGTGGAGTGCACCTGAGAGAACCCTTCAGCTGCCTGCTATGTAAAAGTCTTCCATTGCACAAAGCTCTCTTGTAGGCTGTATGTGGATGTGCATTTGGTCAGACATATCCTTCTCCTCCAGACTTGGGCCATTCCTGTGACTTAATGTATATGCAGAAATAGAAAATGCTGAACTGTTTGGTTCAAGGTCAAACTCAAGGTGTGATTTCCAAAAGCACCCACAAACTGTATATCTAACATTCTGGCTGAAGGCAAGAAGTAGTTCTGATGTCTTTACCCAGTGTGTGAACTTGCCTTTTTTTCAAGAATCATGTCATAAAGCAGAGTGGCAGACTCACAGAGACAAAGTGGTATAAATCAGCAGAAGTACTTTTCAGGCCCCCTGTTCTGAGCAAAAGAGCCTGGATGAGCACTAGCAGTAGGGGTCACCGTACAAACATCATCATTTATTACCCATCAGAGATATTACTTTACCTTTGCAGGAATATTGTTATTGAATATATTGCTCCTAAATTGGTATGACTATTTAGAATAACAAAAAAGAGATCAACAGAATACAGAAATACAAGACATACCTTCACCCAAGATTATATCCAAGCTAATGTCACTGTATTCACCAAGTCCCAGCGTATTTGCAGCTGCTGCTCTGAACTGGAAAATTCCTTCTAAGTTCTCGGCCTTCCATGTGCAAACGCTGCCACAGGAGCCATTGTAAACCACCTCCCATGTGGACTTCACATCGCTGCTGTTGCCAGACTGTTTCCTGAAACATGCACAGCACAGCACAGGAACGTCATTAATGCCACAAGGGCAGTTTATTGCTTCACCCCCACCCCATCCTTTGCTTGAGTTTCATGGTTTTTGCAGCATCTTTCTGCCTGCAAAAAAAGCACAACCTGGTCATGGGATTTTGGCTACAGAGAAGAAAATTGTGCTGCACTATTTCAGCAGTACTAGGAACCAAACATCTTTATCTTGGCATTGGAAATGAAATACTGGAACACTTTAGACACAAAAAGCTGTTCAGTATATGCCTGATTCACCTGTTTCAGTATATGCCTCACATCCAAGAATTTAAAATGTTCTAATTTAGCTTTCTGGGGGAAAAAAAATAAAAATTTCTATTGTGCTAGAACTTTTTTACCCTTCCAGACCCAGAGTAATTCAGTGTCTCTTGTGCATCAGGTTTCACAAGCTAAATAGGATACAAATCATTGGCAGGGAAGATACCATTCTTTAGCTAGCCACTTTCCCATAGTATCTGCTGACTGCTGGGTGTATTTCTTCCTTTCCCCATTGGACTGAGATTGATTGCTCACAATAAATTCAGAGCTGATTATTCACCAACCAAAAGAAGACCACGTACTTAAACTTGAAAGGCCATATCTGAAATATCATTTCATGTCACACAACACCGTAATACATCATGTGAAATGACTTCATGAGCAAGTCACTCATTCTCCCAACACACTTTAATGAAGGAAAAAGGCCAAACACTCCTAAACCAGAAAGTTAGGAGTTGGAAAAACTAAATGTTCATGCCCTTGGTGTGTATGTGCTGACACCAGGGCTGTAGGAAAAATAGAGGTTGCTTAAAAGGGCTAGGCAAACATTTTCTAGAATGCTATGCAGCTGACCTATTTTTCTCCCTGATGTGAAATTCAGTCAAAAACATCAGCATATGTACATTCAAACTGCAAGAGAAAATTTTATTTCATTAGAAGACCACCTCAGAGATGCATTATGATTCCAGAGATGAATAAGAAGCTGGAGTCTGGAGAACAAAGCAGTTAATGCACAGCTGTGGCACAGACAGACCGACCTTTCCTTTCCCATCTGCAGCAAGTCAGGTACAGATTGCCTCCTGGCATATCAAAGTTGTTTTCTCAGAGCAAGCAAGTCAGTGCAATGAAAACTGTAGGAAGATTACAGCACCAGAAAAACATGTCTGGGTGAAAATTTATATAGGTAAAGCATTTACAGCTCCAGAGTGCTGTCAGTCCTTAGCTTTCATAAGCACAGAGAATGAAATAATGGCTGAGTTTGGAAAACTGCTTCCCTCCATCAGTAATGACTTCAAACAATCACTGGACTATTTCAGAAGATGGATTCTCCTAATTTTAAAATAATGCATTAATTAAACCTTGACTGACTGCTGTCTACTTTAAACTGACGGCTTTAAAGAAATCTCTCCAGAGTCATGGTCAAAAAAATTAGAAGTTCAAAGTCACTGCCCACAGCAATATACTCTAACCTGCCCAATCAGCCCTTCCAATGCCAGTGCAGAAATAAGAGTGAGCTGGCGCTCTAGTGTGATATCAATAGCCCAGGCAATTGGTATTTGATGACAGAGCACTTTAAAAACGATGAAGTCGTCCCACATGGGTAGGAATACTTTATTTCTGGCAATATTACAACACCTTCTTTGAGTCCTCTGAGCATTAATATATTTATACATATATTTTAGCCAAAAATATATACTACATGTTAGTTGAGATTTATGATTTGAAATTATCTCTAAATCTTCTAATTCACTGACATAGATCCAAGTATATGATTGTATTTCAAGATTGCTTTGAAAATATTGTTAGTGTTAATTTTCCTTCTGTGCTTTCCAGAATTTCTGGAAATTATGGGTCTTGGTTTATCTAAGAAAGAGATCCCAATGGGAAAGGCCTTTTGCATCTTATGTATTTCATTCTTCCCATTGGAGCCAGCCTGAAAAGCCCTGCACACCCAGATTTGTTCTGGACTGCTACCTATGGGAAGAGTGCCTCATGCATAGCTTACCTGCTTTCTAAGATGTAGTAGGTCAGTTTGCTTCCATTGTCATCAGCCTTTTCCCACTGTAGAGAGTTTTTGGAGTCTTCTGCTCTTTTAGGAATTCCTGGCTTACTGGGAACACCAGCTTAAGTCAAACAGGGGAAGAAACAGAACCCTTAAAATGTGTTTGTAGCATGACAAAGGGCTAAAGGTGCAGAGAAAAATCTGATGCACACAAGGGTGTTTAGACATACAAAAGGAAGGAGGATATATATTAATAATCCTCATAGGGAATGAATCCTTGGCCTTCTCTTTGTGATGGATAAATTCCAAGATTTTTACTCACATGCAGGCTTTTACCACTAACAAGTTCACTTGCATTATAGGCATTTCATTTCAGTTCCCCTCACTCTTTCCACTTGGAAATGAACCTCATTTCTTTCCCCCTATTACTTCTGAAGGTATGGTATTGTGTTATTCATTTTTCAAACACACAGAACTATTGGGCCTTAGTAGAAAATTGTCTGCTAAACTTTTGAAAATATTACATTTAATATTCAGATCCTGCAAAGAGTCTTAAAAATCTTGTTATCCTGCTTTAAGTGCTTACCTGTAGTTTTAAAGGTTGTTGAAGAGGAAGTGCTTTTCACTCCTGTAACATAAACTACTGTTACTCTTACAAAATAGTTGGTCCAAGGAAGAGTTCCTGTGAGGTTGCACGTGTAAACAAGATTTCCTGTGCATGTCGTGTTCGCAGGAGAAAACCAGTCACTTTTTGTTGGCCACTAGAGAAATAAAATATCATTATGGTCAACTTTCTTGCTCTGCTGAAAGTGTGTCACAGTTCTATTCCTGGGTAGATTAACTACTTTGCCACCTCTTAATATCATAGTGGAAATATGACACAGGTGCTCTTTCGACCATGGGACTTTGTCCTCCCAGAGACCAAGGACACAAACCCTAATTTTCTTCTTTGTTTTCTGGAGACCTACAAGTCTTGGCAGTAACAAAGAACAGCAGATTAAGTGCCTGCTTTACACAGCCAAAAGGAGCCTTTCCCCTTATATTTCTGGATCATCGTGACGTGCCCATGAGTTCAGTTTGCCATGATGCAACTGAAAGGAGGTGGGTTAGTGGAATTGTGATGTGACATTTATTTTGGGGCAGGGAAATGTTTGGTGTGGGTCTATTGAATCTGATCCTCTATAGTAAAGAATCCGCATGATCCAGTTTGGACTTTTGCTCTGTCCAGTGGTTCAGGTGTTGAAGTCTGAAATTTCCATGCATGCTGCTCCCACTGCAAGTGCTTACTTCTTACTCCCTGGATCTGGTCTTCTCTCTGGCATTTTCTCCTATCAGTCTCTACCACAGGAAAATAAAATCCAGATACTAAATTGTAGCTAATATTTATTGCTTCTTTTCTTCTTTTTTTCATGCAGGCAGACATAGGATTTGCAACTGCAAACTCAGTTGGGGCAGGGCAGTGAGGAAACAGGGATAGGACTGCTGAAACAGGAGACTCAGAAGAAATTCTGGTGAGGTCATCCAGGATGTCCTTTGGCACTATGGAATACTAAATGCTACAGCTGCACTCCTCCTTGTTCCTGGCAAATGCTGACTCCATCCTGCCCCTGCTGAGCAGCTAAGACTGACATCACCATGCCCAAATTATCCACTGAGACTCTTCATATACTTCCTGCCACCCACCCTGTCCTGCTTACCAGGACAGAGTAGGTTAAATTGTCTCTCTGAAAAAAACCCACCCCAAAACTTAAAGGTATTTTTACCTTACACAGCTCAAACCAGAAGCTGGTTTCATTGATGTGCAGAGGAGCTCTCCATACTAGCTGGAAACTGGTATTTCTGGGGACTATGTTGATAGGTGCAGCTGGAGTCTCAAAAGTTTTTGCAATGACAGGGACACTTTCAGAAAACCAGTTCTCATCAGGATGAAAAGCAAGAACCTAGTAAAGCAATGGACGAACTGTACAATACCAGAGCAGTTGGAAAGCCAGCTTTGCTTTAGCAACACCAAGTGTTTTGAAGACTAATGTTTCAAAGACATTATTCAGGCAATAGAGATATAGGTGTAGAAAGATTCTGCACTTCACAGCTGCAAGGTCATATACCTTCAGGCTGAAATTCATGTCCAGTTCCTCAGAGAATCATCTTAGTTTCTCATCTCAGATTTCTACCAAGTCCCTTCACTTTCTAGATCTTTTTTAAATGCCACTCACTCTTACACAGACATGCATGATGTCACATCACATATTAGGCAGTGTTTTAGAACCACAGAAACACAAAGTCAAGAAGTGCCTTAGCACATTGCTTTTTGCTAAGCCACAGGCAAATATGACCTTGTAGGGATGCATACTTGCATACACACATACAGATATTCAGCTATATGTGTGTGTGTATATATATTCCCCATTATATTATCCAAATCATTAACAAAAGCCCAAAATCAAATTATGACCTACAGATCCCCTCCTGCCACCATCTGAATGTTCTCCCAGCTGTGTTAAATCCCTCTAATTGTGATACCCAGTGCACATTCTACATGTTTACTTGGTTACTTTTTAAAATGTCACTCTGATCATAGACCTTCTGTCCAGATGCATAATTGACTATATTTTTTAAGCCTTCATCTGTAATGGGGAAACATTACATTTTGTTCTTATGAATCCACATTGCATACATACTTTTGTCTGCTTAACAGGAGAGCAGTCTAAAGATTTGCAGGTCGAACAAACCAGTAAAACTACTTGCAATTATACCTTGAATGAATTATTTGTTCCAGGCTGGAGCCCACTGACAGACCAGGCAAGCATCCCATTTGAAAATTCACTTTTTGGTAAAGGTGTTGCTGGGACAGGAGGCAATAAATTGACAGAGATTTGATAGCGGATGGATTCAAGAGGTCCATTTGGCTTCAGAGGTTCACTCCAAGATATGTTGATGGTGGTGTCAGACAAAACTAATGTTTTAATAGTGTCAACTGCCTCTGGTACTGAAACAGAAAGAAAAATTAATCTCCCTTTCAGAGAAGTCAAGAAATGTCACCAAGGAGAGAATAGAAGGGTATAAGTGTATTAATATGATTCATTCACAGGACTGAAACTCTACACACGTAAAACTCATATTCTGGTATAGTCAGTCAGCTGCAGACAAGTTCAAAATATTTTGATGGACTCTTAGTATCTTCTTGGCTGTCCTAATAAACAAGAAGACAAAAAACCAAAAAAAGCTGAACAACAAAAGGGAAACAGCTGCTGTCCTATACATCTACATTTGTAGTCATATCACTGAATCCCTACTCCCTCTTAGTTTCCTAATCAGGGTCTCAGATGAGAGTTTAATATGGTGCTTACTTGAATATGCACGCAAAAAATTATTCTTGTGCACTATTCCAACTGAAAAGCCTTTTCTTGAACAGAAACTTATGAGGGAAGAAAATCCAAAAGTCCAAAACTAAGCATTATTTCCCATCATTTACAATTTTCCTTAGAAATACAGAGTCTGGCTGAGCTGTGTAAGGAAGAAACTGGGTTGCTGGTCAGATGTCATTACCAGCTGGTTACTCACTAATTGTTCTGGGAAAATCAACCCTTCCTTTGAAGCTTTAAGATCACAGACTTTGTAATAGTATATGGCATGTCCCTACTCTGCACAAAAAAACTTTCTTTCTTATTGAGGTGTCCAGATAGGTAAAAATTTAACAAGTCATTACACTATTTATGTTCCAAACATATCAAAATTATGAGTCCATATGTTTTAATTCATATCCTAGTATCAAGACTACAAATTATTTAATCAAATATACAGAAACTACACGAAGAAAGAAGACAAATTTCTCATTTGTCTAGCTAAAACATATGTGGAGTAAGAGTGACACTCTGTGGCAAGAGCAATGCATTAATTGGCTTCCTCTTTTTTACATTCCCTCTGTCTTGCTATTTGATGGAAAGCATAAATTATTCCAAGCTTCTTTCACTTCATTAGAGAATTGAGAAAAAGGCAGAGGGAATTCACACAGCTTCAGAGGCGTTAAATAGTGCACACACTTCAAGAGGCTCTAGCAGCATCTGATTACAATTTAAACTGGCAGTTACATTCATGAAATTGAGAGCATAAGTGTCAGGACACATATACCTTCTATTTACAGCTGGCTGGAAGTTTTTCAACAAATTGTGTAAAGCTCTGAATGCTGATACAAATACCTATTCAAAATACTCAGGGTTTGTAGGCTGGGGTGGGGTGAGGGTTTTTTGTTGGTTTGGTTTGCTTTTTGCTCAAGACTTGATTTTCATCCAGATTTTTCGTTTTGTCCCAACTAGAGAAGCCTGTTCTGAGTTTCATGTTTCATTTTAACATGAGACTAAAAAATTCCATTTGAGTGGAGCAATCCAGTCTCCCACTTCATATGCTACCTTTATGTTTCTTCACAGAAAGAGTGTACATTGCTGCAGGATGGCCCAGTTTACCACACAAAAAAAGTAATTGTGCACATTCTTGCCACATCCCACTAGTATTTAATGTTATTCAATCAACATGTCACACAAATTTATATTAGATGTGGAATTAGATGTGGAATCCCATGCAAAGAATTGAAGTCTACTGATAGAAGGCTAGAATTGTTGGGTGTTTTGGAGGGGTTTTGTTTGTTTGCTTTTCTTCATAGACTCCATAGGAAGGTAGAACCAAGGTTGGAAGAGACCTTTCAGATCATTAAGTCCAGCTGTCAACCAGCACTACCCCTGTAACCCCTAAACCACATCACACAACACCAGGTACCGCTTAAACACCTCTAGGGATGGTGACTCCACCGCCTCCCTGGGAAACTTATTCCTGACCACCCAAACAGTGTAAACATTTTTTCTGATATCGAAGCTGAATCTCCATCTCAGATAAGATAAAGGCCACTGCCTCCAGCCAACAAGTCTCTCATTGCAGACTTGTTAGAAGAGACTGGCTGACAATATTCAGAGATCCACATAGGATGGGAGCCTATTCACTTGATGAGGCAGATGTTAAGGGATATGATTGTTAAGAGAAAAAAAATCCAGCACAGTTGAACTAGAGACCTTTCAAAGTCTGGATTCCATGAGAAGGGTGGCAATATGCCTGCACCTCTTGTTTCACTTTCATTTAAAAGATGAAAAGAAGTTCAGCTTAAACAGAGGTTTTTTAAGGGTAAAATGTGACTGCTCCCAGGACAAAAAACAGGGAATGGTCTGTGCATAAGAGAAGCTACTGGTGGCTCACAAGTCTCCTCTGGACAATGGTGGCAAAAAAAGAGGCTGGTTATTCTATGAATGAGCCTTTAAAGAAATCACAGAGTCAATCCCTAATGAAAGAAGAAAGAAAATCAGGACTCCTGGTGTGCACTTGTTGTCAGGTATTCTGGGTAAAATGTTTTCTTGGGCACAGTTGATCACTAGGGGAAAGAGACATTGAGGAAAGGAAGAAAAACACAGTGGTGGCTGTCTGTACTTTAATGCCAGTGATTTCATCAGCTGCTGAAGCAGCCAAAATCCAAGGAGAGGTAAAAAGAGGTAAGGGAAAACGTTGGGAGTCCTGTGGTGGCTCCCTCACTGCATGTCAGAGCCGTATCCACATGCACAGCTGTGCAGCCTGCACGGCTCTGTGCCAGCCACAGCCAGCCCTGATGCAGCCAGGCACAGGGAGCCAGTGCCCAAGGGCCAGAGCCTGCTGTGCCTCTCAGTTTCACTCCCATAACCTCCCTCAAAAAAGAACTGCTCCAACTCTGGAGGACAAGACTCAGACAAGAAGACTACTGAAGATGGGGGCCACAGCATTCCCACATCCCAGTTCAATACCAAGTATCCCTAGGAAACATCTCTCCAGGCTTTCAGCAAAACATAGATATGCTGTCATGCAGACCTGGCTACAGTTCTGACTCTCTGACTTAGGAATTAACAGAGGTGCCTGATGGATTTGCAAGGGAAGAGTTTATGTGTGGATCAAGCTGACACTGGCTGGTGATACCAGCCACAACAGAGCAAAACTGACACAAGAGAAGAACAAGCCCTATGTATTCTATGGGGAATAGCACAATGGTTATTCCATGTTTTCAGCAAGGGAGTTCAGCAGAAGTGTTCAGAAAGTTACCTGAAGAGGAGTACAAAGGCAGCTCCTCATAATGACAAATGTGCATGCACAAAATTACACACACGAAACAAGAAAAAGTGAGGAGCAAGGTAGTTTTACTGGGCTGGGTTGCAACACGTGCAAAAGCATAACATGCACATTTGGCATGATTCTTCTCTTTCTGGAAGAGGTCAAGAGCTTCAAGGAAACTGGCACAGTAGCTGCCCCACCGCTGCAAACAGGTAGAGTAAAGCAGGAAATGAGTAGAAGCACCTTTCTGCCCTAACTGAGGTATTTACAAACACAGGAGGCATCTAGCTCAGATTGTAGTATTCTCAAAGAACAAGGACGGAAAGGGCACATCAAAATTCTTGAAATCAACTGAAAATGAGCTGTTTTCATTCAGGCCAAAAGTAAAAATGAAGCATTGTCTTTTCAGCCTGGTTCACGACAAAACAAATCTGCATTACCCTTAAAAACAGGAATTATGAGAATGACATCAAGCTAAGGGAAAAAAATCTCAATGTGAAATGAATACATAACACAGATACTTAAACACATATAACCACACTTACATTCAAATACAATTTAGTTAAAGTTGTGGTCCAAGGCAAAAAATGCAACTGTTTAGTCACTTTTAACCATAATTTATCTTCCCTCAGGAAGCCAGTAAGCCAAAGCATTAAGAATATATAAATATATATAATATAGACACACACACACACACACACACACACACATATATATAGAATAAAGAATAAATATATTGAATAAATCCTAAAAATTCATTTTTTCTTATTGCCAAAACCTTGCAAAGATCTACACAGGTTGTACTTTTAAGAAGTCTATTTGTCCACTTTCTGATTTACAACCCAAACTTGCATACACCTTTCTCTAACTGAGATGAGAAATCAGTTCAAAATCAGAATAAAATATGAAACAAACCTCCATATAGAGTTGTGCCAACTATGCCTTCTCCCACAGGCAGCACTTCCTCATCTGAATAGTAGTTTTTCACAGCAACTTGTATGGCATAACTCGAAAATGGCTGTAGGTTCTCTAACACAGCAATAGGACCCTGATATTCCTGTAAGTCAAAATCAGATAATAAACACGCATTCTTAGAAAAAAGAGTCATATGTCAATCCAATCATATTTCATGTTTAAAAAAAGAATGTTAGAATCACAGTTTCAGTATAGGTCCCTACAGAAAAGAAAGCACATACCAAAAAACAAGCCAGAAATATGGGGGGAGGTACTCACACAAAGGAAAACAGGGAAACTAAGAAATCTATCACTTACCAAATACCTAGAGAAAAGACAATTACTGTTGTAAAATTATCCTAGTGAAAGGACAATTACTCTTGGGAGAGAGAAATGGAAAAACTTGCTGACAGAAAGCTACAGAATGGTTCATAAAATCACTAGAAGTGATATCACATTGCCTGTTTATAGATGATAGCATTTCTGCGTGAAGTAGCCATACCAATGTTTTTTGCTGTGGAGCAGACACACAGTGTATTGAGTTCCTGCAGATGTTTGTCATTTGTCTGGAAAATACCAGGTACGTTGGTGTAGGCTGGGAAATGCCAGGGCATAGCTGCTGTGGTGTGACAGATGGCAAGCTTAGTGTAAAACTGGTGTTAGTCGTAGCAAGGATGGTAGGTTTCTCAGTGTCTGGCAAGAGAATCAGGCACCTTTTATCTAGAAAAGATATCAAAAGATTGAAAATTGAAATCATGGCTGGACCAATCCAAACTTGCATAGGATTCTACCACCATTCATATGAGGAAGCGTAACTACAAAGCATTCTTACTGCTCTCACAAAGAGAAACAGAAGAAAGTTCCACCTGAAAGTACTTTATTTGTTTACTTTCATGGACACTAAAACAGTGGTCCTCAAAGGAACTCTCATTTATCTTTAATAAGATACAACTTTAATAAAGAATTTAGGTTCTTCTTCAAGAAGAAGATGGAAATGCATCTTGAAGATGAAAATGCAAATTGTAGTTGTTGTGTTGTCAGGGCAGTACATAGTGATGAGCCCAAACTTGCCTGTTACAGGAAAGATATATACTGAATAGACATTGCCTTTCTCTAGCAATTAAGTGTTATCTACTACTCCTTCCAAACAGCTTTCCATGTGTAACGTGACAACAAATAATGAGAGCCAAATTTAGGAGGTAGAAAAGGAGTCTAGAGGGAGAAAACAATAGAAAACTATACTGACAGTTAATGAAAAGTAACAAAGAAAATTCCTCATCACTTGATATACTTTGAAAAACAAAATAAAAATATATTAAATGGACTTCCTGCTAAGAAGGAAGAAATTTAGGCATGTGCACAGGGAAGAAAGTACAAGGACTAATGCTTGCCCTTAGGTCACAACTGACCTCATAGTCAAGATCTTTCCTCCCAAAGTGAGCAACATACCATGCCTACAAAAGTCAGGCTCCTGCGTATTCCTTCAAATGTATTTGCAGCACTCAGTGTAAATTAGAAAATCTCTGTGGGGATCTCTGGGTAGAAATAATCCATTTGGGCTGAAATTTGGTTCTTCCCTTTCGGCTCCAGCTAAGCCTGGGGCTCTTGCAGGAAACCCTGTCCCTGGGGAGAGGGATTGGCACATTCTGTACCGGGGCCAAACCACGCTGCAGCACCATTGCCAAGCCCACACAGATCTCATGAGAACAAACATGCCCAAAGTGTTGGCAAGAATAGCCTGAGCATTGGTCAGAGCAGCTGCAGGCAGGCATGACTGTACCAACTACCCAAAAGAATGTGAAATGATTCTGTTCTGAAGTTCATCTCATTAAAATATTCATTTGTATATTTTTCAGGTTTTTTATGCAAAACTGGAGTTCAATAATTGTTTTGAGTATATTCATCATGTTGGTAGCTGTTCTAAACCTCTGCATTTACAAAGATAATCCCTATAGGTACATTGAACCCTAATTTTCTATTAAAACTAACGTTTTATTTCTTTCATTATCATTCTACAATGGTTTGTTTAAAATATTAGGAGTTTTAACTGAAGCCTGGGTCTACTATAATGTAACCTGTAATTGTCTCTTGCATACTTCATTATAAATCACTTTATTAGGCAGAGTTCTTATCTCTTTGTCCTTGGAAGGTCAGACCTTTTTTTGAGTTTTACATACTTTTGAACAAACTCAGAAATCTGTGTCATGACAGGGATCACTATCAAACTCTTGCTACAGCACTGTGGAACATATTTACTCTTTTTCTGCGCTGTAACATGCACCTCCTTTTCTAAATCTCTGGGTCTGACACAGCTTTGAAAATAGGCATAGTTTGGCATTAAGAAACAAGGGAAATACTCATCATCATGACCTTCCATTGTATCCAACACAAGGCCAACCCTTATATTCATCCTTTTAAAAATGTGCAAATTGTTTGTCTGCAGAAGGCACCTGAATCCATGAAGCATACTTTACATAAATACACATAGCACAATCTGCAACTTAAATACATGCTCTGAAAGAAATTAGTTACATTCACAAAACAACCAAATCCCCTCTACCTGGATATAATTGTGCTGCTGAGCTGTAAGCTAAGATTTTCAGTGCATGGTTTGTTCTCTTGTGAAGAAAGTGTCTTCTGCTTTCTTTATTTGCTAGCCAAATTTCAGTGTATTCCTTTGTTTCAGTGGTCCAGTATATAAATTTCTTATCTGCACTCAAGCTGCTAATTTTATTACCTGTAGGAAAACATTGCATAAGTAAGTTTTATAGTCAACCCTGAGCACACGATTTTTACAAGAGCAGGCAGGTGCTTGTATCCTCAGTGAGTCAATATAAGTATCTTGGCCATACCATATCCTCAAAGACCTCCCCTTGAGAAGAGATTTCTGATATTTTCCAGTGGGTCTCATGATGCTGAGACACTGTTATTCCAGCTTACAGGTGTAGATTTGAAGGTGTTTAATTACCCATAATTATGAGAACTGCTGTTCCATTAACAAACACAAGAAATAAGACACGAAAGCAAGAGCTGTCTAAAGAAACTTTGCTCTTTTTCCAAGAGGAGGACCACCATGATCTGCCATCTCTCAGGAACCACTAAGACAGCTTCTCTGGTAACAGAGCAGTTTTTCCAGAATGCCTTTAGAACTGAGCTGAAAACTGAGCAGCCAAGAGTAACTGTTATGGAAGTAAACATGGTTAATTTGTCACACAAGACCCTACCTGCATAAAGTACCTTCCCCACATGATGAAGTCTGCAATGCCATTTTCAGGCATAAATGGTTGTTGTACCTTTTCACTGAGATAAACTGCAATAGGTGTAGCTAATATGAAACCCTAGCAAAATAATGTGTTCATATCCTAAGTGAAATCTATTGACAAGTAGCACTTGAGGCCGCAGCATTTCTTTTATATCTTACTAGAATTCACACTTGCATCAGTAAACATTTACACACTGCTCCTTCTCCTAGTTTGTACACAGTACACAACTGGAAACAGAGAACACAAATATTTTGCTCATATTGACATATAGACTTTGTTCTAGAAACTAAATGTTTCATGAATGCTATTTTCTGAAATGAATGTTGATTGAAGTAAGAGACAGCAAGAATCACAAACTACTTAGAAAAATAAAAGACTCTCAGACCTTGAATACTTGGTATTTTGATAATTCTCCAGCAGTGGCAACCATCCACATCTGAGACCCATATTTCATCTCTTCCTCTGATAAAAAGCAGCTGGGGGTTTTTGGAGTCAGACAGATCTATACACATAGGTCTTCCTAGCTCCACTTCTGTGACATTGCAGGTACAGTGGTTCCTCATCTGTTTTTCTACCAATCCTTGTCCCAAGATGTGGTGCACAGTGTTGTTCAGAATATCATAATAAAACATGTGGTTGCCATTATCAAGCTCTTCCATCCAGTACAAGCGGCTATCAAAGAAAATGCATTGCTTTCAGCAGAAAAACTCCAACCTGACCAATATAAATGCAACCCTAGCCTGGGTAAATAACTTGTCACAAATCTCCCAAACATTTAAAGCCAGTTAACTACAGCAGCATAATCACAAAGTGATTCCAAGTGCCAAATTATTATTTTTGTATAGAAGGCCATAATAACTTACTATTTTGGACAAAATGGCTACTATAAAAAATTGTTATCTGGTGCTGACTTTCATTTGCATTACTCATATAGAAGAATCTATCAGTATTTAAGCGTAATTTGAAATCTTTGCTCACAGACATCTTTTTGAAATTAAATATATCCATGCTCATCCAGCAGTTCTAAAGTAGTACTACATCCAAGAATTTCTGAGATTTACATAATGCCAAAACTCATCTACAATAAAAAATCCATTTTAGTCTTTAACAGTTCAAGTTTTAATGAAAATCATATCTAAAATTTGCTTTAAAAAAGTTATTAGTAACATGTGCCTTACCTTAAGAAAGGATATGACAATAGAGATGATACAGTTGAGTTACTTTTGCCCAGCTGCAAGTTCAAGGATTTTAGGGATTTTTTCTTGAGCTCAAGATCAATAACAAATATTTGAGTTTCATTCTGTGGTGTTTTCAGTGCAACAAAGAGATGCCTTGCAATCCAGTCAACTGTGATGGCTGTGGCATTGTGAAGATGCGCATCTTTGAAAAACTTAAGAAAAAAAAATTAAAAGGTCGGAATTTTCCAACCTGTTGTTAAGACATTATGAAAATCAATTTGATTTCAAAAGAAAAATGTCTACTTGGGAAGTAGAAGTCAAAATACAAAGATGTGTCATGGATTGGCAGTTTTTTAGACAAATCAAAACTATTGTTTCAAAAATATCAATTGTTGCTTCCATACTCTTGAAATTAGAATGAATTAAATTAAATTGAAATAATTAAGTGTGATACAAAATACAAATTTCTTGTATTTACTAGTATGAGTTTGAAATTAAACATCTGATAATATATCTTATCAACAAAGCAGATGTCAGTAAAACCATTTCTAATTAATAGCACAACTTTAACGATGGCATACTCTGGTCATTTTTACTTTTTCAAAAGCATAGTTGGCCATAAAATAATGGCAACAATGGTCATGTACGAAAGTAGATTCTCTCAAGGAGTGAATAAAAGAATACCTGAAACATTGAAGCATTCTGTATATTGAGAACAAAAAGAGAATCTTCAGTGATATGGTATGCTTTGTCATCATCAGCAGTGTAACAGATGTCCTTTACATTAGTCTTTGCTGCAAGTTCCCATATGGTATGACTACTGTCTATGTCGGTAAGAAACAACTTGTTGGCAGAAATAGTTATTAGAGTTGGGGCAGGGAAAAGTTCTGGAGGAAAAAGGGCACAGCAGAATTAACAAAAAAAAAAAATAGATAATCACAGTTGTTCATAAGGAAAGGAAGTATGAGATACAAATAAATGATGGGCCTGAACTTATTGTATTTTGTTGTATGCCACAGTCAATAAATAATGAGATGCCCTCTTGTCATCACAATCAAACTACTGAGATATTTTCAGTGTTATTTTGAATGCTTACCTAACAAATATAAGCATAGTAAATCAGATTTGCTCATTTAATTCCCTTTAACAGCCAAACTAGAAATAGCCTATGATCTCTAGTGGATCTCTAACTTTCCTAGTTAACTTTGACAGCATAATTAGAAATATATAATGATCTCTAGCAGTATACAGATTGCAGGTGAAAACCTATTGTTCCATACTAGCCTGGAGTTGCACAAAAAAGCTAACTTAGCATAGTTTTGAGGAAAGGCATGAAATTCCCCAAAATTTAGTCTACTGATAAGGAATGTGTTAATCTTTCGTATCAGAGGATGTAACCATTTCCTCTGTTGTGTCTGCTGTATGTCACATAAAATGTTGGAGGCTATTTATCAGATTGCCAAGCTTGTACTGTCATTTTCAGCAGCTATTGCACACAAACCATGAGACAGCAGCTAAATCATCCATACCTGAAGAATTCCTCTCTGCCATATCAGACAAAGGTCCTGGACCTACAGAGGTGAAGGCCTGTACCTGTGGGACAGGAGATTGATACTTATGTTAAGTAACAGCATAAATGTCTGCATATAAGAGTCTGTAGAGTCAACAGAGAGACTGCAAACCCCTGTCTGCTCATCAAGGAATGTATGTGCTTTGTTTGACATAAGGCTGTGCTGGTCAGTTCAAAGTTTGCATTCAGGTTGGGACTGTGGCTATGAAGAGAATTTTTAGCAGTGCCACAGAGATTGACAATCCATGTTGCATCTAACAGTTAGAGCTCAAAGTATCCCAGACAGTCTTTTTGTTTCCTTTCCCAGCCTGGAACAATCCTTACTGTTTGTTGACCTTGCAACCAACATGGTGTTATCTCTTATTAGTATCTGGTCTATTACACACTCTCATGCTTTTAACTTGTCTTTCAAGCACACGTCCTGTCTGTTCCAAAACTTTTATCCCAGTGAAAATATTACTTCTTGACAAGTTCTGAATTGGAAGTCACTTTCCATGGAAACCATGAGTCTTTGCATTTCTCAAACTCTGGCTCAGTTCAAAAGGCCTGTCACTCTCTGCCAGATCAGCTGAATTGGTGTTCAACTTGCAGTTTTCAGTAGTGGCTTGGGGAAGCCTCTAGCAAAGTTTCTTTTGGGCTTCACCATTTAGTGAACAACATAATACACAGAGGGGTTAAGCCAGGTATCCATGGGTGAGTCAGCAAATCAGCAGTTCTACAAGCAGAAACCACAAACTCTTGCCCCAAGCCAAAAGAACATCTCCCAGGCAAACACGTCAGACTGCACAGATAACATCTACCAACTACCATGAGACAAGCTTAATAATTTTTCATACCTGAAACCTCACTGTGAGGTTGGGAAGGACATCCTTGAGAGAAAACTGCATCTGGGTGGGTTTAACATTGATTTCAGTCCACTCCATGAAAGTGCCAGCAGTGCTGCTCTGATTCAACAGCTGATAGTAAACCCTGAACTGCATTAATATTCCATTATCTCTTTCAGGTCTGTCCCACCTGAACTCCATAAGGACTTTCCTGTCACTTTCATGTAGATTCTTTTGTACCACATATATTCTAGGGTTCCTAGGGGCTGAAGGAACTGTATAAAAAACATAAAGATAAAATGCACAGAACAAAATATTCCTGCTAAAACACAAACCCTACCTCATAACTAACTCTACAGAAGATTATCTAAAACTGAAAGGTAATTCCATTCTGGTTTTCATTGATGTGAGGCTATCTGGTTTTAGCTCACCTAGCCAAAAGAAAGAGCTGTATAAACAGGAAAAAAATGCACTCCTGCACTGAGTTGAGACATATCTATTTAGCCAAGTCGTGTATGTAACTATGAGGCTGTAAAAATTTTCAATACATAGGGCATATTCTATCCCCTCTCCTATTCATTTCAAAATCTACTGCATCTCATAAGCTTTCTCAGTGCTTCAGTCACTCTACAGTATATTTTATCTAATTTAATTTTAACATGCATAAGAGCAAAAATAAACACTGAAGCAAGAGTAAAATATGTATAACATTTATTAAAAATCTACTAAGTGGATCCATGCAGCCTTTGGTGTTCATTATGGATTCAGTTTCTCTTTCCTGCTCATAGTCATAGACATATTGTCCTGCATTTTCTGTTCTGAATTCAATTACTTCAATTGTCTGCATTTATGTATGCAATAGATGATTGCCAAAGATACTCAGAAACATGTCCTTTTAACTCTGCCTGCAGCTGATTAGCTCTGAAAGCTGCTCATCCTTTGCCAGGTTTCACTTGCTGACATTGAGCTGCTCCCAGTACCCATTACACGAGAGGAAGAGGATGTAAAATTTT
Organism: Parus major; assembly: GCF_001522545.3. Classification (NCBI taxonomy): domain Eukaryota; kingdom Metazoa; phylum Chordata; class Aves; order Passeriformes; family Paridae; genus Parus; species Parus major. The sequence goes on along the minus strand of NC_031770.1, from coordinate 64,944,562 downwards.
AGTACCTCCTTCAGGGGCTCGAAGGGATACAGATGTCATTGGTGCCTTGCCCCAGTATGTGTATGGAGTGACAGTAAAATCAAAGAGTGCAAATGGTTCCAGCCAGTCTATTCTGTAGGATGGCACTGTCAGATTATGGGGGTGAAGGCATCCTTCACTCTCCAGAGACTGCAAATGAAATTAAACAGAACAAAATAAAGACTTTTTTCCTACTCAAAAGGCCTTCAGTTTTCCAAAATTCCCTCACCAAACTGGTCAACTAAATGAAAACACAGCTTCTCTTCCTGTGAGTGGTCATTGTTTCACCAGCTCCCGTGGCACTGTAGTGATGTGTAGCGATGTGCCAGCAATCCATCTTTTGAATTTAAAGTAAAGTTTACCATATGTGCTAAAGAGGGGATGAAGGCTGGATTTCACATTCAGGCAAAGGCTGTCCCTCTGTCACCTTAGAGGACACTTCTGTCTCTGAGTTAATGTGAGAGGCTTTCTCATGAATTTTTGATCACTGTGATCGCCTTGACTGGCTCTTCACATCACACCCACTGGTCCAGAGCCACTGCTGGCTGCAGTGCCAGAGAAACTGGACAACTTGCACTCTGTTTACAATTTAGTTTGGATCTTGACCAATTTGTAAATGCTGGAGAAGAAACAAACTCTATTTCTTTTTAAAGATAGATGTATCAGCAAGTATGTGCAGTAATACACGTAGATAATAGGGAGGGATTGCATCAAGATCCTCACTTGTAGAGCTTTTAATCCCACGCAGTAAAAGACAGTTCCCCATTCCACCTTTGTGGAGGGACTCCAAGTGATGTGGAAACTTGAGGAATTTCCTGTAATTCTGAAAGAAGACTCTGGCACTGAATCCGGAATCACTTTTGGTGTAGAAGAAAAATTTCCTGTCCATAAACAGAAGAAATAATAATAATCTAAAGAATGTGAGGAAAAGGTAGACTATTCAAATGTGATTTAAAACATTAAAGTAAATCCTGTAAGCCAGCATTAAATAGAAACAATAAACAACAACAACATGTATTCTTTTTATCCAGACATATACATTCAGCTTTTATAATTGCACCTTAGCCTGACATATTTATCAGATGGTATATATATATATATATCATGTGTGTCCTGTTATATTTATTAATAAGTTGCTCTTGTCCTCATCTTTCTCATCTTTTGTCAAATGACTGAAGAATTTCAAGAATGAAGAATTGCAGGCTGACAGTGAATACTTTTATTGAGGAGTTTAGATAAAGGAAAAAATGTACCTGGCAAAGGTTTAAGTGACGCCTGAACAAGGGTAAAGGCTGTAAACCCTGCTGGTTGTGAGAAGGGAATGCTAATGCTCTGATTGACTTCCTGGACTGTAATAAACTGAAGCCTATTAATCCAGAACAGACGACCACTGTAGTATTCCAGTGCACCCTGAGATACTTCTGAAGTACTCCATGCTGCAAATTCCGTGACAATGACCTTAGCACAACTGTGGAAATACATATGAAATTAGCAAACTGATAGCACACATGTAGAGGGAACAGATTTATGCAATGTTTGACACATTGTTAAGTTTTTTATGATTCAAGTTCTTAATACTTATAATTCAAATTCTAAAATGTGGGAGGCAGGAAATCAATTTTTTTTCCTTTTAGCTCTTTAAAGCAGAACATTTTTCAGCATATGAAACATTGCAGAAAGAACAAAAGGCCTTCATTCCCTTTATTTCACTGGAAAACAATTATGAAATGGTTTAAGATCCTGCTGCATAGATGCAGAAAAAGTATTTTGAAAATGAGTATTTTGAAAAGTCAGCCTACGTTCTCTCAACAATTCCACTGAAACAGTGAAGTCTGCTTCAGAGCATGAGATTCATTCTACTTCACTACATCAGGAACCCAGATTTATTTGACCCTGCTAGTTTTCTTCCATTATTTATTAAGATCTATTAACATTTTTCTTCACTGGGATCACTGGTGATTTAATCTGCCTTGTATATTCTATGTCAAAACTTACAGGCTTTTTTAGGTCCCAATTTATCTTGGCAAGAGATTAAATATGTTATAAGAGGCATCATTTTGCCATCTCAGAAATGTCTTTGAGCTTAGACACATGCCATCCAAAACAAATTTGGAAAAGCTTTGACACGCCATCAGGTCCATTAGGATGGATCACTTCTAATCTCTGTATTCTGGCATGCCAGGAACAATGATTTATGGCTGCCAATTGGTTCATAATGGAGCTGCATGTTCCAGCTAAAACTAATCAACATATTTTGATTATTTAAGTGTTTACTATTAATCATAGCAAGTCTAAAATCAGTCAGAAAATTCATCTGATTCCACACAAAGCCAGCCTGCAACATTATGGGCACATGTAAATACAGATGCTGCTCAATTAAGTTTAAGCAGCTTAATCTGATGCTTGAAAGAAAATTAAAATAATCACATTCCCCACATGGAAGAGAGGAAAAACATAGCTTCACAAACTACTTTGCATTATACACTTTGCACTTAGAGAACAAACCACCACTTTTCTCAAGGTTTTAGTATATAATCAAGCTAACCCATAAACACTGTTTGTTATGTTTTGTCTTATTAAACTTTCTGCCTCTCTGGAGTAATGCAGCCATTTCACGTTCATGATGATTGAGAGGAAAGCCTGCTGAGTGCTGTTTGCTCAGGTGAGAAAGTGGTGTCAGTTCAAGTCCTGAGATTCGTGAAAGATGAGCAGGTTACAGAGCTCCAGGCACTTGGAAACTGTCAAGAGTTGTAAATGCCAAGATAAAATAGAAAATAAGCAGCAATTATTTCCTAAAGCTAAGTCTAAAAATTGATGAGCATGACTTCAGTTCAGCTGAGGTTCCATACCATGTTTCTCTCGCTGTAAACCTATGTTAACGACCATCACATGTAGTTTGCCACCAGCTAGCCATGACCACTAGCTCTTCTTTTTGTTTATTGCTAAATTAGTAAATAGTGTGCACTGGATGGCATTTTTTCTTAAAGAATATGACAAAAAGTAGAAAATACGGATTTTCTTACCTCTGCCATACATTTACTTACCCCTCTTTGCGGAGAGAAGCTCTGTATAGGTTTAGACATAGACTATCTTGCACAAGCCAGTAAAGAAAACCACAGGTGAGATCCAAAGTTACACCAACCACCTAAGAGAAAACAGTCCAAATAGCAATTTGAACACACCTTCACTTCTGAGGTAAGAGCCCTTAGGCATAACAGTTGTCTAGACAATATCATGAGTAGCTAGCTCTTCATTGGCAAAAACAGCATTACTACCATGAATGTTTATTCTAACACAGAAAGAGATAGCACTAGAAAATAATCAGGTCCCTGGTGGACACCTATTTATAGCAGCTGATGATTTCTGGATAACATTTTTTTAACACCTGTCACAGTGTTCATCCCTGGAGTATCTGAGTACCTCAGATGTGATGGCAATAGCATATCAAGAGATTAGTGGAACTACCTATCAAAATACCTCTCGTATTTTAGCATTCTTTGTCTGAAAGAGGTGGGTGATAGCCAGTCTGAAAGTCAGAATCACCTTTTGAAAAAAGTATTTCAGGTCTTTTGTCTTTGTTTTCCAGCTTTGATTTTATACAGAAACAGTTTAAAGTGTTGCATTACTTATGGAAAATAGATGCAAAATATTAATTCATTTATTTGATTGAGCAGGAAATTTGAATATTTAATTTTTTTGTAAATAATTTATCATTAAATAAAGGGGGAAGGAAATTAAACAATCTTCCTGTTCTTTACTTCAATGTTTCATTTTCCTTTAAGGGAGGTGAAAGATTTGTTGTTTCTTTTTAATAGGATCTAATATTCAAAATAGAGTTTTCTTGTTTCTGCAGTAAACAACAGATTCAATACCATATGCAACAGTAATAAGAATCAGACATTTAATAATCTGTTCTGTGAATAAAAAAGAATTTGCTTCCATAAGTTAGTCTGCTAAATGTTATCAAGTTTAGTCTATTTTATATCATTAGCACAGCTTACAAGTTGTTTGGGGCCTCTCTGAACATGTTTTCCAGCAGCTCTCAAACTTCTCATGCAAACATTAGTTGTAACTATTCTTTTACAAGCTTAAATTTCCATTATGTATGTAAGTGGAACAGCCTTTTTTTTTCCTAACTCTTCATTAATAAACTGCAGAAGATGATGACAGGAAAGCAAATGCTATATCACTTGGTTGTCTGTTGCTCCTTATGTAATCACATTCTTGACATATTTCTGTTGACATTGTATGTCAGAAAATCAAGGTTTGAATGATTGCTCCTGTAGGTTGTCCTGTTAAAAATATCTCGCAGTTTGTATGTGCCCAAGTGTATATTTAGTCAGCCGTGCTATATTTTATCCCATTTACCTATACTCCCCCCAATGCTCAACACCAAAAGACAAGTTCCTGAATTTATGTTGCTTTTTTGAACATTTAGGTGGTTCTACCCTACCCCATTTTTTTTCCCCTGCAGCTATTACATTTTCCTATAAATGTGTCCATCTTCTTTATCCTGATCCCTGTATCACCATTATTAAAAGGCAAATAAATATTTGTACTATTCATTTTCAGGAGTTAGGCAGTAGTTTAACACCTCCCTTCTGTTATGCCTCAAAGAGAGGCAAACATTTCCCAGTTCATGAGAGGTATTAGTCTCTGGGCATGACATGAATTTCTGGTGGTGCAATGAAACTGAACATCATGAGATGCAGGATGAACTTAGGTATTTGAAATATCTTTTGACTAAAAATATTGAAATGACACCTAAAGGGTCCTGGCCCCACTTCCATATAATGCACTTTGCTGCTCCCCTATAAATTACTTTTGCTCTAGTCATGTTGTACAGTGTAAACAACTAAGTGGTTTAGAAATTCTATGCCAGATCCTAAGTCAAAATAAATCAGAGTAGCTCTGCTAAAATCAATCAAGCTCTGCCAATACATGCCAGCTGAGCTAAACAACTGATCAGAAAATAAAATAATTGCCATAAAAGGATCTAGTTCCTGCCAAAGAAATTACACTTTCAAAGCTCTGCCTTTGTATTTGTTTAGGAAACCTGCCATTTTCACAGTAGGCTCTTCTATTCCTATTCCTAGCATTCAGATTTCAAGCTAAAAGGAAGTACAGCTACAAACTGCTGAAGATCCAGCTGAACAGCAATTCTTTATTAGAAAAACAGATGGTGAATACCAGTATGAACCACTCCACTGTGTGGAGAACACACTTTAACTGTCAGATAACAGCAATTAACTATTGCATCTGTGTTTTAATACTGAGGTAAGACATGTTCTTCTCAGGTAAAGGATTTCATTGTGCAAGGAAAATACATATTATTACCTGTGCAAACATATATTTGCCTCTTGATACTGAGACGATAACAACCAGCTCAACAACTCCACCATTAAAAAACATTGTGCTGCCCTTTTTTTTCCTGAGAGTTTTATTGAGTTTTATTTTAATAAAGAAACACCTGTCAGCTATAACTGGTCACTTCTCAATCTAGACACTTTCACTTGGCTTTTTGCCTGTGTGCATCACAGCAGGAGGCTGAGTTCAGGAAGTCAGTGCATAGATTAGGGCAGCAGAGAAGCAGAAGAGGAGATGTTTGTTTGTAGGAGGTGTGAATAAGTGAATGGTTGAAGGCTGGTATCACTGACATAGAGAAAGGTGCAGAAAAAAAAAATAAAAAATGACAGGACCAGACAAGCAATCATCTTGCTGCCAAGGTTCTTGAAAGCAAGAACAAGAAATTTGAGGTTAGCATGAGGTGATCCAGAGAAGCAAATAGTGATTCAAAAGAGAAGGGCAAGGAAGTTGAGGTTTGACACTCAGAATAAACTGGAGCTTGTTGGTCCTTTGCCACAGATCATCCAGAAGATGTATGCTAAGTCCAAGTGTGCCACTGAGCTTGGACAATACATATCTTTCCATGGAGACAGTTCACACCAGCCAGCTTCCACAGAGGTAGGGAAGCACTGGAAGATAGATAGGTCCTTTGTGACACAGACTTGTGTCTCATGTACAAAAGTTTTAACATTCTTCTGTATGCAGGATTACAAGTAGAGTAGGTGGAACACCAGAACCTGCCTTCCTTCTTCCCAAGCTCTCATGAAAGTAAAAGATCACAGGAGTAAAATCTCACAGGAGATTAGCTGGCCTTTCATGGACTAAACTAGGCCAGGTTTGTTTGGTTTTTTTTTTTTTTAAATAATCACAGAAACACCAGATTCTTTTCTTTTGGGAAAGGAAAGCGAAATGTTCTGGGGAATGATGCAAAGCTAACTAAGAAAGATAAAACTGAAAGTAACGCTAAAACTGAAAAGGGTCTTTTAATGACAACATTAACCTGGGTTAATGGACAAAAGGGTCTTTTTAGACAACCTAAAAGAAAATACTTCTTTAGCAAGGGCTATGAGGAGGGAAGGAGGGAGTAAAGGAAGGAAGGAAGGAGGGAAGGAAGATGCTAAGACCCTGACAGATTTTTTCATGAGAATACTCAGACTTGGAGTTCTTCCATTGTGTTGGCAACACCAATCCTCCTATCAAGAATGAAGTCAAATCTCACATGGTGGCAGAGGCAGGATGGATTTAGAGAAGACCACAATGACCTGTGAGGAGCCAACAGCGAACCAAGATTTTAGGAGACTTGACAGGTCAACAGAGATATGGAGGTTATCTGTGCAGGCCTCAGAGCATAACAAAATGTCTTCAAGTAGGAAAAGGGAGCTAATGAGCTTCCACATACTACAGGATCTTTGGTGAGCTAGCTACTGGTGGAAACAGCATCTTTATTTTCCCTCTCTTTCTACTTCTGCATGGGACCCATTCTCCACCCTAATACAGCTAAAACAGCAATCCCCCATCCCTTTTCCCCCACCTAAGCTGCCCAGTGTCTTTACTCACTCTTGCAAGTAGGCCCCTTCTCTCTGAGGAGCTGCTCTGCTCAGCACCAGCCCTTCACAGCCTTCTGGAGCTCCTTGTGAGCCTGGGGCAAAGCAAGGGGGCCCAAGCTGGGACCGGGCCTGTGTCTGGTTTGGGCAAGCAATGAAGAGAGGATGGGGAAGGGAAGGGATGGGTTGGGGAAGGAGAGCCTTGACAAGCCTCAGGGTGTTGAACTTTCTGTTCCTGCCACCACATGAGGGACAGGATCAGGAAAGATGGAGAGTGTCAGTGGCAGATGTGGCACCTGCAGCTGCACTGTGGCAGCAGCAGCAGCAACAAGCTGTGCCAGGCTGCAGCAGGGGCAGATGCCTTTCCCTCTTTCTCATCACCACAGGTAAAGTCTGCTTCTGGAACACACCTCTGCAGCCTGAAATGCAACCCTGGTATCCCTGGCAAGTGCTAAGCCTCAAAACTGGCCTTGACAGGTCCTGCAAGCTGGGGAAACATCACAAAAGAGGCAGGATGCTATGAAGCTCTGGTTCCACATTTTGATGTGAAAGCCAGAAGTGACCATTAGACAAATTGTTTGGGAAAAAAAGAACCTTTCACATACAGGAAGAAGCAGCATTACAACCACAATTTTGACAGCTGTGAACACTGACTATATTCAACAGTTCTAAATACTAAAACACACACCACCCCTCCACCCCATCTCTCACAAAAAGAAAGAAAAGTAAAAAAATCAGTCACCTGTTTATCAGAAAACTGTAGCTGCTCTTGTAACATGAGATACTCCTCTCCATTCAATCTTGTGGTCTCCACCGAATACATTGTGGCCCAGTACAAATAGCCATTTACTGAATCCACAACTAGATCCTTCACTGAGAAGACAACATGAGCTACAATGTCTATATGGCCTCCCCACAGTGATTTTCTATAGATCTAGGGACAAAAGAATTGACTTTAGCATCACATCTAAATGATCAGCTATGATCAGCTGAGTGTACATTAGTGACTTTTCCACAGCTGTTTATCAAAAGACTGTGCAAGCCTTCAGCTTTCAAAGCCTAAACCTTTTGCATTCAAAGTAAAAGGATGAAGAATAATGCAAAATTATTAGTTCATTTTTGCCAGAAAGTAACAAAAGGAAAAAGCTGAAATAGCTTTTTCCCTTCGCTTTCCCAGTTTTGGCAGCCTTCTGTCTGACAGAATTTCTCACCCACTTCATATTCACTATTCACAAGTGTAAATGAGGGTGCAAGGCAGTGTGAAATCTGGCCTCCTAGCTCCAGTTTTTAAAACAGCTTCTGACTTTGCACTTACAAGAAATGAAAAGCATAATTTGACAGCACTGCATAAATTAGCACTACAATTTTGAAGTCAGATACCTTTTAAATAATTCACATGTCAGTGTTCCTGATATGAGAGTGTACAAAGTGTAATTGTAATTATTTTTTAACTGCAGTGATCTGCAAAATATCACAGAGCAGAGGTCAACCTTGAAAATCTCTGTGTAAACAAATAACGCCAAATTTGATTAAAATAAAGTCCATCTACTTCTTGGATGAGATCAACAGGGCAGCCTCCATTTTCATTATCTTCATTTATTTTTACAATATTGAATCCAACAGAACTGTTGATAGCATGTTTGATTTGCACCTGGTGAATTGCATGTTAGTGAATATTTTACCCCAAACTTTTGTATAACTGTGGAAAATAACTTAAGGAAATAAAGATCTCCTTGTTCTACACTATAATAGCAAAGGTCCAAATGTATCTCAGGTTGCAAGAAGTAGGCATTATTTTCCCAAATACTGCCTTACAGTCTTTATTATTGACTTAAGGGATTTTTTTTTTTTCTTTTAAGAATGCAGCTATACCTACCGTATTTGCTTTGCCAGCCCAATACAAGCACTGACCCAACCAATCAAAGGCCAACATCCTTGCATTTCTGACGTCAGATATGTAAGTGTTCTCTGTGGTACCCTTTCTTTTGTTCAATGTCCAGGTCTGAACTTCCCCCATGGAATTAATCCAATAAAGAGTGTCATTATACCAATCGAGGTCTTGAAGAAAAAAAGGGAAATGTTAAGCATTACGCAAACATGCAAATAATATAAAAAACCAAACTCATTGTTTTAAAGAATAAAAATCAGTCAGGCACTTCAGCTTTTTAAAAATCAATACAAATGCACAGTTAGTCTCAGCTAATGTGAAGGTAGATGCTTCTTTATAGGACATAATGTACATGTATTGTACATATATAGCCTGGATTACTATAAATGCATGGCATATGTTAGGATGCTGGAGACAGAGCTATTTAGTTCAGAGGGTTGATTTTAGCTCTGCTGTAACTGTGGTCATGTCAGAAGTGTTTCAGTAAGGATTAATTTGACTGATAAAATAGAAGAAAGGGGGATGAACCCAAAGGGTCAGCTCAGTGAAGCTGCTGTACTGCCCTGCACATTCAAGTCTAGAGAACTCTTGAAATTTATGGAGAGCTAATAAATGCCAAAAAAGCCTGTAGCAGCAGCGTGTGATTTGTTTAGCATGTACCTGAAACATTTCCTATATGAGGATAGAGGAGTTCTCCTGGCCTGTAGCTGTCCAGTCGCTGCTTCCAGAGACCTTCAGGCCCCACAGCCAACATATAGGGCTCTTCTTCAGCTGCAAAGGAAGAAAACTGCAGTTGTGCACACCAACAAGCAATTTATGTATAGTATTTCTATTTCAATAGCAGTGGTTCCTGTTTCTGGAAAGTTGCAAAAGTGCCTTTAAAACTGCCCCTGTCCTGAGGAATAAAGGACAAAGAAGAAATGCATGAAAATGTCATAATTTGAGAAACTCAGACATTCAGGGTTGGTTCAGATAAAGAGCAATAAGGCAATTTGGAATTGTATTAGATGCTGAAAAAACACTGTGGGTTTGGACTTGTCCTTACCAAAGTCACGTAAAAGTCACCCCTAAGTCAGTCCAGTGCCCTAAGCTGGAAGCTATTTTCCCCTCAGACACACATTAATTTGGGTGGACTAGGTTTAAAGAAACATTCCAAAGACATGGAAATCTCAGACATTTTGCACAAATCCATATCCTCTGATATTCTATGCTCAAACCAAGAATGTTCAGCATTTGGTGAGCTGCACTTTTCCACAAATTGTCACTGACCCTCAGGGCACTGCACAAACCACTTCATCACAAAAAGTTCTTTATAGAGCAATGGAAAAGGATAACACCTCTTTTACCATATCAAATAATGCTTTTGATAGAATACTTGCATTAGAAAAATGTAGATAAGTACCAGTAATAATGCATAAATAAAATTTAATATCATTATTCTAGTTGGAGAATCTTACTGCTTTAACTAAAAGCAAATTTACTTATCCTGTATTCTTTAATATTTCTAAGAAAAACTCTTTTTTGTGCCCTTCATTTTGCAGTCTTTGCCCAAAGTGTGTGCCTCACTGAGTGGGAAGATTTATACACACTTTGTTCTTCGTTTTTCCTGTGTGACAAAGCAATTCTCACCTTCTTCTAAAGTTGTACCTCTAAATGACTCTGACCACGGCCCTGCACCAGCAGGAGACACAGCTCTGACAGACACCTCATATGCTGTGAAGCTGGCCATCCCTTTCACTGTAAGCCTTGTGTTACTAATATTTGAGACAACCCATTCCTCTTCAAATGAGTGCTGGGGTGACACTTTCACATCGTAGGTCCAGTTCTGCCAAGCAGATAAACCTGTGTGAAGCAAATAATTGTGTTATTACAGAGTAAATGGCTGTAACTGGTGATACATATCCTTTGAGAAAGATGTATATTGGAGACTCCTCTTAAAAATGCCAATATCAGTGGAATTAAGAAAATTTACACTCTTTGCCTCTGGCCCCATGTTTCAATCCTCCCAAGAAGAATGCAATCAGAACAAAAATTTTTCCCTGGCCAGGTATTTTTCTCCTAATCAAATACACATGCACAGAGGGTAGAAACCATAGCACAGTCACTGATCAAGAGTCATTACACCTCTGTCATGCATTTCCTGTGTGATATCAGTACTCAGCAATACTGTTACTCCATAACATACTTAAGATCAAGCTTTGCTTAAAATCCTTGCAGGGAACAGATGAGTTGCCAACACAAACTTCTATTGATTAAGACAGACAATTTAGCTATTTTACTGGCAAATTATGGGCTAAATTTTTCAGAGGTAACTCCATAACTTCCATCAGGATCTGCTGTTGAAGTCACTAAAGCCCAAATCAAGAAAAAGGAAGCTAGAAAGTTACTTCTCTAGAAAGAAGTGGATCTTCAGGGAAATCAGCTGAACTTACTGGTTCCAATGGCACGGTCAGGTGGCCTCCAGCTGATCACAGCTTGGTCCCATCCAAACAGAGCCGTGACAAGACGAGGAGCAGTTGGTAAAGGAAAGGGCTGAGTTGATGGCCCATAGAAAACCAAGTTGCCAAAGCCAAAGTAGTCTGGGTACACCAAATTGCAATCCACAATGTACTCATTGAAGCTAGAACTTCCCACTGGAGAGACCTCCTCGTGGAAAACTGCCGAGCCATCTGTGACTGTAAATGTGTTATCCTCGTAAACAAAGCTCTCCATGTCATTAAATGGCACGTGTGACCGCAGCGTGTGAAACTCTGAGCCATCAAGAAAACCTGACACAAAGGCCTGTTCTGTTTTGTTGAAGAAAATGAGTCTCTTAGACTGGAAGTTGATTGTGAAGGTTCTCAGAGCATTGGATCTCACCACTGGTGAAGCTGTAGAGGCGGCGCCAGGAAAGAGTGGAAGGTTTGCTCTGTATATTCCATCCTCCAGGAGACAGAAAATATAACTGGCCATAGACCAAAATAAACTCAAATAACTACAGTGCAAGTCTGTAGACAAGCCACAAATATTTTAGCAGTTAAAACATGTGCCTGTCTTTATGCACAATAAAAAAATGCTTTTGGTACTATTAGTATATATACGCTGGAGGAGCAGACACATCAGTTTTTACCTTTTGGAAATTTGCATAGCAGATTATTGGAGAATATTCTTCTATAATACCTTAAATGCTAAGCATGAACATTTAAAACTCATATAACTTCATATTCATAAAAGCATGAAATTTCTGAAACTCAAATTTCTGTATTGAAAAATCTTTATCTCTTCTGCTAACGCTGTAAAGAAGAAAATGCAGGAAACAATACTGCATGGCACCTTTCTTGTTCCAATTGTTTTGTAGCTTGCTATTTGTTGCCAATTGCACTTTTATTTTGTTAACTTAAGTGCTTGAAACAGAAACCTAGATGACTAATGAAGTAGAGAAAATTAGAGAGGAGCTTTATAGCATCTTTGTCACCAAGCACTCAAAAGAGTTCACTTACCCATTATAGGGATCAGCTATAACCTTCCTAGGGGATTTCAGGTAAAGAGGAGTGATGTCTTCAGCTACAGTGCAGTTCTCTAAATGGCAGACATGTATCTGGGGAATGAGAAGAAAAGCAGGTGATGCATTCATAGGGTGTTGGCTAATGAGCAGACAAGCTGGCCCGAGATTCCTTCAGGGGATGGAGAGAGTGAAACACCTCTCTCACAGTCCTAGGTCCTTCTGGGCTCCTGAGTGTTCAGTCAGCCACATATAACCGTGTACACAAAGCCATGACAGCACAAAGCCATGACAGCTTACCCTGCAGCTGTCAGTCATACCTCTAAGCTGGAGGGAAAATTGCATATCCAACTGCCTATACTCAATTTGGAGGATTATAGGCAAACCGTACTTTGAAAATCATCTGGCAGGGAAGGGAAGTGCTTTTCTGATCCTGGAAGCAATACCTTGGAATTCAGAAATCTCTGCCATTGGTCTGCTCATCTACAGCTCATTTGTATCTTTCCATCACTACTGCTTTTCCTGCTCCCTGTTCCATGTGCAGTAAGTAAAAAGTCAGACGTGGCAAGAGGATTAAAAAAAAATCCCCCACTAACCATTATGGGTGAGTTTCTAGTCCTCTGTACATTAGAGGATTACATGGGTACATGCAAAATCTGACTGTTAGTGTAACTGATGTTTTATGAGTAAGAAATCCAGTGCAGGGTTGCCATCTCCGTTTTTACTTCAAATTGAAGCAGATACAATCTGAGCTACTGCCATTGTATGAAACACTTAACATATTTTGTCAATTATGACAGACAATAAAATCACTATCTAATTATCTGACCACCTTCCTGAGGCAGAGTGGATGAATGAACAGAGTAGATGGGTAACCAAGAGAAACAGTGTGCCTATACTGAATATGAGGAGGGTGTGAAGTCAGTCTCAAAAAACAAATTAAAAACAAAACAGTTATATCCTAAGGAGAAAAATAAGGCCAGGAGCCAGAGTTCCACATAGGGTATTTACTTTAAATATGACCTGATAATTAAGCCTTTCTTCTTTTTCAAATTATAAAATATGTGAATATTAATGTTATATTAAAATATATTTTTGTAATTATCATTTGTGCATACATATCTATACATAAATCGTATTTTCTCATGTAAAATTAATCATGTAATGGTTCAAATTAAGCAAGAAATTAATTAAGTGCTAGACTTTTACCTTTTCATTCATGACAAAGTATATCTTCTGGTAAAGCCAGTCTACTGAGATGGATACAATATTTCCCCAGCCAGCATAAAAGAGCTTTAGGTCAGATACATCAGACATATTTGCAACTCCTTTCTCCCAGATAGAATTCCCTTCAGAAAAATAGACAACTTGCTGATAAATATTCACAGAAATTCCTAAAAACAGAAAGATATGTGCACACAGATAATATAAAAAAAGTTTCAGTTATCACTTAATTATTCTACTTGCCTTAAAAATATGTACTTTTCAGTCTGCAACCCAACATCGTCTTTGTCAGAGAAAAGTTAACTGTTTTTTCTCCTCACTTCTAGTATTCTTTCAGATAATAAGGAAGCATTCCCACGTGCTATGTAAGTGACATTATTATGGAGAATTGCCCTTCAGAAAGGTAATCAGACAATGAGAGGACATGTAATATGCAAACCGACACTGATTGCCCCTCTACAGGTCAAACAGATGCAACTGGCACCTCACAAAGCACCTTTCACTCTAGAATTCAATCTTGAGATAATCTGTGCCGCCTCTGCACTATCAAAGGCTATTTAGTCAGTGGCAACATTCTTTCTCTAGAGCCTTTGTGGCTCTGTGAAATTTGGTAGATAAACTCAGATTTCCACAGTGTCACCAAGGACAGTGTAGATAAGAAACGTTAGAGTGGTGAGTAATTTGAGATAACATGGTTATCTGGTGACTTTGGCTACTAAATGCCTCATCAGTATGCTAACACAATAGAACTCTCTTTTAACACTTGGCATTATTTTATTCAGAAGTTTGAACCACTTCATTTCCCCATATTCCCGTTGAGAAAAAGTAGATATTAATTGCAGGGAAACATGAATTCATATTACCTCAATTTAGATACCTACAATGTAAAAAATTAACAAGCTGCCTAGATACAGTGCAGAAAAAGTTGCACTGGGAAGAACGATTTTTCTCTTCCTAATGCCTGTCACTTCAAATACATCAAATCAGGTCCTGAAAGTTCCTATTTCTCCTGATTGACTATAAAGAGAGACTAGATACTGTCTCAGGCTATGTGAGGTGAATTCTGTCCTTGGTGAAAAGAGGTCTTAGTTGCACTTGACAGAAAAGGAGAGAGCCCAATCTGATTTTACCTGTGATGTTGTGGACTATAGCACCATTTGGCAGGCATTGAGCAGCTTCGAGGAAGTGTTCTGTGTATCTCTTCCTTAAAGACTCTTTTCTGGATAGAAAGAGCCACGCTGCTTTTTCTTTAACTAGCAAACAGAAAAAATCAGAATTTAGATGACAGCAGCATGTTGCTAACTCAGATACTTCAGTAACAGACATGCATATGACATGTACCCAAACGTCTGTATGTACCTATGAATATGTTTTTACATTAGCAGTGACAGACCAAAACTTAAACTCTGTGAGTGTTGAAAGTATATGGAGTTATTCACCATTGCAGCTGATTCTGGCTCCTCACAGAGAGTGGGAACACACCACGTGAATTTCACGTCATCATTCCTGCAACAATAGTCAGTTCCCTAGCGTGGGAAAGTAAACTGAAGCAAATGAAGCCTTACTGACTTGAGGAAATGAAGGCACACATGACTTCAAGATCCAGCAGAAATAGGATATTTAACCCCTCTGAACTTCTTTGAAAACCCCACTCCAACTAGAATATTATCCCACAGCTGGAGAAAAGCAAGGCAAGTTCATGTATGTCATGTGTTTTCTTGTAATGATTAGTGATTTATTCAAAAAACAAGTACTTATTACAGATAAAGATGATAATGGGATAATATCATCTACTTCAAATGTGATAAACTTACTAATTTTTTTTTTTTTTCTAATATAGTCACAGAATTTTAAGTCAACAAGGATAGTTTAGTCACATTAACTTCATGCTTATAAAGGCCCAAGTAATTTACATCAAAACCTCTGCAAATAGTAAATTTGTGTCTGGCCTATACATAGCCCTGGGAAAGATAACTTGCCTCACTTCTGAATCTCAAATCCTTGGAAATCTAGCACACACCCCACTAAATTGATTGTTACCTTCATTCTTAAAGATGGTGTATTATTTTGAGTATGATTTTGGCTAATTTCCATTGGCAAACAATCCTTCCCTTTTTTTAATCCTCTCCAGTTTAAGCAGCTGTCTGCAATCAGATATCATTTCCTCATATGGATATCACAAAACTGTGATCAAATGCTGTCTTAATTTATTTCCAGATAATCTGCATAGATTGAGCTGCATGTATTTCTCACACGATGCACACACTGCGAGTAATTTCAATAATGATGCCTTCAGAGCGGAGTACAAGAGGCCAATATTGCCTCTTTATCTCTTTTCAAGTAACATTTCTTGCAATCTACAGCAGCAATCAGATTCTTTCCCTGACTCTTCTCAGGGCTCAGACCTACACAGCTCAGTGCCTGATGCAGTAACACCACATCTGGACATGGTGCATGAGGAAGGGCTGCTCCTGCTCACGTTAGCACAGAGAGAAAGCATGTGCCTGTGCAATTTGGGGGAAAACAACTGAAATTTTGTGTGGAGACTAATAAGGGGGGTGAGGTGGTTCCCCACCCCCATAAGGTGGAGTTTGGGGGGTGATAAGGTTTGTTTGTTTGTTTGTTTTCCACCTTAAATTAACTGCTTGGCTATTGGATCGCTGTAATTAACAGAGTCTGAGCTTTTCAAAAATGGCACAAATGTTTATGAGTCAGGGTCAGCCAACCCTAGAGCAAACCTCTGTGGGGTTGTCAAGTAAGGAAATATCAGTGTGTCTGAGCTAATACACACACACATACACACCAAAAAAAAAAATAGTAATATTTTAGAAAGCACTAGAGAAGCAAGTTCAGTTTCTCTAACCAATAGCAGAAAACTGGCAATTCAGAGACAGTCTTGGAGTGTTTTCATAAAACTGAAGCATTTCCAGGTGTTTGACAACTGAATCTTTTCACAAGAAGGGAAGTCTTATTTTGTTTCCTAAAAGAACATTTCCATAACATCGATTTCACTCTTATTTGTGTTCTGTCTCAACGTGTATCTTTCTCTCCCAATTAATTTATAATTCTGCAATTATTTGAGCAATAGCTATAGTGCATCATTACCTTCAATATTAATTTGTTGATATAGTAAAATAAATACCTCCATGAAGGAGCAAAAAAAATTTTTATGATTTCACATGTTTGGTTTGAGATAATTGAGAATTTTTAACAAAAGAGTTTCATGTTAAGTATCTTATATTAGAAGAAGTGTATTTGTCTGAAGGCTGTTAAAATCTAATCTAGAAAATGGAATTATGTTTTTGCCAGTGGCTGCCTCAGACCACTGTGGTGTTTTTCATTTGTAATACAGCTCAGATCTGTTTGGGCCTAGCAGTTGTGCTGCCTTAACATGTCCACAGCTGAAGAACAGGACCCTCTCTGATGTGCTACTGACCCCTCAGTGCCCAACTCCTTGACACCTTCACAGTCTAAATATTGGTGTCCTCTGCCAGGTAGGGGCCAGGCCAAGGAACACGAGCTTGTCCCCAGGAACAGGCAGTGATAAGGACTCTGCTACTCTTGTACCTTTGGATGCAGGTGTTGTGATGTTGGCTTCAGCAGGGGGTCCAGCACCAACCTCATTGACAGCCACAATACTGAACCTAGGGTACATCAAAGAGACAGGCTTTGGTTGGTGGGTTATTTTGAAAGATTACCTAAAAACATTTTATCAAGTAGGGAAGCTGCTATAGAAGTGCTTCACTTTCAGAAAATGCCTGTTTAAATATGATGCTCTGGGAAAATTTAGAATAAAAACAAAACCAACCAAAGTCTGAATTTCCCAAAGGCAGAACAACAGAATCTTCTAAGTTGCAATTCAAAATAACTCAGAAGAACAACTCAACTTCATTTCAAAGGAAGATCTGTATTTACCAGTGCAAGTAGTATGCAGACCTTTGTGGTTAATAAAAATGAAATAATTTTTCCAGATGCTTAAAGGACTACGGAAGATTGCTCTATCTTTCTCCTGCTACACTAAAAACATGCCACACAAGCCTAAAAGAATTAAAAATAGCAGCTAAGAAAATTCAGCCTCCCAGCCCCATATCAAGTTATTTTTCCTTCCTCACCATCTGACTTCTGCAAAAGCAGCCAAGTTACCCAGGAGAACTCTCTTACCTCAAGGAAGGTCTCCTTGCTTTTGGCAAGAATGTAAGAAACTAGCATAATTGTGCAGAATTATGACCTCATACCTGGCCACATTGGCTATCTTTTCTTTTTTGTACCTGTAAGTGGTGTTTGGGAAGGTGGAGTAGAACTGAAAGCTGTGCCCTCTTGAGGCTCTCAACAATTCATGATTCTCACTGGTCAGGAGTAAGTTATATCCACTAATCAATCCATTTGGAAAAAGTGGTGGAGACCAGCTAACTTCAACAGTGTTTGGACTTGAACTCTGTATGTCTTTAATGACAGGAGCTGTTGCAGGAACTGCAAGACAGAAATATCTGAATCCCGGATTTGATGAATACATTAACTGTTTTTAATTTTTAAATATATTTTTAGGTTTTACACATGCAAATTCATTTATACATATAAATTTATTATTATACAATAAATATTATTAGGGACAGTTAACATTTCAGCAACATTTCAGGTTTTTTTTGAATGTCCAGGAAAACAGGACTGTGTTTCAATCAAATATACGCATAATTATGTCCAAAAGTACCCCATGTGCCTGCACTATTTTGACCAAGTCATTTTCTGTGCTTGCTTTTAAAACCAAAAGCAGGGAGAAGCCCTAAATCTTCTAGGTGAAGCAAAAAGAACCTATAGTTTTTTAGTTTGGTCTTCTGCAGCTACCCAAGAGACGACATACACATGGGTCTGAAGATTAGGCACCGATGTTTTCTGCCAAAGAAACAGCAATGAAACCCAAATGTTTCTATTAAGGTCCTGGAAGATGGAATTAATAGTGCAACTCATTACCTCCATAAGCACGTGTCCGGTAGCTGGGACTAGGTGGAGAATGGAGCTGCAGCTGAGATGTAATGATCCAAACTACCTGAAACACGTATTCTGTGAAGGCCTGCAGGTCTTTGACGGTATATGAAGTTTCAGATACTACCTAGATTAATGTACAAACACAATTGAGCTTTTCCTTCCTCCAGCTGCAGCTACTATGTAGGATCTTATGAAGGCAAAAGAGGCCTCATACAACAACATACATATTTCAGGATAAAAAAGGGCAGCATTCCAAATTTAATTAAGAGGAAATTCTGAAAGTTATTTGCAGCATAGACTTTGATTTTCCATCTCTTTAGAACATTTTCTCTTTCTTCAGAACATGGCACCAAACCCCAACAATGAGCAAGTGGATTGATGCAATAGTAAATTTTAAGAAAAAAGTAAAAAAAAAAAAAAAGCTAAATAGTAGCATATTATAAGATATGTATTTTAAACATATACTGCAGGTTTCAGATAGAAAGGATCCTGGTTACGCTGAAATATTTATTGCCTGAAGTAATTGCTTCCTATTATTTCATCAATGATTCATTCAGAATAACTCCCTGCTTAGCAAATTATCTTTACCTTTGATTTGTGGCACCAACTTGTCGTGCCCTGTAAATTGATCCAATAGAGATGATGGCAAGATAACAAGTGTACAGATGACGCAAAAGAACAAATTATGAGAGTAACTCTACTGAGTCAGAACAAAGGTCTTTCTAGCCAAGTACTGTGCTTTGACAAGAAGCAAAAAAAAAATTCTCTAGGGAGAAGCATTAGAGAAAAAAAAAAAAAAAAGCCTACAGCCATTCTTCTCCTGAATACTCTCACTGGCATTTCACAAGCATGGCTCAACATGAAACAATGGGAATATTTGCATTTCGTAGAACTCAATTTTTTCTTTTGCTAATTTTTCCAGTCACTTTTCAAACCCGATTTAGTAATTTTAGCAATTTTAATATTCAGGAGTTTAATTTTAGCAATTTACCATCCACACATGCCAGGAAGCAGCTGAAAATTTCAACTACCCATTCAGTGAGAAAATATATTTTGCTAGTTTTGAACCTGCTACCTGCTAGTTTCCATCAAGGTCCCTAGTTCTTACTGAAAGTTGAAGAAATGGGGAATAATCCACTCCTTCTCAGCTTCCCCATGCCACTCACGATCTTGAAAATATCTTTCATGTACCTAACATCTTAGGTACATGAAATATACAGGAAATAGATATACATAATATACCTAATAATATTTTTCTAAACAAACAAACCAACAAAAACAGAACAAAAAAGAAATAAAAACACCTAAAAGCAGAGACAAGCCAATTTCCTTACAAAGTAAAAGGGGGTGTCCTCCCTTACCTCTGTGTACCTCCAGTCACCAGGGAGCTTGTTGAACTTCCACTGGATAATATATTTCACCCCAGAGATGTTAGCTTCCTTCCACCCTAATGTGACACTGTGGTTTCCAATGACAGATGCAAACGGTGCACTAGGTTTGTTCAAGTAGTCTGAGGGGAAAATACAATATAACAGTAAGAAAAAAATATTTCATGGTAATCCCTGCATCTCAAAGGTATAAACCTTTTACCTCACACACCTAAAAGCTGCGAAGCCCATAAAAACACATAGAAGAATATATTAAAATGCTGCTGAGTAACTTGCATGGCATTTTAAAGGCAGTTTGATAAGTCAGACAGAAACAGGCCAGGTTCAATGTAAGCAGTTGTGATTACAACCCCATACTTGTGTAAGTACATTTTTAGTTGCAGCTACTTAGTAAATTTTTTTCTGAATAAAAATGTAGAGAAGGCATGAGAGACTTCTGAAAAGGTTTTCAAGGGGACTATTTCAATATTACTGTATTGGCCCAAGGTATCATCCTAAACAGCTAAGACTGGATTCAAAAAGTCTCATGTCCATGAAAGAGGGAAAAATGTTTTACTCCAAAATGAACTTCAGTGTATTTGTTAAAAGAGAGTGGTAGTTTTCTGATTAATGAAAATACTCAAGACATTCCTATTTTTTAAATAAATCCAGATCATAGAACAAGACTATGAATTTGTCAGACTGTCAATTGGATACAGGACTCTATTCAGACTTACTTAATGCTTCAACTCCATATGCATCCTCTGCACAGCTACAGCCAAACTTACAGGAAACTGCCTGTGTAGGGTACAGAACCCACTGGTTAGCTTTGTGTAAAGGCAAACTTCCTTCCAGAATCATTTTAAACACACACAGACACATTTTAAACATACAAATTCTGTGGACATTTTGCAGATACACAAACCCTGTGGAAATATTTTTATTAAATCTAAAAAACTACCATGAACTCACTCCAAAGATTTTCTTGAGAGCTTTTTCATCAATTTACTGGGCCATGAATTAAAGGTTTCCTCCTTACACACTGTCCCATTGTAGAAAGCATGAACATGGGCCTACATTAAAGTTGGAAATAGACTTTAGTGATGACCATGGAGTTAGGAAGACAAGGTTTTGACTAGTTATTAATATATTCCACATGTTACATTTCACCCTTTCCTGCTTCACGTATTCCCTGTGAATGAGGCACGTTCTTACAATGTATTTCCAGTGAATTTTCAAAATAACTGAAATTAGCAATTTTTAAGAGCAGCCATGCTAAACCACCCTTCCTTTTCAGCAGCTACTCCTTCTGTTACAGTTGTGCCTACAGGCTGAAAACATAACAAATACCCCAGGGCAGTGAGCTCCACACTGATGTGCTAAAAACAGAAAATTCCCAAGTTTTCAGTTCAGGTAGGGAAGATGTGTCATTCTGCTTTTTATGTAAAGAACTTAAGAAGAAGTAGAAACATGTTCTAGGTGGGTCTCAGTAGCTTTAAAATTACATGCAAGATCGAGTCTCCTGGAAATCCAAAACTTTTGAGAAGTGGTGATTTGAGCTTTTCTAGGCAGGATGTTTATTTGGGCTCATTTTATTCTGCAAGTTCATTCAGGCTTTAAAGTCTTGAAGTTTTCTCCATACAGCAGAGAGCTTTCAAGTGATAATCAACCTTTAGATCATTCAGAAGCAATTCATTATAGCAAGTGAGGAAAGTTTTAATTGCTCTTCCTATGATTTGAGGAAACACACTTCCGGCACCCTATGGAAACTGATAAGACATGTTATTTCAGACAACACAGTTGCAACCAAGACAGATTTGAAAACTTGCTTAGCTGTATATTCCTATATACATTATATCACATCTAGACATTCATTGCCAAGTGCAAGCACTTATAATGTTCTTCCAATATTTTCATATTCAGAGAAATAAAATGTTTTCAGTTAAATTATCACCATTGTTTGCAGGTGAAAATTCAGGTATTTGCACATATATATTATCTACACTGGAGCTTTAATTTATGACTAATATTTATTTGTTTTAATGGGCAGTGTCCCCAGATTGCACACTTTTGGCCTCATTTATCACACGTATTTCTGAACATCTGTTTTTTGTTGTGTTATACCTTCTTCTGATTTTTGTTCTGAATCTGAACCATAAATCCAATTTTTGCTTGAAGTAAGAGGATTGCTAAAGCTCCTAACCTTAAATTTTGAGGGAAATTTGCCAGCTGCTCTACTTGAAAACCATAAATCCTCATATTTTATCCATCCATCAGCAACGTTACTATATAAGCCACAGTCTGATGTCTTTTCTTGTGATTATTCCCATGAAATTCAATGGCAATCCCCTGTTCCTATATGGAAGGAGAAATACTACCAGATTTCAGTCCCAAGGTGCATTCAGACCACAGAATTGAGCTAATGCCAAAGAAAAAGTCCGACTTTTACTCCCACTCCTTTGCTCTTCAGGCTGCAATGACCTAATCCTCTGGATGCAGTGACATGGTGCATGCCTGACATGTGGGTAGTCAACTCAGTCAGTCAGATCCAGTGGAAAAGTAATCCTAAAAAATCCCCTGCAGAGTCAGAACATTTAAGTGGCATATTGCATGACCAAAGAGGCAAAAAAATCCCCCAACACAAAAACACCATAACCCCACACTCATTTTATATTTCTACAAAAGTAATTTGGTTACCTCTTGGACTGTTCCTACACTCCAAAACTGCCATTTAGTGCATTAGCAAACCCTTGTCATCATCACAATTTGATAGACTAAAAAAAGCATTAAAAAAAAAGAATCCTTTCAATCAAATTTCCAGGTTGCCAATGGGATTGTGTTCTACTTGTGACTCTCTCCAACTCCTCCATCACCTCCTTGAAATGTGTTGCTTCCATCTGGGAGCAACCTTCATCCTGGTCTCAATAGTGCCAAACACAATCTTTCAATCATCTCATCCCCACCCTCCTATCCTGCACTCTGTTCATGCTGAAAGGGCCCATCTCTTTACCAGCACTTGGTTGACCCATATTCATCACTGTGAACCCCAGTCCATCTACAGCACTCCCCACTTGAGATCTCTTTCTAAAGGGCCTTGTGTTGCCCCTTACTACATTGTGTTTTATTTAATTTAGACTCTCTATCCAGTCAAGAGTTTTGTCTTCTAGCTCCCACTCTTTGTTCCCACTTTTCACCAAGCTGGTATCATACCAGCCTTAACAAGCATTCTCTCTGGACAGTCTTTGATGGAATTAATGAAAAACTGGATGGACAACACTCTGTGAGAGTGCAGAACATGGTTTGCATAGGTCTGTCTTGTTTCATAATACCGAGATTAGTCTTCTTTACAGCTACGTTCTTTGTCACACAGCAGTTTTTAATGCGAACCTGGCCTTGCTCATCATGCTGAAAAGGTACATAATTCATTCTTCAGCTTTAGAGAGTACAAAACAATTAGATCTGAATTGATAAGTGTGTGTATCTACATTGCATTTCCTACCACTGTGTGGATATAGCAACTGTGGAAATAGTGATTTATTTTTTTTTTGGTATTGCTCTGATGGTATTTACTTACCTCACATGCTCTAGTGTATGTCTCGTTCTGCCAAGAAACAAATTAATAAAATGTGGGGTTAGCATAAATATAATCACAGAGTATTTCAAACAGATAATACCAATTTATTAGAATTTCTTACAGTGAAAGTACATTACAAAACCTTATCACTGTCAAATAATGAAAGAAGGAAAACCCACACTTGAAAAAACAGAAAGTCAGCATTAGCATGATGCTAAGGTTGAATGAGATTCAGATATTCAAGAGATGCATAAAAATGAGAAGTTTAAAAGTTGTCATGGCTGTTGTCCCAGACCAATGGTAGTTCTCATCCAACTGGTTTAGTAAAAACAAGAAATCAATCTATTGAGGGCCATGTGCTTCATTTACATCTGCATGAAACTCTGAAACAGCCCCAGTAGAGTAAAATCCTGAAAAGCACTAGTGCATTCTCACTGTCTAAAAATCTGTGTTGAGCTTAATGAATCAAAAAATACATATATTCTGACAAACTCAATGAAAACCTTTGATATTACAGGCAACTTGCATAATAAGAATTACTAATTTCCCAAATCAGAATTTATAAGGAACTGAGAAAAAATGTAGACATTACATCTTTTGATAGCAACACTGCTCTGATTGGATTTTGAATGTCTGCCATTGGATAAGATACTCAACAGGCTGGAAACAAATGCTATAGAGCCAAAGCTCAGGTAATACTCACACATTTCAGTGGACAGTCGGTTTGCACGGTTGCATTCCAAAACTGACATCCTTGTGTACACTGCAAAGACAGAGGATGGCTTTAAAAATTACTTTGAAAGCAGAATTCTAAAGGGATACTCCAGCATCATCTTACCTTAAAGGAAGATATGGGTGTTATAAGGGTCAGATCCTACAGTAAAAGGATTATGTTATATAGTGCCCTTCTTAATGCAAAACCAAATACAAAGGAAAACAAACTCAGTCTTGTTCTGGGAATGAGTTTACTGAGCAGGCTATGATGTGGCCAGCACTCCCACCCTCCCAGTTTTATTTCACCACTTGTTCCCTGTGCAGAAGCAGCAGACATGCAGTGTGCAGGACAGCAGAGCACAGAGGAAAGCTGTTCAGCACAAGCCCTCCCACATGGGCTCGCCAATAGGCATTGGCTTTAAAACCATGAGTTTGAAGAGAAGTAATAAATATTGTGTCATTCAGTTTTGATGTTGGATCTTTCTTGTTTATGCTGTCCCATATACTTCTTAGTGGTTGTGAAGGTTTTTCGTTTTAAAGGGAAACTGAAACAACTTTACAAGAGAAGACTAATACTGAGTGTTGCAAAGCCTCATGAAAAATATAGCGAAGATTTGATAACACTGAGCAAAGATACTCAGAAACTTAAACAGGTGAGTCAACCTTGCTATGTATTGTCATGACAGCACAGACTTTTATGGCCCCAGAATCATAAATTGCCCAGCCTAACTAGATACGAGGTGCTGAGAGGCTGCTTGCCACTAGTCTGTGTATAAAATACTGAAGATTGAATTCCCCACTACTCTTCAATGAATATGTATAATCACTGATACTGAAATTGGCAGGAAAAACTTTCTAACACAATCTGAGCCATTAGAAACCCAGAATTCTTTATCTGTGCAGGACAATCAGAAGGACATTTCCATACTTTTGTGTGTATTGTGAGACTTTACAACAAAGTATTTATCCACTATAATCATACATATTCATTAAAATGTGTTTCTCATCTAATACATTAACATCACTTTCCTAGAACTAATTTTCATGTATCTCCCTCCTCCTGGAAGTCCTATTATGGTCCTGAAGGTTTATCAAGAGGGGTCTCTGGTGGCCATATACAGTGAATGCTTCAATATTAAAGGTGACCTTTCCTTGAACTTTTTCTCTGGCCATGTGATGCTGCTTCTTGCTGCATAACTTGCAAAAACCCCACTGTAGTCCTCTTTATCTGCTTCTCCACTGGTTCCAGCCATGCTTATCATCCTGCATGCATACCTTTACATACTTTTATATTTTCTTTTTGCCACTTAGTCTTTAATCTCTATTCAGCAGCTTCAGGAGAGCTGAAAATTTTTATTCTCTGTGTCATTCATCACCACCAGCTTGAATTGCATCTGCAATATGAACTAGGACATCAGCTGAAATCCTCCAAGAATGCTCCTATGGAAAACTCACGTTAAGCCCCCATGACAGACACAACCATTTGAAATCCTAGAGAACTCTAAATGTTCAACAGTTAAAAGCTTTCTTACATTGAATCACCGAGAAAATAAAATAAACTACTTAACTGTACAGAGGTAACTGAATAAGACAGTCTTAATGATTTGCATGTTGGAGGCGACACTAGCTTTGACTCATTGTCTCAAAAATGAAAGGTTTTGAACTTTGTATATCACAAATGTGAACATAACTCACAGCAGAGATCATCACCCTTTACACATTTTCTTTAAATAAAAAATATGAAGCCATGTCTCTAATAATTTGAACCAAATCTACCCACTCAACTTAGTGACTTATGCTAGACAGGCAACTGTGCACATTTTCATGGAGTCTTTGAAAATATAATTGTACCCATTGTATTCAAATAGCAGGAACATAAAATGTCGGTAATTAACAAAGTAAACCATTACTCACCGCTCCAGTGATGTCACTAACATTGCAAAGGTTAGTAATTCCAAGTTCTCCTCCCTATAGGAAAATATATAATTTTTTTAATCATTTAAGAGAATCAAAATATTTCCCAAAAATTCTTTGATTAAAACACATTAAATTATTGGCTCCTTGTAAACCAAATTTTCTTCAGCTGATGTTTCCTCATCTGAAGAAATTTATTGTTGACCCACCAGTAGCTTCTCACTTGAGATTAATTTCAGAGATACCCTCAAAGACATTGGCAGAATCAGATGGTGTGAATCAAATTATCTGAGGTAGGAATTTGGCTCTTACCTCCCCATTCTGGTTCACTGAGTCAATAACAAATGCTTCACAAATATGTTGGGCTTAAATGACAAAGCCAAGCGGCTTTGACCTCTTGGGAGACGAAGGACCTTCCTTCAAGCTCAATGCCTTTTGTCTGGCCACCTTGAAGGAGTTTTACCCAGCCATATGGTGATCACCACCACCCTTCCTCTCCTGCCAAAAGTGCTCTCCAGCAAACTGTTTTTTCACATCATTCAGAGTGTGCAAAACCTATCACTGTCACTGAAGTGCAAATGATTTGAGGATGTATGCAACAACCTTAGAGAAGCTGAATAGCAGCTCTTAAATTTTTGACCTGAAACCAGGCAAGAGCAGCCTTAATAAAACAATTCTCATGAAGAAATTTTCAGCACACTGCATACAGTGTGACAATAGTGAGGATCAAAGCTGTCACCAAAAAAATATCGAACACAAGTAGACCAGAGGAGAAAAATAAGATTTACAACTCTCAAAGATTACATTTTTTACACCTGAATCAATACATTCACTGAACATAAATGTGATTTCCCTGTCTTTCAAAGCTGAAAGGAAGAGCAACTTATTTCTTATTCTGAATTAATTTAAACTCAAATCAAAGGATCCCCATTAAAGTTATCATTGCATGATAGACTCCTATCAGAAAGCAATTAACTCTTTCACTGGTGCAAGAGCTCCAAATAGTTTCAAAGGAACTGTCAGGCAAGTATATGAAATAAAATAGATCAGGTGATAGTTCTGTGCAGCAGGTTTCCACAATTAGCACCAAGGCACAAAATGTCCTTTTTACAAAGCAAATATACACAGTGGTGTAAAACACATCAATATTTCTGACAAATAGAAACAGGGAGGCATCTACTGAAGGCAGAATAATTGTATAGATTTCAGAGGTTTTGCTTATCTTTGTCTTGCATCCTTAGAATGTCTTGCACAATATTCTAAGGAATATTAAGAAAGTGTAAAACTAAGGATCTTACCACTAATTTTAATACTTACAGAACTAGCCACAATTAAAACCAGCTAACTTAAAAATTAAGCTGCAACTAATTTCAGGACGGCTGTGTGTGTCATAGAAAGGAAACTTCTTGTGACTTTACAGTTTTCCTCAATTATATAACAAAAGCCCCGGACTAGACTGAAATGAATGAGTGAATAAACTGAAAGAATAAATGTTTATCTTCCCCACCCTCCAGGGTCTGGGAAGGGTCTATCATTTATAGTAATTGCATGGAGTCAGAGTAGTGGGATTTGTTCCTTACCAGATTTCATAAATTCAAATGGTAAGCATTAATTCTCAAATTCTGCTCTAAGTAAAGCACATTCTGTGGAGTAATTTTGATATGTAATACGAAGTTCCTATAGTGCTAACAACAATCTGTACTTAAAATGATTTTGAAAACTTACCAGGTTACTTGTACATAAGTTCTGACAATTCCTTGAGAAAGCACAGTACACTGCAGAAATCCATAGACAGTAAAAAGCAACAGGACTTCTCAGCAGGAAATCCCACAGGCAAGTGTTCTTCATAACTCAAACAATTTCATCTATTAATCTGACACTTCCCTTGACTTGGCCATACAAACTCCTTCTAGTCTAGGTGACGGAGATGCAACCGTGACATTTCTGCATGTCAGATCATTGAAATACTTTTTGAATCCTTGTTTACACTCTGCTCCTTCAACAACTTCCCAGCTTCCTGGAGCGCTTGTCTTGAACTTACGCAACCTCTATTTCATAGTTTCTTATTAAGCCACTGAAACAAAAGGGTTGACCAATGAAAGTCAGTGTGTCTACTTACACAAATATCATTAACGTAAAAAGGAAACTAAGTGCAATGCTTTTAATCAGGTGCTCCAAGCCACACAGAAACAGGGAAACGGTGGGAAAAAAATGGCCTAATGTTAATTTTTTATTAGATTAAGCTATTTCTAAATATTTTTATGTGGATGCAACTAAGAAAATTTGTTGGTGACGATGAATAATTTTGTTAGAACACCATTGGCCACATCAGGCAAAAATTTTAATTAAACTTTTTTTGAATGATTATTTGCAAATGTTCCATTTCCACACCAAAATTCCATGCAGAACAGACCTGTGTCTGCCTTCAGATGCAACCTAGACACAAACTAATCAGAGCCAATCTGCTAGTGGTTCTCTAGATGAGGAGGCACAATTTTGTACATACAAAACAAAGTAAATTTGCATCCATATCATGGAAGAAAAATGAAGGTGATTGATAAATCATGTGTCTGATTTGAACAGTGGTGAAGAGTCTTACATAAAGTTGAAGATTCATGTTAAAGAGGTCCATGGAAAGTCAAGCTTAAGACACATCCAGGTCCTGGTCTGTGGCACATCTGAGCTGTACCAGAGTAATTCTGCAGTAGAAAATCAGCTTACATACACATGTATATATATATATATATCTATACAAATGTTATGCCATTTTGTGCATGTGTATTACTCACTATAAATCAAATGTGCTACTTTATAAATAATACAGCATTCTGATGATCAGTTGAGGCTAGCACATCCTGTGATTGCTGCTTAGAAAGGGTACCTGTTTTTCCACCATACCTTTCCAAGCCCCATTCAATTGCCAAGGAAACATTTCTGCAATAAACCAGGCTGAGAACCTGGTTAACACTAATCCAGCAACAGAAGAGGTGAATTGGTTGGCATTAACCTGATACTGGTTTTTTTCTGACTTGGGCTCTAGTTGTTCTGTCCTGTGTTGTTCTGTCCGTGCAGTCAAAGGAGTAAATGCACCAAGGCATGAGGAAAGGGAAAGACAGGCTGGAGACAGACAATGTATGTCGGGAAACATTTTGCTCAAAGTGGTCCAAGGCAGGGAAGGCTTTTAGGACCAGATTCCTTCCTTTTCCTCCAGTTGTCCTGGAAAGCTTTGGGGGCTTTCCTTGTGCATTATCTCAGTCTCCTCACCACTACTCAAGGGAACTTCCAGATGAGAGGAAGGTTCATCTAGGGTGAGATTTGCTTTCAGCTATGCAGGTCTGGGGGAATTACTGCCCAGTTTGCTTCTCACTTCCCCACTCCAGAAGGATGCTGCCCCCACTCCAGCCCATAAGCAAAGCTGCTCAAGGAGGAGCTCCTTAGATCCAGCCAAAATAAGCCAGTTTAGTCTGACTGCTTAAATAGTAGGTCTCTGCTAATCCAGCTCATCTTGGCTGAAGAAGTTTCATCAGAGCTCACATGACCAGCAACATAAAGTACAAGCTGGTGACAGGCAGATGAAGGCTGCAATTTCTTCCTGAGGCAAAGAACTTTGGCTTTGGATAGTTAGTACATTTAGGACCTTTGGGATTTGGTCTCTAAGTCTTGTAGATCTATATTACTAAATTCAATATACACATCAGTACCCTAGCAAGTGGCATGGGATAACCCACATCCACACTTGAAAAATCTCTCATAATCCAAGAGAGGAGTGAAATACCTATGGGCAATGGGTCTTAGATTTACTGTATTTAAAACTGCTCCTGGATATTATTTGAGTTATGCTGATGTGGATCAAAATCAGGCAGAGTTCAACGGTTGATCTACATGGTCACTCAGGATTAAGAATGCTGGCTAGCATGGATTTAACTTACTAACTTAGGTGTAGTGCAGATAAAAAAATATGCCTAAATTGTAACTTTTTCTAAAAAATCTTTCAATGGCATTTAAATAGTCAACATAGGTTTTTAATTTGTTTTGGTTTTTTTTTTTTTTAAGGAACTATTTGCTTGTTAGTATGTGTAGGGTGTTTTTTCAGCATGTATAGGGAGAAGCACTGGGAGATGAGAAACACAGAACCATAGAATCATTATAGTTGGAAAAGACTTCCAAGATCACTGAGTTCAGCCTTTGACTGCACACCACAATAATAGTTAATAAATAATAATAATAATAATAATAACAACAACAACAACGACAACAACACTAAATGCCATGTCCAGGAGTTTCTTGAATGCTTCCAGGGACAGTGACTCCACCAAGTTAAGGACCTGGTGAGAAATGTAATCCAGGTGGTGCATCTTAAAGTCTGAGGAAAAAGCCCACAGCACCATAATAATAACAAAACAGTATTTGGCTTTTCAGACAAGGAAATTTGGTTACTCTCAAATACACATAAGGAACCCCTTGTAACTGGAAAGCTTGGCTGCTACTGATGAGGATAATTCTTGCCAGTGAGTCTTTGCACACTCACATAGAGGTAGTGCACACATGCCTCACACAAATGGGCTCTACCTCTTACAGCTACCTAATAAAATAGAAATATTTAACACAATATTCAAATGAACTACTCAAATGGTGCAGAATTTTTTCTTAAACAAACACCGTTTTCCACCAGGTGTCACTCTAACATCCCATAAACCACGACTTTCAATGAAAAAAAGCGCTGAAATATCTCCTTTCTTGTTTATTTTCCTCTGAACATATTGAGAGAACAAATAGTAACAGTCACTTGACTCTTTGGATTTTTAACCTGAATTTCAGAATTTCTACAAGAAGAGAGTACTTATGGGCTTTAGAAGCCAAACTTTAAAAGGACTGTTTGCAATATCTGTAAATGACAAAGCATAAAGCGTAATTTATAAGTACATCCCTTCCATAACACTGTGCCCTGACATGGAACTAGGGATCCAAATCTTGTGAGATGTCATTAATAAACCTTGTCTTATAAATTATTAGTCAACCTTGATCTTATATTATAGATCTTACAGAATATAATTTCCCTTATCACAAAGACCAGCTAAAGGAAGGTATGTTTGTTGACCAGCACATCTGCAAAAGAGAAGACTGAGAATGAAGAGAAAATCAGAGAAAAGAAAACTTGATCACAATTCCCTACCTAGACAGAAGTACATATCAGAGCTCTTTACAAACCATGGATTCATATTTCAAGTTCTTTTGAGTCTCTTTTAAGAGAAATAGAACTATGTACAGACAAATGGTCAGCCCTGATAGCAATGAATAAGGGTTATCATACCTTGAGGAGAAACATGTACATTATTACTGCTAGTAAAGTGAGTAACTAACAGCTTCTTTATACCTGAAATTACCATGATCCATAAAGACAAACCTTTCCTGTACATGAACATGCACATGACTGTGCATACATATATGTGAATGGTTAATATAAGCAGACTAAGGATTGAAGACACTGAGCTTTAGTGCTTTGCTGCACTTGCAGCACAAGATTAAAACTATTGGCTCAAGGTGGGTTGGCAGCCTCCTCTACCATTCACCCCAGTGCACAGTCACAGGCTGCTGCACATACAGCCAGAAAGATCAGGTGGGAAACACCTCCTGGGCTGCCAAAGGGTTACAGCTCAACACATTAACATAAACCGATGGCAGCTTCAGCTTATTTAAATAGTACAGGACAAAAGCTCTCAAATGGTCAGCTCCCAGATGACCCAGTCCTGGAGTTGTGCCATCATTCCTGCCCCTGTGACAGCAATCTCCACCACAAAGGCAAGCTAAACTACTCAATGTAATTCCCACTCCAGCAAACTAATTTTAATCTCCTCACACATTCGAGTCAGGTACCTAAAATCTCATCAAATGAAATAATTGTCTATGTGCTGCCACTTAAACAATCTGTGCACAGTTTCACAAAACAGCAGCACATAGCAGGAGTCGGCAGGACAACAAAAACTGAACACGGGATGGCTGAGGAGACAGACAGGGGGACACCCAAAGCCCACAGATGTTTGGTCCAGTCTGAGCTGTTTGTGTCCAGTCACACAGCACCAAAATTTCCTTGAAGATAGACTACCATTCATGAGTCCTATCTTGATGGGACGGGAAGCTGGGAGAGGTGAGAAAGCAGAGACTGTCAGTCCCTCAACCAGCCTACAGGGCAGAGCAATGAAAAGGAAAGTCTCAGCTTTTACTTATCAGTTGCTACCTTCTTCATCTTGGGGAGGTCATTCTGAAAAGATATGCTGACATGAAGCACTCACTAAGTGATGATGGATATTCACTCTTTTGCAAAGATCATAGATTATTCTCATTTTCCCTCCGGCAATGGGCCCCCATTAGATTTTTAATTTCTTAGTAAAGTAAGTGAACAAGGACCCTTAGGACAAAAAGCTTCCCTCCACTGCCCACTCCTCCCTCCTTCCCCTTGTATTTGCTGGTGCAACTGCGAAGACAGCTGTTTGTCTGGCAATAGCAGCCAGTCGGTCAGGGAGTGCTGTGCACAAACAGAGGGAAGGCCATACAAGAGAAACCCCCTGTAGTCTGGCTCAAGATTTATATCTATCTCTGCAGATTAAAGAAGTGGGGTTGGGAAGGGGGGGAGAAACAGACTGTTAAACTGGATCAAATTGGAAAGACAGTCATGCATGAGATCCTTAGCTAAACCAGTCAGGAGACAGGGATTTGCTTCTATTGATCTGCAGTAATGATGACTGGAGAAATGTCTCATTAAACGATGCACAATGATGGATTTCAGACCAGGCAAATTTGAGCTGTGGAGATTAACAGGAAGAGATGTAAAAGCTAGGCCAGGATAGAAAATATAAGGTATGCTAAAGGGAAACATGGATCTATAAATATATTGCTAAAAATTCAAATCTAAAAGAAAAATAATATATTAGGGCTTATAAAACTATTAGTGTGATCATCATACACAACATTAGGAGAGACAATAAAAAACCCTCACTGTTAAGTAGGTAAATCTTGCACTACTTTTTATATTGCTTTAAAGAGGATGAGTTGGCAAGGTATTTGCAAAGCTATTTAGTGATTTGTTCATCTGTGTTATCTATTAGAAATCTCCTGACTATTACCAATCAAATGTGCTGCCTGAAATTTGAAGAAAAGTAAATTTCAACATACACAAGTGGCAGGCAGTGCAAGAGTGTGAGTGTAAAATGGCCTGATGCAGGATGTCTGAAGAGGATTGCATGAAAAAGATGTGCAAAGGGTTTTAGAGAGAAACAGAAGGAAAGAAGATTGCATACCACAGAGGGAGTGACTTATGGTTCTGAGCATGTAGATCAGTGTTTAAGATACAAAATCTAGATGAGGAGAAAAAGACAAAAGGTGCAGAAGCAGTAGTGCAGATGACATGATCTTTGTAAAGATCTTCAGAACAGTCAGATGTTCAGTTTGCATAAACATCTCCAATAAAATCTCCTCCTCTAACACCTCCTGGTTTCCATGGCATTCCCAAATACCTGAACATTTCATTTCCCAGTAGTTCCATAAAAAGGAATTGCTTATCCAGCAATCCAGAAGCGAGCCCATCTGCCTTGAGTTCCTTACAGACTGAGAAGCAACAGTGCCCACCATGGAGACAGGAATTAACTGGGACTGGATTTGACCATTTCAGTCACCAGCCTGAGAAAGTGTGTTGCTGGACTGTTGTTTGGATGCACTGCTCACTAACCTTTTGGTAGGTATCTAGAGTCCCAGTCCTTCTCCCTCCCTAAATTCCCTGCCTTGACTGGGCAGTATCTCTGGGTACAAGCACTGACACTGGTCCTCTCCACACAAGCAAGAGCAAATCTCCTCATAGTAGCAGGAAAAAAATTAAGGATGTTATCTAAAACACAGGCTTGTTGCAAACAGCTGGAGATATATCTGATCCCTTCTTTTCTGAAGGAGAGGGAAACATTCCCTGGAAAGACCATAATTAGCTGGGATCTACCATCAGGAGAAATCCTGGGGATGGCAATCCAGCACATCCTTTCCACCTGCAAGAACAGCTAAAA
This sequence comes from Parus major, assembly GCF_001522545.3. Lineage (NCBI taxonomy): Eukaryota > Metazoa > Chordata > Aves > Passeriformes > Paridae > Parus > Parus major. The sequence goes on along the minus strand of NC_031770.1, from coordinate 64,910,461 downwards.
AGGTAAATGCTGTGGGCAAGACAACACTTTGCCTCAGCTCGCTAACATGCACCAAAACCACAGGCAACCCAGTCAACTACAAGTTTTATCCTCCAAGGGTTTCAAACTCCTCTGGAACACCAACAGCTGCCATGACTTAACACAGGTCTTCTCCTTGCCCTTCTGGGTGCAGGGGAAGGCCTGGGCATCCCAAGTGTGCCCTCAGACCCTGGCTGGCAAGTGCCACCCCCCCAGGAGGAACCCCTGCCCTTCTGGACCAGTAGCTGAGAACCAGAGGGATCATCTAAGAATCTCAAAAGGCCACTGAATTGAGTCTGCCAACTCCATTGACTGCAGCAGCAGTCATTTGGATTTAGATGTATTGATTTTAAATTAATTGCAATGCTTTTAAACAGCCTAAGTATTATCTGCCCACAGCCATATGTGCTGACCCTCGAGCTGGCACAGACATGCTGACAGAATCACAGCAAGATAGTGGTTTGGGTGTGAAACCAGCTTTATTATTTTGTTTTGCTGAGGAAATTTCCTTCCAGCTGAGGGAAGTTTCCTTCCTCAGGAAGTTTTCTTTACTGAGAAGTAGGGCAGATGCCGGAGCAAGGAGGGGACAGGCACACAGAGCTACACCAGCACACTGCCAGTGAAGGGGCACCTCGATGCCGAGAGGATTTATCACCCATGAAGGACATCAGCCCTGACATTCCCTGTCATGGTCCCAGACCTGTTCTCCTGCCCTGTCCTAGCAGTGTGATCCCTGCCTCCCCCTTGCAGCAGCTCTGGTGCTGTTTTGGTCCTCTAATGAGCTAATTCAGGTCCGCAGCACAGCGGAAGGACATTCACCTTGTTGTCAAGATGTTCTGCTACCTCAGCAAATTGTACTAGCTCAACACAACATCAGGTGAGCTCCAGGAAGAGGGGAAGTAAGGCAAAGAAAGGAACCCTTTGACCCAGCTGGTTTGAGCCTTCACTCCAACAGCTGCTATTGTTAACTAAATTTAGGTCTGATACATCATTGTCCCTTAACAGAGGGAAGCCTGGGGAGCAGGGTCTGCTGCTCATGACATGTTTGAATGTGATCTTGCACAACAGAGCAGTGACCTCTCTCTGCATTATGATAACACAAATAGTAAGAGGTGGCCTTTAATTGTGAGTGCATCTGGACTCCTAAAAGATTTGCAGAACAATGACATGCTTAAGCTGTAATGACAAACACTACCTCAATGTAGAGCAAGCTAAGACAGGAGAAACATTAAACAAGGGATGTCATACATGTTCATATGTTTATGCTCCCAAGATTAAAGATTTAATTAAAGAAATTAAAATTAAATTTAAACCAATAAAGATTGGTTTATAATAAGTACATTATTTTTCCAGTATTACTTACATGCACAAGCACAATGATATGCCTTTCCTAAGGCTGAAAGGACTCAGTGGAGCTCAAAGAAGAAAGGGATGCACTAAAACCAGAATATCTCTATACCAAAAATGAGAGAATGAATTATTTTAAATCAATAACTAAGATTATTTCTGAGAAGATTCTTCTGGCTTGGTTGGGGTTTTTATCTGTTTGTTTTTTAAAAAAAATTACTTTCCAGACATGTTTAGGATTTCTACTAAATTACAAACCAGAGAAAAACTATTCTATGAAAAAAGATTAATGTGTCCTTTTGCAGTAATCCACAGATTAAGACCATATCCTTCAACCTCCCTGGGCATTTGTGTTCTCAGTCCAGTGTACTGGTGGATACCCATCCTAACAACAATTTAAATGAGGTGCAGACACATGCTGTCTTCCATTGCTCTGCAAGCTGCAGAAGTTGAGGAGACTGAAGAGCTGGATACAGCAACATCTTGATATATTACAGCATCAGAATCTAGAAAGCATGGGACCAAAGGAGCTCGTGGCACTGCTGTCAACAGAGGTTCCCCCAGTAATTTCAAGGTATCTTAGATTAGGTCCAAGAACAAAACTGAAGAAAGAGACTCTGCCCAAACCGGACTACTAAGCAGTAATGTTTCATTTAGTGGAGATTCAAGGTGCACAGACTGCCTAGGCAGATATACTTCAATGTCTGTATGCCAGCAAAAATAGTTTACTGCATTTTCACATGAGTTCTTCAGATAAATATAATACATATGAGGAATTCTCTTTAGGTATGTCTTCATAAGATTAATAAAACAAAACAGCTACAAATATTTCCTTTATGTAACAACAAGTTAGTCTTCACTCGATAGAATGTCTGTCTGCAAATGTTATTATTTTCTGACTATGGTATCTCTGTCATACTGTTTTTGTTTCCTTTGCTTCAGTGTTTGCCATTTTATTTCATTAATGAAATTCTACAGATCAAAGCAGCAACAACAACAAAAAATATTCATGGGACAGTAACATATAACAAGGAACATCAAGAAAAAATACTGGGCATAAGATGCAAGGAAGTAAGTGAAGGTTCCTGGTCCACCAAATCCAGGCTGCAACCAGCAGAAAGCAATGTGAAATTACCTGCATGTGCTCCAGAGTGGTTTGTAACTGAGAGGAGACTGAAGAGCAGCCAGGCTTCCAGCTCCTGCTCATTTAGACCAGAGGATTTGCCTCTCTAGATGCCTAGTAATAGGAGCACGTTGTTGGGAGTGTGGGAGAGGAATCAGATAATGCCATGAGAATGAATCAAAATCCATTTGATCTCTCTCTTTTCCAAGTAAAAGCTACAAAGTCAGCTAGAAAAACAGTTCTGCATGCTAACATGAATCCCAATGATTGATTAATATACCATGCTCATCTTTTTTGAAGCAGTAAATCAAATACCTATAAATGCCTGGATGGTACAGTATTCAAATGTAGACAGCAGAAATCTGAGCCTAAAAGATTATGGTAACTCCTGAAAAAGTGCTGAGTCCTTGTAAATCCCTCATGAGCTGGGTGCTGCATGAGAAAGCCAGAAACTGCAGGGACTCAGGTCTTTGAGAGAGAGAGAGAAGAGGTAACTGCAGAAGCTGAGCAGGTAATTATTACCAGGGTTAGTTTTGGCCTGGTTGGAGCAGACAATAACAATCTTAGCTGTGGCTGACTGCACCAACACCGTGCTCACCATCTGGCATTCTGGGTGTGCATCCTGCATCCTTTTGTGCCAGACTAATCCCAAGTGTCCCAAGGCATGTCCTCTGTGAGGCTGCCTGATTCTCTGGGCACACGAGGAACTGTGGCTGGGTGGGGTTTGTTAGGGGGACTTTGGCCACAAACAGTTGTTATCTGCCACTGCTGGTCAAGCCCCATAAAGGTTTTCTTGTTCCCAGATGGTCAGCACTGTTCATCCACTGGAGAATGAAGCCATGAAGGGCTCACTCAGACTCTTTTAAGGTATTGGGGACAAATAGATAATGCTTAGTGTGGGAACTCAACATGGCCAGGCAGCAGGAGCTAGAAACTAAGGCAGCAGAGCTGCTCACATGGTGAATGCCTGGCCCTGGCTGTAACACCTCTCACCTGTGCAGCTGAGCAGCCCACAGGAGGTGAATGCCTGGGCTGGATCTGCACGGACAGTCAGCCCAGCCCCACCACCCTGCACCAAAACCTTCATCATGCTCAAGGGAACGAGGGTAAGAACATCTGATTTTAGTGGACGAATGCCATACTGGATATAGAGCAAAATATTAAAATACAGGTTGAATTTAAGTCTTGGAGGCAGACCTAACTTGGGTTTAACTATGCATATCACATTTGGAAAAAGGCCTTTAGGACCATTTATGAACTCTGAGGCCTAGAACAACTACCAGTATGCATGTCTGACATAACTAAGAATACAGTATCCTTAATGAAAAAATAAGAAAGCTAAGAGTTCTTGCTTTGGGAAGGAATATCTGAGAAATTATACTGTCCACACAAACCTAACCTCAGGTAGCAACAAATTTCAATTATTGATCTTTTATTATCTTATGAAGAAGAAATGTTCAAAACTGATTTGAGTGTTCACCAACATGCTGTATTTACTTTCTGTTGTGCAGTTATCTTTCACATGGAACCTAAAGCAGGCTCTAATCTTTTGTATTTCATAAACAGGCAAAATAGTACATTAAAATTAATGTAATTAAATATTAAAATATGAGAAAATATTCACTCAAACTCACATTTTTTTAATTATTTGCAAAAAGGAAAAAAAAATTTTTGACAGAGACAGTTTACATTTGATCAGGCTTTTACATTTAATAAATAGCCCGGCTTCAAAAAGAATTCACAGTGAATCCTTAAACTACAGACTGTAGTTTAAGATCACTACAGTTGTGATCCACAACTGTGACAGAATGAATTACAAGAATTTGACCTTGTGATTCATTGGCGTTGTGGGCCAATGCTGTGTAGAAAAGTTGCACAAGAAGCTTTTTCTCCATACATAATGATTACTGCAGATTTATGAGCTATGCTTCCACTCTGTATAACTGGCTTACTTCAGTGCAGACTTCCACAGGGCCTGCACAGAGAACGGGTGGGGGGCGGGACCACAGTCCCACACATCATAATTGCTAAATTAATAAGCATTATTACCATCCCTCTCTCTTGAAACAAATGAACTGAAGAGAAAGAAGGTCTTATTTTTCAACTCCTGAGACTTTCAGCCTGAGTTCATATCATACCCTTCAAAAAATTGCATGAACACTTGAAATTAGGAAGACGAGCTAGATCTGGAATAAACTGGATGACTTCTTTTAAATCAAGCAGTCACTCAGCTCATATTTGCTTTCAGCTCTCTTAGTTATACAGCCAGGGATATCATGATCAATAAAACAGCACATAAACTGCCCTCTCCAGTGTCCATAAGTGGAACACTCTCTATATTAGAAATTATCAAGCCCTTCTTACTTGCATTCATCTCCCATTACTCCACACCTTTTGGGAAAGGTTATAGCTAGATCAATTGCCAACTTTATTTAAAATATATATAATTCAAACATAATTTGTTATTCCTGGAAGTGACCACTGGATTGCTTCATATTTTGCACAAGTAACTTCTTAGCTCCTACTTGGATGCAACCTCATAAACACAAGCAACTGATTAAGACTCCTTGTTTCCCATGGAAAAAAAATGCAGACTGTGCAAATTCAGCTGTGAACTCCCTCTTGAAAATCCCAAGCATGCTACCGTTAAAAATTACATAGTACCTATGTATTAATGGGCAAAATTTGACATTTTTAAAGAATATACGGACTAATACCTTGCAGAAACACAAAGACTCTTTAAAACACCTGTACAATCAATCAGAGCTTTGTCACTGACAATGACCAAGGATGCTGCCAACCACTAAGTTATAAGCTACTACTGTTTTGACAGTGTCATGAATCCCTAGATCATATTTTTCAAGGCAACCCTAAAACAATATGTTTAAATGAAAAGGAACATTCTGCCCCATATTTCTTGACAGCAGCATAGCATATTTGGTTGATTGTCTTCAAAATCCAGATGATTAGCAACTTTATTTCTTTTTCCTTGAAAGTATGAAAAATTATGACCTAAGACTACCAAGCAGCTGTGAGAAACTGCAAAATATGTGGCAGTGGGACAAATGATTAGTCTTCAACTTGATCTCATAATTACATCATAATAGGTGACATGATTGGATAGGTTACAGCAATTAAAGTGATGAAAAGTGCACATTCATCCCCTATATGACTCTCATTAGAGTTACACCCAACTGCTGCTGTTGCAGTGAATGAGGCTGCCTCTTAGCATCCAATTATCCCATAGACATTCCCAACCAGTGCTGGGAAGAGCCCTGCTATCACCCCCACCCTGACAAAACCTTTAGTTCTCAGCTGCTGAAAAGACAAAAGTCTTGAAGCCTGCTGTAGTTTAGTTTTGTCTCCCAGAATTTATTGCCTGCAATTTCTTTTTCCATGCTCTTATGGTCCAAGAATATTTATGGTCTCTCCCCCCTGGGGATTTTTGCTACCAGTGTAATTACATAATGACACTATATGGTTCCAACTCATCCATATGGGTGCAGGCAGTGGCCTGTTCTAGTGAAAGTTAAACTGTTTCTTCTATCAGATTTTTCTTCTGTCTGATTCTTGCCTCATGCTTGCCTTAAAGTACTGAGGAAGCATTCAGTCATGATATCCTCTTACCTGCTTGCTCAGAACTACTTGAAAAGTGGAAATGTTATTTTACCGACTCCTTCTCTCCTGAGCATTTTCACACCTGGAGAGTTTACATTTAGCAAGGAGGGAAGCTGCTAACATGAAATTTACCAGAACCCAGGCTAGCTCTGAGAAGGAGGGCACAATCCCACAGTCTACTACAAATGGGTAGATTTTTTTCTACTTGAAATGGGTAAACTGCAAAATTTTTTGTAGTTAGGTGAATATTCAGAGGAGTCCTGAAGGTCAGTCCATTTTCTCATGGTTTAATGGTATGCAGACCTTAGTGGAAGGTGGTGTTTTACAGGCTGAAATGTCTGCTGCTCCATGGGCAATGCCTTAGATTCCAATGATAAAATAAAAGCATAGAGCATCGTGCCCATAAAATACTCTACATATACAGAATAATTCATGTATATTTCAAGGAAATTGCTAAACTACCTAAGCCATGCTACAGCCTTGTGGCAGCAGTGACTTTGCTGTAGTCTGACCATTTTTAACAGAGAGGACTCCTCACATAGTGTATACAAATGTTGCATCTAGACACATTTCATGATTTTACTTTATGTGTTCTATTTTCTGATTTATTTTTTTTTTTAATAACCACAGTGAAAAGCCAATATCACAATATGAATTCACAACACCACCACGTACACTTCTGGCAGATCACCATCCCTGAATACACAACCACAGCATTTTGTTCTCAGCGTTATCCTGTAAATCCACTATACCATTTGCTTTTGCCCCAGTGAAAATGCAAAACCCGGCCCGTGTATAAAGACTGCTAAAAGGCCTCTCAATCTGCAAGCTATCCTTCTGCTAATGAAGAGATTAACATAGCTCTCAATGTCTAGAATTGTTCTTGAGTTTTGTAATTTGTAACCTCGGGTCCTCTCCATCTCATTGTGTTTTCAATACCTCCCCCTTCTTCTATGCAAAGAAAAAGCTTTCCATTTACTAAGAACACAAACTTTCCTGTTAGCTGCACAAAAGCGAGACTGCTCCATTAAGATGAAACTTAAACCTTTTTGTATAAATTAAGGTTTTGGTTTCTATTTTTTTCCCTAGAACCTATACAGAACAAGATGCTTTTGAAAGGAAGGATATATACAGTGTCAAGTTTGCAAGATAAGCTTAGGTGAACTCTGTGGTGTGTTCTTCCTTCCTCCCCTGCCCCTTGCCCCAGACAAACTACCAGTTTAGCATCACGCGAGGAACACAAAGGCTCATCAGATGATTTAGGTCTGCTCAGAAGCAGTTCTTTCTCTGTGTATTATATACAATTATGCAACAGTATATAAAAAGTACAGATCAAGAAAGTAAATCCATGAAGCTAGACTGTGCAAGTCTACAAATGAAATCTAGGTATGTCCCCATACTGACCATCCATCTTCTGATTGAGCTGATTCTTGAGCTGATTTTGTCCTGAAGTCCTCACTTTCTGCTTCTTCATTCTGAGGTCAAAGGTTTGTGGAGTAAAAACTCAACTGCTCATTTGCAGGTGGCTGCACAGTAAAGGCATCCATACAATGAGCGATGAGACACATTATCTAGTTGTAGGTGACTCAGTTAATACCATTTCCGACACACAAAATACTCCTAACTCATACCATTGGAAAACTACCTGTAAAGGCATATGCTCATGCTAAAAAGTAGCCATGTGTTTAGGTGCATCAGGTCTTTTCCAAATTAAGTCAGTGCTAGTGACTAAAATCAGTTGCATTAAGCTGTCAGAAGTGGTTTGGCAGGGAATTTTCCTGTTGTGAAGCTCCCACTGTGTGACAATGTATTAGTCAAGCTCAATGTATGCTTTCTTTCTGAACTAATCTTTTGCCTTAAAGCATTTGCCTTTAAAACTAAATTTATTTAAAAGCTGGATTTTACTCTCCTCCTTACAAAAGGAAATTTGGAAAAGTACACGTGAACCAGTGTAGCAATGTGACAAGGGTTACACCAGTTCTCCTTCTGAATAGCAACTTTGAGAGCTATGAACTATTTCATTCATCTTAATGATTATTTAATCTTGGAAGCTGACAGTAAGTTCTTTGCCTACAGCATATTGAAAACTGACAGAGAAAGGGCATAGTAATGAGAATTTAATAGCAAAATAAATAATACAGAAGCTACTTCACTGATTGCATTGTTATTATTATCCTGCTGAAGTCAATAGGAAAGCTGTGCTTCCAGCACCTGGGAGAGGAACAGGGCTTCCCCCTGCACTACTACTTCCTGAGCACTGAAGGTTTGCAACAGGGAGCACGTGGCCTTGGACAAGCGACCAGCTGCGGCTGAGCCCAGCGTGGTGAGACGATTGAAAAGGCAGCCTGCACGCTTTCCCTCCACCAGTGCTCTCCTTACTGGCCATGAGTGGAAAACAAATACCACTCCCAGATATTTTACAGCCCCAGTCTCAAGGGCATGACTTATCATTTCACTACGAATCATTGAAATAAAAATAACTGTGAATTGAATCATTATCTCTCTGTCTCAGAGGGCACTGCCAAGCCTCCAGTGCCCAGGAGATGAAGAAAGCCTCCTTTCATGGTATCTACCAACCTACCTTCCCTCTTGTTCTCAGCCTCCTAGAATTGTGTGACAGGCAAAAACCACTTTGGCCTTCCAAGGCTCCTAACTTGCCTCTACCAATTACCAACCATCCAAGTTCTGTGGAGAGATCAGCACTAGTGACATTATCTGCAAGCTCCATGGCAAAGTGTGTTTTGCACATTAAATTGCTCAAGATCACTAAAGACGGTTTGTTGCAGTACACAGAGCTTCCCTGAGGCTAGTTGGGATTGACCTGCAGGACTGTTCTGTCCATACTACCATAGCCCTTAACAAATATAACTAGAACCTGGCACTATTACTAGAGAATATATTCTAGACCTCAGCTGATGGAATACAAATCAGTATGATTCCCAGTACCAACCCCTGTAGGACTGACTGGTTTTGATTGCCTGCTGAGACTAATACAAAACAATGCACACTCATATGTTGTTATATGGCTTTTCAACAACTACCACTCTTTCAAAGATGATATATGTTTTCCAACATATGTATTATCCTATGCATCTCCCTTATGTTTCCATTTATACTGAGTCTCATTTGTAGGTTTTGAACCAGAATTTGGTACCGGAAAAACTATTTTCCGGGACCACAATATTTTCATCACTTCTGTGGGGTCTTTAAATCCAGTCTTGAGGCTGCTGCAGAGTTTGACTTTCTGGCCCCTTTGTCTCCATAATCACCCTCATTTGTATGGATTTTCTCCTGACAATCTTGTAGTTGTCCAGAGACAATTACAAGAACAGGCCACATTTATTCACATGGACACACTCCTCTTTAAAAGTCTTTCAGCCTTCAGAGCCTCGCAGAGAGTGACCCATCCCAATCTCCTCCAACCAGAAGGATGCTGGCATTTGTTGGCAAAATCCAGTGAGGATTAATCTGACCACCAAACTGCTGCACTAACACTCTCTCTGCCTTATTCTATCTCTAACAGTTTAGTCTAGATTTCAAACTCTCCTTTGAAAGAAGGGTAAGTCTCAAATACTAACAACGTGTGTTAAATACATACACCAAGAATATAATGTACTGGGTACATGGCAAAAAATATGCCTGATCACATATGGTGTCTGAAAAGTTAAAAAACAGACATTAACACTTACAAAACAAGAGCTCAATTAGAATAAAGGTTTACCAAACTCGACTCTTTCTAACATAATATAAAATCTAGCAATGTTGTCTCTGACATACCAGTTAATTCTGTACTTCATTTTAGCACAGCAGCACAGTGCTCCTGACCTGCCAGCAGTGTGAATCCACCTGCCTCACAGCAACCCATCCCCGAAAAGGCTGTACAGTCAGACAGCCCACCTTCCATTCTCCACCGCTCTTTTTAAAGGCAAACCATTGGGGCCTGCTTAACATTCGTGTCTCCTGTGACAGCTGACAGTGTCGTGCATCTGCAGCCCTCCCTGTGCCACAGGTTTCTTCACAGCCGGACAGTCAAGGTGCTACCCAGAGAGATGCCCATGGCACACTTTAGAAAACTCCTATTTAACTCAGCCCATAATTGTAGCAAACAATGCTGGCACAGATTAACCATACGGTTTGCGAACCTGCATGGAAAGACTTCCTCGGGACCGAGAAGCCGGATCACGACCCCAGCTGTGCTGAGGGGGCCGGACACTCCCGCTTGCCCCACTCGTTCCCGCGCCCACACCCCGCGGCGTTCCCGCGTCCCTTCCCGCCCTGCCAGCGGGAGCGACGCCTGGGAATTAGCCTGCAAGCGGCAAAATAATCCCGTTTCCTCAAGAACATACACGTATATACGAGGGTGTGTGTGTGAATATATATATGTGGGCATGTACCCGGCTTGCCAACTTCGGGGGCTCGCAGGCGATGCTGGGGGCTGCACGGCTTTGGGGACACGCCGCGGCCCCGGTGCAGCACCCCAGAGCGGCGGTGGGTGGGAGAAGCAGCGCTCGGCGAGGGGAGGGGGCGGCGGGGCCGCGCCGGCCCCTCGGTCCGCGGCAGGAGGAGGAGATACCCCGAGCGGCAGCCCAATGGGAATAGTGGCGCTTCCCCTTCTCCCGTTTCCTCTCTCCACCCCCAGCCCCAGGCCGGGGAGGCGGGAGGCGGCAGCACTGCAGCCCGGCCGCCGGCGGGGCACGGGGCCAGAGGCAGCCCCGCTCGGCCCCTTCTCCGCCTCCGCAGAAGCACCTGCGGGGGAGAAGGATGCCGGGAGGTGGCCGCCCCCCTCCACGGGAGCGTGGGCTGGCTCCGGAGCCGCCCCAACGAGAAGGAGGAGGAGGAAGAGGAGAGGAAGAGAAAGGAGCAGGAGGGAAGTGGGGAAGTTGTGCCTTGCCCGCCCCGCCGAGAGCCGGAGCCATGGGCCCCGCCGGGGGGGCGCGGGCCGCCCCCTCGCTGCTGCTCTCGCTGCTGCTCGGAGCCTCGGCCCCGCTCTGGCTGCGGGCGGAGACGCTGGGTGAGTCCGGGGCCGGGCGGGGAGGCTCGGCAGGCGCGGCCCCGGGGGCTGCCCGCGCTGGGGGCGAGCGGAGGGGTGCTGCGGGCTACCCCCGCCGTCCTCGCCTCGCCGCTCTGCGGGAGCGTAGCCTGAGCTGCTCTCAGGGCTGTATATAGCTGACCTGGTTAATCCTCGCCGGGTTTATCCCTGTGTCTGAGTAGCTGTGAGATTAAAGTGGTAACCAGCCTTACGGTAAATGTATACTATGAGTTTCTTGATCTTTGTTAATTGGGACTTTTTTTTTTCTTTTTTTTTTTTTTTTTTAAAAATAAGTCAGATAAGCGGCGAAAAAGTCTCCGCCAAGTTGCGTGCAGGAGGCAGGGGGAGGCCACCTGGGCGCCCGCCTGTGGCCGCGCCTCGTCAGCCCCGGCGGGAGCCCCGGGCGCGGCGGGCGGCGCTCGGTCAGCGGCAGCACCGCGTCTGCTCCGGCCGGGGCTGGGGCTGGGGCCCGCAGCCGCTGTCCCACAGCCGCCTACAGGCTGCTCTGCTCTCCCACTGCCTCGGGGAGAAAGCGAAATGCCCATACTCGTGCCGGGACAAAGTTTCGTAGGCATCTCCAGGAGATGTTACGAGCCTTTTTGTGATAGTGCTGTTTGTCGCAAATAGAGTGCGGGTACCAGTCTCTTTACCCTGTGTTTTTAAGCTTCCTGTGTAAGTTACCAGTAGAGCTGACATCTCCGGCTGCAGAGTTGCAACCTCTTGGCTGTTGCATTGCGTGGCCTGATGCATCCGTCTTAGAAGACTTCACTGGCAGCTACCGATAAAATAGCTAATATTGGAAACTAAGCATCATAATGAGCTTGTCAATGCATTCAGATAACTTAGAAGTCCTGTATTAGCGTTCCGACTTGGCTGCAAATTCCCGAACCCAGCGCTGTGAATTAGCTGTATACAGGCATTGGCTGAAAGTACTTCGCCTGATTCTTCCCATAGCCTCCTATTAACAGAGATTTCTGATATGAATCTCCACAAAAGGGAGAAGTTGGTATGAGTCGTGTTGCCACTTGCCAGCTTCATGGTCGCTTTGCAGTTCTGTCCTTGAAGTGCTGGGATACCAATTTGATACGTTCCAGGAAACATATGTAGCAAAGAGAAAACATTCCCTTAATCCCCTCTTTTCATCAGTGTTTTGAGGCTTTTTTATTTTTTTTTTATTTCCTCTTTCACCGATGCTTGTCAATGGAACCAGGAAAGTCATTTGGGGAGCAAATGAGTAATAGTAACTCTGCTGTGATTTCAGGAGGTTTTGGTGTGTACAATGACACCGTAGAAAGTATGAATGTCCCTGCTTGTCCATATTCCCAAATTAATTGGTAAAAACACTTTTTTTTTTTTTATTCATGTCAAAACTATTTCTACTATCGAATCAACAGAATGGAAACACAAATACTCTTTTGCCTGGTTCTCTTTTGGACCAAACTCAAATTTAAAAGATAATCTGTCCAGTGTCTAGAAAGCAGAAAAGATGTTGATTCCCCTCTTCCACTTGATTTCTCCATGGGGGAAGTTCTGTGTTTGCTTATTACTATTACCCTATAAATTAGGGCAGGCTAAGTGTTCTAAAGTCACACCAGTGGAGAAAGGAGATAAGGATAAGTGGATACAAACTTCCTGTCACACAAGCTTCTTGACTTGATTTAAAAGTTGTAATGGAGCAGGAGAAGTGCCAGAGTGAATCAGGCTTGAGTTTCAGATAATTCTGTATCTCGTCACCACTGGTGTTTCCTACCAGCTGGTTCAAAGAAAGATGCACTGGTTTAAGTATATTGATTTTAAAAAAATGAAGCATTACATTTTTCTGACTCCTCATGAGCTGACTACAGAACATGTAGCCTTTACCTTTGTGATAGTTTAAACCACCACAACCTTCCTCTTAACTTTTTCTTGATGGGTGCTACAGAATGAGGATGAAGCGGCTGTTATAGCTTCTGTTCTTTTACTTTAGTTTCAAATTAAGGAAAGAGCCTTTTTTTAAGTATGGTTCAGTTATTTCAGAGAATGGTTCATATTTGATTGTGATTGTGTAGAGTCCGGGTGTCAACACTCTTTTTGTTCTTGAAAATATGTTAAACGTGTATGTTGACTGAGGAATCTACGAACGTGGGATTTTGTTGTCCATAAAATGGTAATGAGAAAGGTTGAGTGTTAAGGGAAATTACTTTAATTAAAAAATATTTACAGGCTTAGTAGGTCTCACCTGGAACAAATACTACATCTATGACTGTCCGTGAGTAATAAATAGCTTTGGGAGTTACAATAAAAGGTGGTTATTTTCTCTTTTTATTCTTCTGTACACCGATCTTCTCTTGGGGGTTCAGTTGCCAGTTCTTTGCTGACAACTGCAAAACATATCTTGTTCCCTGTCTGCCAACCTCACACAGCCATCCCATATCCTGGTATCTCTTCTAAAAATCTCTTCCAGTGGTTAGAATCCAAGGCAGAAGGGCATTATCTTTGCCTTTCACCATTCCCTGTTTTTTCTTCAGGTGTTGTTGAGCAAGACCTTGAACCATGTAGTTGTGGGCAGCAGAAATCAGAGTTGAATCTGAGTCTTTCAGAGTTTCGACTCATTTTCTGTTGCATTTCTGTACAGTAGGACTTAAAACTGATCCGAAGGTTGTTTGTTTGTAGGAAGGCATAAGAGGAATGGGGATTTTAATCTATTAAGTACAAGATTTAAGCCACTGCTCTTGCTGTACCTCGTTTATTTTCACTTCAAATAAAACACAGCTATGAAAGTAGTTCATGTGAGATTTGCAGATCAGCATCCAGGAGTGAGCTGTGCTTGCTGTGTTCCTGGATCTGTTGGCAGTTGCACCCAATGCCCAGTTGGAAGAATCGATGGGGAGCAGACTTTTATATGTTTTGAGGAAAGGCTGTTATTCAGCGTGACAACAGTGTATCCAGTAATTACCAGAGATTATGCCTGTTCTCAGGGGCTTGGACAAAACCCTTGCTGAAGAACACTGGTGTGATCATGGTAATCCACTTTGTATGCCCATTTCCAGCAGTTTGAAATGCAGATTGAGATGAGTCTTTCTTCTACCCAAACCCCCCACCCCCCACTTCAGTTTCTGAATATAAGTGATTGGTAAATTTTCAGTTTGTTTGCTTTTTGTCCTTATGTCTGTTTCCTTCCTTGGCTCCTTCTCTCTTGCCTTGGGAATGCTGACTAGAATTGCTAAAGAGGGAGGCAACAGTTTTCCAGTTGCAGTTCATAAGCAATGCGCGTATCCACCACAAGAAAACTGCAATGTTTTCAGTCACACAGACTTTGCTATAAATAGCTCTAAGCTCTTCATAAGTACTTCTCTTTAGGTTATCAGGGGATGTATTTCAAACAAGTTCAAAGACAGGGAGGGCAGCAGGAGTCTCTCTGACAATTCAGGGAGAAAAAGATACTTTGGGAAAGTTGTTACCTGCGTGGCTGTTGAATCATATTTCATGAAAATTAGTTGTTCATTTGCATATGCAAAAATATATTAATTTATATTTATCGAAACTGTGTCACCTTTAGTCCATCTGAGTTATGTGAGTAGCGCAGTAAAAATTACTTTGGAAAAAATAGCAATTTTGAAGACAGTCATGCTCCTGTGTAGAGATGCCTAAGGTACCTTTTCAAAAGTATCTTAGGTACCAGGACTAGTATAGTTTTGAAAGCCCATCTGAGCTCTCACACTGTGCCGAGAAGTGTGGTCCTATGTGGTGGCAGGCACTGAAGTCCTCAGTATAGACATCACTGTAGTTTGGGGCTGGCTGTATCAGATCAGATGCTCTCCTGTGGCATGTACTCATCAACATATGGGTTTGCACCATCTGCTAAGAATAAAACAAGCCAGACAAAATCAAAATAAAATCCTTCTGACTGGATTCAGCGGAATGGTGTTGGATCCCAACTAACTGCAATAAAAAATATTAATAGCAATGCATAAGAATGAGCACACCACTTCCCCAAAAGGTTTAATTAGTGTTACAACTGGGAGTGGGAAACTTCAAACTGGGACAAGCTAATAGTGATGCTTAAATAAAAAAAGGATAGTGGTTTGACTAGTTTTAAGAGTATACAGATAGCTTCATTTTTGCTTTCAAAAGAAAGTACAAACTATCTAATTAAACTGATTTTTGTCTGTGAAAATTGTGTGAGTGCTAAAGCCACATTTTTGAGGTTGGCTGTATGCTTGTACATAGAGAGAGGCTGCCAGTAGTTATGGTTAGGGTTGTTGATCCTGTATAATTAGGCCTGGGAGCTGAGTGTTTTGAGGAGAGGAAGCATTTTGGTCTTTCATTGTGTCTCTCCCTAATTTTGACAGAGCCAGAACTTGCCTCTCAGGAGTTTCCTTCCAAGACAAGAAGGCTTAGTTTTGAGGTGCTGGTACTTTCTCATCCTCTTTGAGCAAGATTTCCAGTTCCAGTGTGTCTGTATTATTTGTTTCCATTTCCCTGATGGGATGGGATTGCTGTGTGACGGCAGCTCCATTCTTCTCCCCCACCTAGGCATGGAGAAGGATGAGTGCACCCATGTTGTGCAGTATTTGCCCATCTCCAAAGAGCAAAGAGAAGGTGTTTTTGAGCCAACCGTGATGAGGGACAGGAGAATAAATGGGGAAAGCAGAGCAGGGCAAGGTTAGAAACACAGTTCCCAGGCCTCCTACAGGACCAGTGCAGAGGCCCAGCAGCCTGCTACCAAAATACCTCAGCCCTGGAGGGGCAGAGGCAAAAGGGGAGAGACTCCCCTCTAGAATAGAGTAAGAAAAGGCCTCCGTCCCATGGGCCTTTTGCAGCCACATGTTGGTGCCTTTTGGGTTCTGGTGTTCTAATAGTGTGTGGGGATTGATGTCACCCTTGTTCAGCTCCCTTTTACCATTCGTGTACTCTTCCTAGAATGTCCTTCCTTCTCTTAACCTCCATTGACTCTGTTTTGCCGCATTGCTCCACCCCTGTTATCCCCTTGGTTCTCCCAGCCCTTATCCACTCCCCTGCACCACTTTTCCCTACTGGACCTCAACCCTGAGGTCCACCCCTTTTTCCCCATATTTAACCCTGTGCCCTGAGCCCAACCCTAGGTTCTTGTCCCTGCACCTATTTGAGGCTGTGTTCAATAAAGCAGTTGTTGGACTGCCAGACGAGAACCCATCCCTTCATCTAAAATTGTCAGCATTTCCTACGGTGTGCTTGGGGCTCAGAGACGCAGGTCAATCTCTGGGGTCTCACTGCAGCACTCACTGTAACAGACCAGGGTGTTCATTTTCATATTTAGTATCACGCATTTCAGCTCAAGCTGCATCTGTAATTACATTGCGGTTCATTGGGCATTTAGTTAAGCTCTAAAACATTGTTTCTTCCCTCAGTTACTGCAGAAACCTCATATCCATCACGGTTTTATTCCATGATGTTCAAGTTTCTGGCATTCCCACCACAAATTGTTCAACAATATTGGATTTCAGTCTAATGCTTTGACATTAAAGTTGAAGTCATGTTGATGTCATCTTCCAGATGTTCATGTCTACTGAATAAAAATTTTGTTTGTTTGTTTTATTTCAAATTACAAAAACACATGGGGAATTCTGGATGTGATCCCTCATGCTATACAAAGGCCTGTGTGTGTCCTGTCAGAAATCAAACAAAACTTTTCTTCATGGAGTGGCAGCAGAGACTTCAAAAAGCTGGAAACATAGGTGGATTTCTTCACCCACCCGAACAGAATGGCTTTGTTACGTGCCTGAGCTTTGTTGTTGCAGCTGCAGTAGCTGTGCAGAAATGAGATGTGTGGCTTCTGCCTGAAATGACTTGTGTTTTGCTCTGGTGCCACACCAGTTCTGTGTTGGTGTGTTGTTTTGACTTGATAGTCAGGAGCGCCTCACTTGTAAAATGAACTCATAACAACAACAACAAAAGTCCACACTTTGTCCTCCAGGTATGCAAAGATATATTTTGACGTGTAAAATAGATTCAGGTATACTGTGGGTCTTCTCTACTGGGATGCTTTAGCAGCAAGGTCCATGGCTCACATCTGAGCTGTTGTCTTTGTCTCAGCTTTCTCCCAAAGGCAGGGGTTTGTATTAACCCATGTTTCTTGTGTCAGCATGCTACAGGGGAATTGAAGTTCAAATGCCTCTGAGCTACTGAAGGCTTTGAGAGTGGTTTTAAGTGTTAACATCTTCAGACCCAAGGAATCAGTTCGTACTTATCTAGTAGTGTTTTAGCACAGACAGGAGAGACGTGTTTAAACTCATGGTCCTTGCCAGTGCTTGTGTTTTGAAAATTATCCGCTATTTTTTTGATGAAACTTAATTGACTGTGTTTTGTAGGTGGAAAGCAAAATAAAACTGTATCAAAATAAACTAAGCAGTTACACTGAGAGATTCACTCTTGGGTTGAATGAAAAACTGTTCAGACCTTTCTGCTCTATCCTGTTTCAAAAGTTGAGAATGTGATTGTGATTGTTTAATATTACTGCTAATTGAAACAAATCTGGTCAAAATGGAATTACGGAGTTTCGGCATAAGTGGTGTACACAGGGTGGCATAAAATACACTCCTCTCTGCTGTTTGCCACATCCATATACAAATGCCTTTTATGCAGACTCATTAATGTGGCATTTCTTGCTTTCAGTGTATCAGATTAGAGTTCCTGGATTGTTTCTTCATCTCAGTTCAGTAAAAGTTTGCTTTCATTTCTACTGGAGTTGCAAGAAACTATTTGTTGTTAGTTCACAGTAATCATGGAGGAAATAATTCCTTAGACACTGGATTCACTGAGTCAGAAGACATAAAAAAACTTTTTTCTGCTGATAAATGACAATTATTGTTTCCATTACAAACCAATTTGTTTTCTCTTGAGATGTTTGTTGATTTACACCTTGGGAATAATGGGGTGTTTGTATAATTCACTTTGAGAAAAGTAGCATCCTTTCTTTTGTCTTTTCTTGTTAACCAATTGCATATTCCACCTAGGCGTAGAGGCAGAGAAGGATACGTGGTTTTTCAAGTAAGTCAGGACAAGTTTGATTTCTAGAAAAAAAGACCATCCTCCATCATTGATAACTGTCTGTCTTGCTCGACTTGTATCACACTAACAAGGTAATTGCATATTAAAATAAGGGGAGTATGTGGTTTAATTCTATCATGTTCAGCCATTTCCTCTTGCCCAAATTAAAACTGTTTTGAAATCTTGCCTTCCCACCTGCTACTGTAACTGGAACAGCTCTGCTTCAGCCTCTCCTTACCCTGGTGTCTCTGAATTTCCTGTCCCTGTGGGTTTGTCAGTCCTTAGCACTGCTGTGAATATTCCTATTCCTGTGCAACCCAATATTCGAGTCTGGCCTTGAGCTTGCAGCATATGTTTCCCACACAGTCCAAATTTGGTGCAATATACTGTAAGTTAATCTCCAGTAAAGCACAGCGCAGAGAAAAACCTGGGAAGAAAACAGATGGAGAAAGTAGAGCAAACAATTTGCATATATATGATATGACTCTTAGTTAAGATTAGCATTTCCCACTTTGCCTGAAAAGCCCTTAATAAAAATCCAACTTCATGTTTGCCTCAAGTCAGCAGAACTGGAGGAGATGCCCTAATGGCAGAATGGCCCCTCAGTCCAGGGACAGCCCAGCACAGGGTAGGAGGGAGCTCCAGCCCTGTGTTGCTGATACATTTATGGGATGCTGTAGGCAGAGGGTCAGGGAGGAAACTGCTGTTTGTGGGATATTTGCTCCTCATAGTCTTCATACCTCTGAACCATCACCAGGGTCCTGAGTTACCCTGCATGGGTGGCTGGTGGAGGAATGTGGCCATCTTCCTATTTATTTATAGTCCTTCACGGTTCTTTCTGAGCATGCAGGTACAAGAAGTGCTTGGCAATGGACTCGGTGACTTCTCTGCACTTGAGATGTGTAATACAAACATGTATCTCATAGTAATAATTTCTTTATTTATTTAGAAACAAAAAATCAGTTTCCCATTTGCAAAAATGGGACTCTGAGATTCCTCTGAAATTTCCATACATGTGTAGCTCCATCCTCATATCTGTCCAAACCTGCACAACACTAAGATGTTGAGGTGGTCAGTCGCAGCAGTATGCCACCTTCATAAAAGGGAAGCATTGAAAAATATTTAAATTAAGCTATGCAGTAAATAAATAAATTACAAATCTCTTTTGTTTCAGCAGTTAAAAAGGCATAGAAGTTTTCTCACACCCACAAGCTCAAGAGTGCTGTATTTAGAGTGCTGAAAAGCAAATTCCAGTACTGAAGCTCGCTTCTCTGGCGGGCTACATTTGGGTATAGTGCCTAAGTCCTGGAAGCAGTGACTAAAACATACTTATTTTTGACATGTACTCTGGTACTGCCTGTCTTTCACAGATTGCATATGTGCATATGCACAGATAGTGGAACTAGATCGTGATTCACATTTGTGTTAGTGTAAGAAAGGCTTTACTACTCGTTCAGGTTTCAAACCTGCATGCTGAGTGTAAAGTTTGCTCTTAGTGGACATGGCTTGCTGTTGATAGAAGTTGCTTATAAGGAGATATCTGCTTTCTTTTGACCTTTTAACAGCTAAATAAATAAAATCTCAGATCTTGATATGTGTTTGTCTTTGTGAACTTCTGCAAAGGTGAGAGGTTTCTGGGGTTGTAAAGGCTGCCCAGGTCAGTTGTAGCAATCCTGCAAAGTCACTGCCATGTAGCTGGAAAGATTTCCCTCACTACTCCCAGATGGCTGTGCTGCAATTGCTAAAAAACTCAAGCTTTGAAAAATGGTAGTATGGATGTAAGTTACATTGCTAGATAAGACATTCAGAAGGGTTGTCAGGGTTTTTTTTCTTTACTTGATGATGGCAATCCAACTAGTTACCAAAATAACTTTTCATATGTTTGAGGCAGAGCATCTCCTGAGGCTGGCTGCAGGGGACATCCTGAGGAAAGCCAGTTCCCAGCCGCAGTCTGAATGGCTGTGGGGGTGATTGCAGCTGGGCACGTGGTGGGAATTTGTGATTTATGGAACGGCGGAACCAATTGGAGGTCATTTGCTTCTTTTGCGTCTCTGCTTTAAGAGGGACGCTACAGTAAATAATGTCTGTGAAGAGGAGGGGAAAGCATGCTGTGGTTGGTTTGACCTCCTTCTCCTTTTGCATCCCTTTGAAGCTGGTAAGTAAATAATTTGGGCAACAAAATCAGCACTCCACAGTATTGCTTTGTTTCTTCTGCTGCTCTACCTTCCCTTCCTGCTCTTGGCGCTCCTGCCAGTCACCACTTGGTTAGCTTGGGCAGCAAAATTAGTGTCCTTAGGAACTGCTGGAGCACAAAGGATAAAATGTTTCCTGACTTCCTAATGGAGTTAAATTAAAATGCAAGTCAAAGAAAATATGTACATGGTATTTGTTTTTCCCTTTTGCAACAGGGCATACTGTGATGTGGGAGACCTTTTCCCTTAAAAAGATATTAATACTAATTGGAAGGCCATGGAGGATGACAGTCACTTTTTTTTTTTCTTAGACTTGCCTTAGTTTGTAATGGTTTCTTTCATTTGAAAATAGTTTTTTCTGCATTCACAAAATACCGTGAAGGATATAATGCTGGACTTCTGAAAAAAACCTGGATTTATATACTTTTGAAGCAGGGCTCAACCAGTTGATTGGCTGGTGTAAATGGCATCTGCCTTGAATCCAGGGGCTTGTGAAATCCCCAAATGTGTGTCCATTTCTCCCTCTACCTCTCCCATGGTGACTGTGGCTCTGGAACACCACACTACTTCAGGGGAGGACTGGGGTTCCTCACCTGCCCACCAATGCCTCAGGGCTGTGGTGTTACCCTTTGTTTGAGCTCACTGCCAGGGAAAGCACAAAGCTCTCACCATTCTCTGTAGAAGTGATGGGTTTAGGTCCTGGTTGTGCAGAGGTGCCTCTTCTGTTATAGTTGCACAGCAAAGAGCTGATGCCCTTGACCCAGGTTTGGCAGCAGAGAGGTTAGAGGTGAAGCACTTAACTCTGCATTTTACTCCATCCCCTCAGAAAGCAGTGAAGGCGTGAACCCATTTGTGTTTGCAGCGTGCATGGTTCTGTTAGTGATGAAGGTTAAAGCTGCTGTATGAAAACAAAGTGTTTTCAGACCACACTGGTGGATTTGGATGGCATCTGGCAAGAAAACTTGGATTTTCTCTCTTTTCTCCTATCCCATGTGAGCAGAGAGGGCACAGGTTTGACTGGAAGAAGTTGTTTGTTTGGTTTTTTTTTTAAGATACTTAACTGTTCTTATGCATAACTCAAATCTTATTTCAAGCACAGATGCAAAGCTCCTTGACTCAGTTATTATTGTATCTTTTAATAAGCTGGAGTTATTATTTCAGTGGAAGCAATGTGGAAGATGAGACAAATCTCTTTTTTTCCTTGTGATGCTTCTCATCAGAGCTCTCAGAGCCATAGCCTTGACTCAATGGCATTCTGTTCCCTTTGACTATGTCCATTTGCTGCAGTGGCTCTTCAGAAAATGCTGGGTTTTTTGGCTGAATTCAGTGTTTAGGTATTCAAATCCAGTTTTTTTGGTCTCCTCTTAAAGGAAGGAGTGTAAAGGACAGGCCGTGAGCTCCCAACAGCTCTATTCCCTGTCCTCCATGTGGAGTAGGAGGAGCTTGCCTTCTCCCAAGCACCACTGTGAAGCTGATCTTCAAAAGGATGAAAAAATGGGAGAGAAGAGGCAGGGAGGGAAATAAGCTTGCTTTGGAGGGATCTCCATCCTGGTGGAAAGAGTGGGCAGCCAAGGGACACCAGGTAGCAGTAGTCTGTAACCAGGGAGACCAAGTGGGAAATGTTGGGGCCCCACAGGGCTCATCCAGTGGAATGGAAGAGGGCAGGGTGCCGCAGGCTGAGTGCGTGATCACGCCTAGGTATAACACGTATTTAGCACTGGAGTGAGTCCAAGGCTGTTATGAATTGCTTCGGGAGGGTGAATCAGAAGGATGAAAAAGGCAGCTGTTTGCTGCCAGGATATTGTAGCAATGCTTTTGAAAATGCTTTGATATCATACTCTGTAGCTGTTTTGGAGTTGGCCGAATCAACATGTTTCTGAAAGGTGCAGCACGTGGAAACTTTATATAGCACTGATGTGAAAAACTGTAGCCTTTTCCCTATTCAGAAAGGAATGTGCTGAGTGGTTGGATGAAGGCACTGTGCGCATCCACATGTGTGTGCAGCCAAGGGCTGGAAAAGCCCAGGGAGCAGAGGAGTGACACACCATGCACTTGTGTGCTGGGCCTAGGAGGGGATGGAAGGAAAGAGTCAGTCCAGTCAGGTGGTTGTGGGTGATAGGAGGGTACCTGAAGGAACCAGCATCATCTTGTGTGCTGCTTCTGGCACTACCACCATTTTGCTAAAGCTCAGGGGCTGTGTCCCAGGCAGCCTCGCAGGATGGGGCCAGAACTTGTTTGTGGGCATTGGTTCCATCACCTCTGTCCTTCCTGGCAGGTTAGATCCTGGAGGGGGCCCTCCTCCCTGTGTGCCAGCAGCCATGGTCAGACCTGGCCCAGACACAGGTGCTTGGAGATACTTCTCCACCTTAGCCCATCCATGTGTGTCTGAGGGTGGGGATACCTTCCAGCCCCTTGATATCTCCTCTTGCCCTCTCCACATCCACATGTGCTGGTGTCTTCTGGTGGGCTCCTGGGTTTGGGTTTACAAACATGCACTGACTGCTCTTGGTGAGCACCCTGTGAGAGAGGGCAAGGTGTGAGTGGCGTGCCGGCTGCTGTGGCAGAAGATGCCAATTGTGTTTCTTTCTTCTTGGGGAGTTCTTTCCATCACCTGCCATGGGAGATTATTTTTATCTCTGGTAAACAGCCTTAATTTCAGCGCTGTGTGATCTTTGGTACAACCTACATGTAGGCCAACAGGTGATCGCCCACAATTCGGAGATCGTGATCTTGGTTTTAATTCAAATGCC
The DNA here is from genome assembly GCF_001522545.3 of Parus major. Taxonomy (NCBI): domain Eukaryota; kingdom Metazoa; phylum Chordata; class Aves; order Passeriformes; family Paridae; genus Parus; species Parus major. The sequence goes on along the minus strand of NC_031770.1, from coordinate 64,887,376 downwards.
CATGGGAATGTGCTCTACAAAACATGTTTGATGTGTTTTCAATACCTCCTGGTGCTGGGGGAAGATTTTATTAATCTGAGTAGGTTTAGATTCTGTGGTTGTTTAGTACCTTTGTTCATAAATATGTTGCTTTGCTCCTGTCCAGTGAGAAGTGACAAAACCTGGATGTCTGAGGCAAGGCTGCCAGCTTCTTGCCAAATGGGGTGATAGAAAACAGTTCTCAGAAGTAATGATAAGTGAAAATTTAGTGTCAGCAAGAAAGTCTGTGTCAAACTGACTGGTTAAATAAACATATTTCCATGCAGAAGGGCTGTGCCTATAGAAAAGAGTGTGACATCAGGTGTTGAAACTGTAGGTTTCATAAGGACGAGGAGTTGTGGTTTTGACTCAGTGTATTCTAAGTTTGGCCAAGACATTTCTACTGAAAATCAAAATTTCCTGTGGAAAATAATAACAAAAATAATGACACTATTGTTCACTTTTTACATTTGATAATGTGACTAGGGATATACTTTGAATTCCTTACAACTTGCCTCCATTTCTGAGCCCTTGTTATTCAGTGATATTTGTGAGTTTTTTACTAACATTTAGTCATTAATTCACTCCTTGAATTGTCAGATCCTGAGCTTTATTCTACCTTCCCTCTATACCTTCTGACCCTTTCTTTAGGGTGTGCTTTCCAGCAAATTTCAGTGCACCAGAGCAAAGAAAAATCTTAATCTTGCTGAGAAACTCAGAATTCAGAGCAGCCAGCTTTCTTTGTAAGAAACAATAGTTACTAGGATTTGGTCTGACTTTTTGGACCTTTACTTTGGATCTTGTGGCAAACAAGCTTTTATCATTAGGTTTTGCTTCATGGCAGGCAGGCAGAACTGAGGCAGCAAGGGACATTGCAAGTTGATGCTGAGCCTTCCTCTCCTCAGCTGGAGTGTTTGGATGGCCATGCTCTACCAGTGGAAAGTCAGAAAATAGCATTTATGCTTTCTTAGCACAAAAGACATTCTGGTGTTAATGCTCACACTCAAAGGCAGATTTAACACACACACACAAAAAAAAAAAAAAAAAAAAAAAAAGGAGTTTCCCTAGGAACAAGACCTTGTATAACCTTAACAGAGGAGGATGGCAGGCTGAGGTCTCTCATGCACAGTTTTGCCTGCACACTTTCTGCAGAAATAGAAGGCTCTGTGACACGGACAGTCGTCAGGGTCTTATCATGATAGCAAGGTCTTTACAGTCTTTTGAGCAGCATTTTGCGCCACATAAGATCTTTGGTGTTGTACAAAGGTGACAGAGGCCAGAACATAGCCCAGTAAGATGAAGTCTATGTGAACACTGGACTTTCCATTTTAAGGAACTCATCCCCATGTGGTTCTGTAACTTTCCCTTTGTTTTTCCTTTGCTTCCCTAATAAGGATAAGTTGCAAGCAAAGCTCAATATTGTAGTTTCTTTATTGCAGCTAAAATAAATTCTCACACTTAGAAACATGCAGTTTAAATTAAAGGCCATGGGCAGTTCTTTTTTTACTGCACAGCAAGCAGTTGGCTACATGGGCATCAAGGTTTGTCCTGTGTCCTGCTGGAAGTGATCTGGTTTTGCACTGCCTAGACCTCTATTGACTCACCTCTCTTTGTTCAGAAAGTTGACAGCTCATCTACTATAATATTCTTTATATCTTCATTTCTGTTGCCAAAAATTTCCATTAAAAGGTGCTTTTCTTGTAAGGCCAGCTTGCCTTTCTTTCATCTTGAGTATTTTCCTAGGCATCCTAAAATCAATAGTGCTCGGTTAAAAAAATCTGAACAACAGATGTTTCTAAAGCATGTGAAAAAGTAAATCTGAAAAATACATATTGAATATGTTTTATGGTGATACAATTTTGGATCTGTGTCTTCTATTCACCTCTATTCCCAGCATGAACCCATGACAAAAATAAATAGCAGGCAACAAAGCTAGTAGTAATGCCAAAGCTTCAAAATAAATGTGGTTGCTTGTGAAAAAGCAGTTGAGTGAGTTGGATGAAATGGCAGTGTAATTATACGGTAGCAAGTCAAAGTTTGATAGCTTGGAGCTTATCTTAGCACAGCATGCCACTTTCCCCCCCCCACCCTTGGTATGGCATGTTTCTTTTTCAACACTTCATTCCTAGTTGTTCCTTTCTAAATAATCCTATCAAACCTTAAGTTTGTTGTTCCTAATGATTTTGGAAGGAAATTCAGATAGTAAATAAAATGGCACAGACCAAAACAGTTTAACCAAGATATCCCCAAAAGGAAAATTTGGGGTAGTTAAAGTGAACATTATGAATTCCCAGCTCTGCAGGTTTCTTTATTTTATTAACACTTCTCTGATTAGCTTCAGTTTTGCCAAGATAAAGGATAACAGTATGCAAGACTCCTGTGGAAAGTATGCCTATGCCCTAAATGACCTGAAACTGAGGACTGCCTGTTAAATATCTATGTGTATATGACACTAGTCCACTGTCACAAGTGTTTCCATTATTCGGAAGACTGATCAGAACAAAATGGCTTAAGCTTTGGTAAACAAATTTTAAGTTACTAGTACGCTTTTAAATAGTTCAGTAAAAATTGCTTCCTTTAGTAGTCAAGGTCTCTTATCTGATACCTGCTTCCTTCCCTCTCTGTGGATGCTTCCTGTTTTCCATGTCAGTCCACACATCCCCCTGTGTATTTCCATGTGCCTTTTCCTGTTGTCCTCTGATCTGCTGCAGCTGCTCCTCAGATGCCTCTCCACCAAGGAGAGGTTCCAAAGCTGGGCTGGCTCCCATACAGTGCCGTGAAGACACACTTTGAGGACCCCTACTCTCACCCCTTGAGCAAAGAGGCAGCGGCACATGCATTTCTGGGCATGCTGCTGCAAACTAGCCTGTGTACCATTAACAGTGCACACTCCACGTTGGAGGTCCCTCTTGTGTCTTCACCTGGTCCCCTGTGCTGTTAGTATTGTGTAAGAGGCACGAGAAAAGCAAGAAGAAAATAAGATGTGTCAGGTCTGTGATAGTACGCAGTTAAATCATGTCTGTGCTTTCAGGTATGACTCAGTTAACCTCTCTGTGATGGCTATTACTATGGAAATAAAATGCTGACTGATAAGTGGGAGAAAATTACTTAAGGAAGGATCCTGCTTCTTATAGGTGGAATTGCATCTTCAGGGATTTAGTAGGGTTTGGCTATAAAGCAGAAAGCCAGAGAGATAAATGTCTGTACATTGCTGTCAAGTACACTCTAGTTCATGAGTGTTTCCAACCCCTGTTTCTACTGTTTTACAAGAGGAATCTGACTATATTTATTTCAATTACCTATGTTCCAACAACAGGAAAACTGAGGTGGAATATTGCAAAATACTTACTTAAAAGGGAAGAGCGCACAAGACATTATATAGACAGTATTTTCTTACATTTTTTTAATTGAGAAATTCATTCTGTTTCTCTTCCTTTCTGTTCTCCTTCTGCAGGGGATGGATGTGGGCACACAGTGATGTATCAAGACAGTGGGACACTGGCATCCAAGAACTATCCTGGGACATACCCAAACTACACTCTTTGTGAAAAGAAAATCCAAGTGCCTCCAGGAAAACGCCTGATCTTGAAAATTGGAGACCTGGATATAGAATCACAGAAATGCGAGTCCAGCTACCTTACCATCCAGAGCTCTTCAACATTGCACGGTATGTAAGAGACAAGGCCATGGTCGATGCATGAACTGGTAAAAGTGTGAGTAAAAGGCAGCTTAGCAAAATGCAGGTAATGTCAGCCTTTGTCCTCTCCTTTCTGCATCCAAGTGTTCTGTTCTCTGTGTGGGAAGTCGTTGTCCTGCTGTGTGTAGTTCTGCCAGGGCTGAGGTGCTGCAGAGGGGCTGCTGGGGCTCTGGCACAGCAGTCCTGAGAGCTCTGCCTCCACACCTGTGGGCCATCGCAGTTTTGGTACAGCGAGTCTGTGGATCTGTATCAGCCCTGTTCCCTTCTGTGTAGGGGAAAAGCTTCCTCACAAACTAGCCAAAGATGGGAAATTGTGTGTCTCTATTCCTAGGCAGTCCATGGCTCAGAGAGGAGATAACCTTTACTGTTGCTAGCTGTTAGCCGCCTTACTAATGTACAGGCTTTAATACTTGCAGATATTAAATGCATACAGCCAGACTGCGCTCCTGTAAGAGATTTGCACAGGAAGATAAACAAATAATCTGCTACAGCTGTGCACTTAAAACAATCATAATGGCAACAGGATTCTCCCCAGGGAGAACCTGAGGCCTTCCTCAAAATGGTTTTCCCAGCCAATTGTCACTGAATTTTTTGATCTGCACTTTCTAGAAGAGTCAAACTGATTTTCAAGTCATGCACCCTTTTTCAGAAATCCAATTTAAATTCAAAGCTGCAAGGAGTTCTGCAATGTGGGAATGAACTCCTGAATTGAAAATTCATAAATTTTTTTCCTGCTGGGAGTGGGCTGTGCAGCCCTTCAGTCAGCTGAGGCTAAATGTGCTGTACTGGACTTAGCAAGCAGGATTCAAGGGAAAAATGTGATGAAGATATGAGCTGCACAGAGCCTCTGCAGGTTTTCCACCTCACTGCTTGGCTCAGAAAAGTATGTGGTTCTCCAAAGATGAGATCTCACAGGATATCTTAGTAGTAAGGAGGGTTGATTGCCTTCCATTTATCAGCATGATAGGCTTATCACTCATCTGGCAAGGGAAGATCAAGTGAGGTATTAAAGGCTTGCTCACAAAGGAAGGTAAAGGTAATTATTGTTCTCATGGGGGAGGTATTACAATTTGAAACAACCTTCACTAAGAGTGGGCAGTGACATGCTGATATCTAAGCCTGCACAGAGCTTGATTTGAGGCATAAGGAATATCTCTGTTCATGTGTGCTGGGATTTTTTAATGTTATTTATTTCTTTCTTCACTGTGAGTGCGCTGAGGCACTGGAACAGGCTGCCCAGAGAAGTTGTGGATGCCACATCCCTGGAAGTGTTCAAGGCCAGGTTGGATGGGGACCTGACCAACCTAATCTAATGGAAGGTCCCTGCCCATGTCGGGGAGGGCTGGAATTAGATGCTCTACAAGATACCTTACAATCCAAGCCATTCTATGGTTCTGTGATCAGTTTCATAACTAAGAAATGAGTTGTGTTCACCTGAAGCCGTCTGTCTCTACTTGGCAGTAAGAAATAGGTGGTTATTATTGTTATTATTGCATTAGCATATGTTTGAATAATTTTTATTGATACTGCCTTAACATTTCTAATCTAAGGATCTTCTCAGTAACAGGGAAAAATCAATATATTGTTTTTTGAAGTGAAAAATGAAGCTTGGATGTTGATTGAAATTCTGGCTCCTCACAGATCAGCCTGAAGGCATCATCTTCACATCGTTTATACTGCAGTTATTCAGCCTATAAGCACAGAATAGCTGTGTATTATGCAATCAAGTTCACATAATTAATTTTTTTAAAGTATTCCCACACCCATTTTCAGATCGGACTGGTAATGTCTGATGCATGTGGACTGTCATTTGCATTCTCAGTAGTGAGCAGCACAATTAGCAGATTTTGCTCCTATCTGATTAAACTAGTTTTATAATTTAGGCAGATCTACCATCTGTAATGGTTTTTGTGGTCTCACTGTAGACTTTCCCACCAGCATACCTATAGAGTGTCTATGCTACATTCAGGCAAATCCATGCAGAATGGATGTGGCAATAGTTCTGTAGGCATAAACTCATGATGTTGCTTATGTTTTAAAAGACACGTGAATTCTTAGATGAGATTAGAGCTTCTCTAAGTCATGTTTTTCAACAGTCTTGTTATAGCTTTGGGTTTCAATATGCATATATGCAAGTAAAAGAAGCCCCATGAATAAACACTGCTACATCCATTCAGCCTGTGTCCTTTTAGACAGCTGTTTCTGAACTCAGATCTCTTTGCAGCCCTTCCCTCTTCATGAACATCTACAGGCAGGTCAACATCTTCCCTCTGGCCAAGGAGATACTGACCTTAGACATCAAAATTCTTCCAGGGGATGATGGAGAGTTGAAAATATTTTTCAAGCACTGAAAACATCTGAGCAATTAGAAACTAATCTTTGTGTGTTTTCTGTATTTGACCTGGGTTTAAAAAGGAAAACCTAAAAAGCAAAGTATGAAAGCTGGCAATGTGAATACTGCTTATGTTTCAAATTAGTCTGAGCAGCCTTTGCTCTTTATTTAGGAGGCTCGCAATTACAAGACAATAAGGTCCAAAGGGAAATATGTTTTAAATATCATGCTGATTTCTTCAGCTCCATAGAAGACAACAGGATAAATGTCAGTATGAGTACAAACATCTGTTGAGGAGTATATCTAAAGCTTAGAAAATTGGTCAGAGGCAAAATACTAGATTATGCATACAAATATAAAATTAGTGTGAAGAAGACTCCAGATGATAAAGTATTGTTTTCCTTTCAGATTTCTTCCAGTCTTTACATTTAACTGTGATTCATTCATCATTATAACCATCTGCAGGGGTTCTTGCAATACAGCAAGGAGTAACTCAATTTGTCTTTGGGGTATTTGTGTTCCATTCAGCAAAGGGAATCTTTGAAATACAAGTGAAGGGATTAATTGATTTATATTAGCGGGAACATTGATGCTACTTTTGTAAGTTGGTGACTACAGATTAGAGCACTTGCATGCCAATTTTATAAAAGTTCAGGATATTCCTTGAATTCTGCAGATGGATAGAAGAGTATGATTCATTCCTAGAAAAGCGTGCAGTGTTGTTGTATATGCTGATCTACTGAAGCCCTTCTCAGTCTCAACTAATACACAAATGTGACACTACAGTTCTTCTCACCTTTGGTACTTCTCAGCTGTGATGGACCTGTGAAAGCAGCTATTGAATTTAGATTTCTCCAATATTGCAATTAAAATATGACAGTTAAATAATCATAATGCAGCTCTGAAACCAGAGTCATAAGGCATCTGAACACTGTATCTTATTACTCTGCAAATTATTTTCTTTAGTGTTCACCGAAGAAAGGAACCTGCAGAAAGCCTTTTCTTTCAAGCTGTTAGCTCTGTATCCAGACATAGCTGTGAAAATATTAATCATCAGTCAGCAAAGGGAGTCTAACACCCGTTTTGGTGAAACTGAGTCACCTTTGTCTGACAAACATTTAAATATTAGCACAGCTTTGCACGGGTTGTCTCTAGGAGAAATAAATAGATGATCATGGTCTGTTTCAAAGGCACAGCTTTTGACTGGATTAAAATGTGTTTTTTGTCCCACAGAAAATTAATATGAGCATAATCTCACAGTGCAGACAAGGTGCAGCCTCTACCGAAATGCTTTTCTTCTCGAGTTAATTGCATTATCTGAGCATATTAAAAATACTGAGCTCTGAAGTAGAGCTTCTGATTTTTTAATTAGTTAAAGGGATATGTGAAAACAAGATTAACCATGTCAGCCCTGTAGTTCTCAAGAACAAAATTTGCACTACTTACGAAGGTGGATCATAAATGTTTAAAAAGTTTGACAGGAACTGCTTTTAGTCTGCTTCTTTTCATGTCTCTATCAGATTTCTGTACCTGTTTTGACCCCCTTTTTTTGCTTTTTTCTATCTCTTCCCCCTCTAATGGCTTGGTATTTTTTCCCTTAATTTTGTGAGATGATTATCAGTCTTGACTGGAGAGAAAGCCAAAAGAGGAGATAAGTGCCTACTTACTTCCTCATTCACTTGCAGTCAGTAGGAGGTTGATGTGTTCCTCTGGGGTGGATGTCAGAGCTGCTGAGTGACTAGTAATAATTTGGAGAGTTAGTGCAGTTGACTTGTTCTTGCATAATTTACAGCTGGTAACTAACGTGAAATAGAGGATTTACTGAAAAATGCTTTCTTCTCCCCACACTTCATCACTGAAGGTACAGAGTGCCTTTGGATGCCTACTACCTGTCATTATGACTTGAGGGGATTCATCAAACCAGTCTCTCCTTGTTATGTATTGAAATAAATATCTTGTTTGAATAAAGGGTGTGTCCAGATTTCTTTTTCATCCCTCAAAGGAAACTTGTTATTACTGTATTGTTTCTGGTATTTCAGGAAACCCAGAGAAATGCCCAGACAAGTTCTTGCTGAAGATCAAGTTGAGCAGTTTCTTAACAGTCAAAACACTTTTAACAGTTGGGTTTCACCTGAGTGGTTACAGTAGCCTGAGTTTTTAGCTTTGGAAGGATTGATGCAACAAAGAATGTCAGCGTTTTGTTTTCTCAAATGGACCTTTTTTCCTGATAGCTGCATACATACAGTGAATTAGTCTCTGTTTTTTGTTAAACTACACCCATGATTCCTAGTTGTTGCTGTGTTTCTGCCTTTGGATTTGGCTAAAACCACAGTAAGTGTTAAAAGGAGGGGATCTCACCTGAGGTAAAGCAGGCAGACCAGCCCAGATGCTCCATTTTAAAGTTGTGATTCCTTCCCCAACGTAACTCAGATGCCTTTTTCTTTCCTTTATTGCAGTCTTTGGCAACCCTTTAGAAACGTTGACCGAATGTTATATTTGTGTTTTTCTAAAACAAGAAGTGCTTACCTCTCAGCCGTTGCACAGAGTTAAATGTTGAATAACCAGGCTGTCTCATGCTGACTGCTCTGTCATCTCGTATCTGCAGTGTTAAACACCACCTTCCCTGCATCCTGCAAGGAAGGACATAGAGCAGCACTTTCTGTGTCCTTGCAGGGTCCTGCTGGTTCCCACTCAACATGTGCGTGTCAGGGTTGGAGCAAAGAGGACCTCTCTTGGTAAGGGGGCGAGAAAGAGTGATTGCTTATCGAAGTATTTATGTGAATGTGGGATGGAGATGAGTTTTGAGACTGAAGATGTTTTCATAGATCAACAGATCCTTGCTGGTTTGGTTAACTACTTGTGGAAGACTTGCACTCTGTATGAGTTTCCAGCTCTGAAATGAAACAAGTGTAATCTGTGTTCATTTTATCCCCTGTTCTTCCCCAGATACTGAGGTAATTCCAAATTGATTTAGTTGAGAAAATACTACAGTTTAAAACAGTTTCCCCCAAACAAATGCATTAAGACAAGATAATCCTTTAGAGGCACATCCATGGGTTGTTGCTCGTCTTGCCTGCTAACCACGGCTTACTCTGCAAGACTGAAAAAAAGGGAGAAGATTCTCTGTTGAACAGAGGACATCATTATTTAATATCCAAACCAAGTTTCTTAAAGACCTCTGCAAATGTCAAGCTGCAAATGAAGTCTGCAGCTTCAAATCTCAAATGAAGTTGAGGAATTTGAAAGCAGAATGAGCACAGTGAACCAGCCATTCAATAGCTGAAGAGGGAAATAGTTGCTTCTAAAAGGAAGCAAAAGCCATACAGAAGAGGCAGAAAGTATTAAGAATTAGAGAAACAAGCACCATGTAGGCATTGCCAGCTGGTGTGAAAGAAGAGTCTCCTCTGGGCACAGTACTTCTTAAGGGAAGTAGAAAAAAATAAAGGAACATAATTCAACAAAGAAAGCTCAGGAGCTGTGCCAGATCCTGGTTGACAGTAGAAGTAAACTAGACCTCATAAAACCAGACAATGCTATAAAGATCATCAGATTTGCAAAACAACACTGTTATGAAAAAAGACAAAAGCATTAGGCTATTGCTAACATTTAAAAAATAAACAACATGTAAAATAGTCTCTTCAGTTTCCAGTGGGGGCCAGCCAAAGGATATCCACAAGACAATTTACTGTGTATTTTGCAGGATGTTAATATTGCTTGGAGACAAAAGTGTTTTATTTAAGCCACCTAAACCATACCAATAGATCAAATGTTCTGCATGAAAGGCATTAGAAGTTACTTTAATTATGGAGAATATTAAAATTAGTATACTTGAAGTCCTTAGACCTCTAATATCTCTCCTGCAGAATTTTTATAAATATGTATAAAAGGAATCTGGAGTGAACAGACGGAACCACAGTTGGGTCAACTTCTTAATGAGACACGGAAAGAAGAAAAGGCCCTGGCATCTCGATATAGTCACATTGAAATATGGAGAACACCTACTCAGCTTCATCACATGTAACACATCTGTTTATTAAATCAAACTCTTTCCTTTGTTCTTATAAACAAACCAAATAATCCTGCCTACGTACCCCAGCAGAGCTCCAGCCAAGTCACTTTAACAGGAAGCTGAGAGAGATCAGCATTCATGACTCGTTTTTCAAGCCGAATATGCAAAACAACCCACCTCACAACTAACATTAGAAGATGAAAAACTGATAACGTGATCTGGCAGTTCTCAAAAGGGATCTTAAAAAACTTCTGGCTAAGTCCCAGGTTTAGGAATTAAATATTTATCCAGAGTCAAGTCCAAATGCTGCAGTAAAAATTAACAGGCCCCTATAAGCATGTTTCTCATTTTCATACCGGGGTTTTCTCCATCGTCTCTCATCTTCATTATGGTTGTACAGTATTTGTAGACAGCCCAGGGAAATCCATGAATTTCAGGTGGAATGGACAGTCAAAATGGGGAGCACATATGAGTTTTAAAAGTAAACAGTGAAAGCATTTTTGTCACCTCAGTTGCAAATGGAAACTACTGAGTAGATGAAATACATTTTCAGATGAAGTCTAACGTGTACAGATGCTGGCTGGGTTTAGTCTTCTAATGTCTATAAATTCTCATATTAAATATATGTATTTGAGGTAATTGTGAGTCAATAGAAAGCAAACCTACCAGACACTACACTGGTAGCAAGTGCATCTAACCAGGCACACCACAAGCCAAAATGCAGAGAGCCTGGGACACTGTCCTGTCTCTGGCTTTGCAATGTGAAGGGAAATAAGAGGATTGATGTATGGAGGTGCATGGGAAGAGAGTACATAAAAACAAAGATGCTACTTTCCTAAAGAAAATTTAAAAACAGATGAAAGCATGTCTCTCATCAGTCAAAACTGAACCCAGAGAATTGTCAGAAAGGCCGCTCTGCAAAGACTTGGCAAAATGGGAGAGAGATGCTGCTTAACCAAAACCTGTATTATCAGATAAAGCAAATCTGATGGGTGCTTTTACACTGGTCATTCTAAACACTTTAAGCACTAAAAGAGTGGATTAACACCTTTTCCTAAAAACCAGACTGTACACGTCTCTAGTTCTTTCAGGGAGTAAAGCACCTTGGAGTCAAACTGGTGTCTGATCAGTTTCTGTAAGAGTTGCAGTTTAGGGGTGAGATAATGCTTATACTTTTTCCTGAACCCTCCCTCTCAGCACTTATTTCTGTATTTGATAACATGGAAATAAACTCTGCCAAATCCCAGGCAAATCTGAGGACCTGACAGTGTAGTGCTGATATGGTATTACCTGAATTACTGAGAGTGAATATATTGAAATGTTTTGCAAGGCTTCCTCAGTTTACAACAAACAAACAAGTGAACCCATTTTTTTCTTACAAATTTTTGCAGAAAACTTAGAAACCTTTGGAAAATATTCCTTCCTTGAGTATATACTTTTGCTTCTATATCCTCCAAGGAATCAATCTTAGGCTCCCTTTATTTTGAGCTACCCATGGGAATCTCTTGGTTCACCAGAGCTGCTCTCAGCAGAAGATAACCATAGCCTGGTAACATTTTTGGATTTATTACTTGACAGTAGAAACTTGTCTTTAGACACTGAATGTTGATTTCTTAAACTGATTGCTTCTGAATTTCTTGCTTTAATTTGGATTATACAGTTGTGTGTGAGTCTAGACTATTTCGTATTTTATTTTGTTTTGTTGGTTTTGCTCACGATGTATGATTTGTTCATATAATTATCTGGAACGTATGTAAACTTGCTCCTGGAAGAGACACTCATCCCTGATCCAGCTGATGTGTGGTTGCATGAATCAGCCATCTAAATTATACCTCCAGAGTAGATAGGTCAGTGCCAATTGCTGCAAGGGAGAAAGCCAAAGAACACTTGTGAGAAAATACGTAGAGACCGTCCTTGAGAGAAGCGAAGGACTAAAGCTTTCTCAGGTGTTTTATTTTGAAGACGTGTAATGCTCTCTGTCTTTTCCCCGTTTTTCTCTCTCTCTCTAAAAAATATCTAAGTTAGCACTTCTCCCACTGCAACCTGACACAAAAGACCTTCTCAAATAAATCACTCGTGCAGTTGTCTGGTATGACACGGTGTCAGATGCTGTCTTTTTGATAAGTTCATTTCCTAAGCAATTTGTTTAACCCTTTTTATAGACATTGTTTTCTCTGACTAAGTCGTGAGTCATTTTTCGACACATGAGTACTCCAGGGAAATGTCACACTTGTCGCTTGTTTCTCTGCCTGCCTGGCTTCACCGTTTGATTTTTATAAGCCAAAAGGACAAGAGTTCCTTCTTTTGTTTGACCCATTCTGCTGACAGCTGGCTGTTGTTGGCTCTGATTGGGCTCCTCTATAGGCTGACCTTATAGTTGTTATAAGGCAAATGAAGTATTTGGAAAAGAGCCCCTTCCCTAACCCTGAGTATCAAACAAAATGAAAAAGCTTTTATGAGCCTGTTATGATGGGTATCACTCATCAGATTTGTGTCATGATGTGAATGCAATTTCTGGCGTCTCAGAAGTAGTTCCAAGTTGCCCTAAAGTAGCCACAACCACCAAGATGAGGCTGTTTAGGAAAAATCAAAGTAATCATTTTCCATTCCAAAGACTTGCTTTAGGACACAAAAGCTGTCATTCACCTCAGCAGAACAGATGGGCTGAGGACTTGTAAAGGGTCATTTGGATTTTTTTTTCCTCTGGGGAAAAAAGTCTGTTTGCCATCTTACAAAAACCTCTTCTTTTCAGTTTATGTTGTAAATAGACTCATAAATTTGAACAAGTATATCCAAACTGATTTGAATTTTCTGTATTATCTGTGCCTGAGGGCAGCTAGGGACAAGTGTTTGCACCCAGGTATGGTGACAGAAGGCAAGCGCAAAGACTGTGGCAGTCTCAAAGGAGCACTCCCCTCGGGAACTGATTTTTCTGAGGAAGCAAATGTAATTACTAGGAGTCCTGAGCACGCCTGCTGTCACAAGAAAGGAGTGTCCCAAAGACTGTTCCAAGATACTGCAGCTGATAGCTATAAAACCCTTATCTAATTCACTGTGAGCACGAGGCTGTTGTCGCTCTGTCCCACTCCCTTCATCTTTCCCTTTTTCTCCCTCTCCTTTTTTTGCTTAAAACTCTAGAGACTTGAACCGTATACTTCCATGGTCTAATGGTGTTTTTAAATGGAAAAAGATTAGGAAATGTTCTAAGGGAAACATTACTGCCTGGTTGTACAATTCAGCTTGTGGCATGCGGGTCCTTGAAAAACCAGGTGCTCTGCTTCTGATCTTAATCCTTTCTGACTGGCTGCTGTGCCACTGTGGCATGAGCTGTGTGTGTTTGGAGGGTTTATCTCAGGGACCCTGCCTAGATTCCTTGGATTGCTTCTGAATGTAGTGTCATTTTCTCTAATGAGTTACTGCTGGTTGTAAGCATGCTGTACTTCAAAGGTCGAAGGGCATTAATCTTTCTCTTAAGGCTTATGCGATGAGAAATGTGGATGCTGGAATTGCTGCCATGCAGAGACAACTGGATCCTGGCCACTCCATGTCAGGGTAGCTTTAGAGCTCATACCCATAAAGGACTAAAGCCAAAACCCTTTTGTCAACATTTGGATTGATACTGAAAGAGAATGAGTGTGTTATGAAATTCTTTCCTAATCATGAGACTTTCCCAGCCTAATTATGTCATCTAAGCTTTTGAAATCTTCTTTGTTCTGTCTGTAGGGCCGTACTGTGGTAATGTGATGCCTGTCCCCAAAGAAATCATTCTAGATAGCAATGAGGCAACTATTCACTTTGAGAGTGGATCCCACGTGTCGGGACGAGGCTTTCTGTTGTCCTATGCCAGCAGTGATCATCCAGGTAAGGTGATGTCCAAAAGTAGTAGAAGATGAGTGGCATGGTTCCCCCTATTTAATTATCATCTCTACACACATAGAGCTTTAGCCTAAATGTTTGTTCCTAAATATTTCCAGGTTAGCATGAGCCATGGTATTTTTAATAGCATGTGTGCTATAACAGTTGTAACATTAACCAGAGATAATAGCCGCTGAAAGCCTACCTAGACCATTTGCAATACAGGGCCCATGGAGGGGAAAATAGTGCCCTCTCCTTGAAGCTCCACTGTGTTTTGAGCTCTAGCATCCATCACACTGTGATAGAATGGAGGAGTAGGAGGGATTAAAGTTTTCATTCCCACATTTAATGTTCTAGAGGTCTGTAAAACTTTGAAGAAGGTGTAAAGCATAAGAAGGGTAGAAGAGGGAGTTGAAAAGAATGAAAGAAAACCATAGCTGTTGCTTCCAGTCTAATAAAATTGCTCAAGTATTATACAGAGATGTTTTTAAATGTAATTTCATGTTCTGGGAAATACTTGTCTGTATTTTTACATTATACAATGGGAATTGACATTTGTAAACTTTTCACAGATCTAATCACCTGTTTGGAACGAGCAAACCACTACACAAAGGCTGAATTCAGGTAAAGAGGATTTGCAGCTCTCCATTCTGGCTTGCTTTACAGAATCTGTCAACTTATTAAATTGTTAGAAAATGTTAAACAGTCTTGGTTTTCTGGAGAAGTGAATTTTTTTGAGCTCCAGTGCTCAAATGGTCTAATGCTGGTTGTGAGAAGCAGTAGTGCAGAATGGAAGACTGTGGCCCAGAAAAATGATAGAATGGAGTTGCAGAGCTCTCAGCAATTCTCATTAGGTGCATACATATACATGGTATATGCAAAAAGAGTTTCCACTTTGAAATTCAAAGTAGCCTCAAATTCTAGTGCTTCCTCTGGGAGCAGATCACGTCCCAGCTGATACAAGATTATCTGAGGACAAGCTATAATTTCTCGGTTCCTTGAACTTTGTGATAGGTTTGAAATGGTAATAACTTGTGCTCTTCTGGCTGCTGTCTGGATATGCATATAGGCTTCTTATCTTACTCTGAAGAGTTGTGTGGTAGCATTTCTAGAACAAGAGAATTAAACAGAAATAAATGCCCTTGCTAAAGTGCTTTTCTGGTTCTTTGTTTGCTGCTGTGTTCAGTCCACCTAGGAACTCAAGGGCCCATTTATTTAGCTAACAGAGCATCAGCCAGAAATTACTGCTAAAATACTTATTGTTTTGAGAACATTTCTTTTGTAGGAGTTTGTTTGTGTGTATTGTCACTACAGTTCATGCCTTAAACAAGCCTTTCTTCTCTCACTACAGCAGATACTGTCCTGCTGGCTGCAGAGACATAGCAGGTGACATTTCTGGGAATATTGGAGAAGGATACAGAGATGTAAGTACACAGGATAATGGGGGAAAGATTATAAAGACAAAAGAAACAAGAATAGAAAAACTTGGTTTCAACTTTTGATGCTTGACTTTTGTTAGTTATTCTTCTGGGCTGTTTTGCTATACCTTTATTATCAGTATATAAGTAAGTTATCAGTATATAAGCACACAGAGACACTTTTCAAACAGACAAATCAATTGTGTGAGAACAAAGTCCACTGATTGTCAAATATACCTACTGACTTGTGGTTTCTGACTTTCTGGAAAAAGCCTACCTAGTGTTTGTCCTTCTTGAGGCAGTGTTCATCCATGTATGAAATATTTCTATGATTTTAGCTTTTACTTGTTTGGTGTCCATGTGTGAAAAAGATACATCTCAGTAACATGTGGGTTTTCTCTAAGATTATGCCTGCACTATCCTAGCATGTGCTCTGAGATGAAATAAATATTACACACTGCCTAACCACATCCCACTGGTAAGTACCAAGCTTGTGGGTTGTTTTAACTTCTTGTTCTTTAAACTGAAGAAGTTGAAGTGGTTGCATTTATCCACAGTTCATGTCACTCAGAGCTCTGCCCTCTCTGTGCCCCTCGCCCTGGACTCTCTTCTCCTGTCACGTCTGTGAAATCTTTACCTCTCTCCTGGAGGAGTAAGCCTAATCATACCACTGAAGAAAAATCCCACCCTATCACAGTCACTGAGTTTCCAAAAAGTCAGTGCTCAGGTTTAACCTGTTCATCCGGTTATTCAAGTGTGCTGGCTCCAGCCTGGAAAGTGGCAGTGCTGAAGAAACAAAGAAAAGCCACATTACATTCTCATTAGCTGGAGTTATTCTGCCCTTGGTTCCAATGATTAGGGCAGAAAAGCAGCACATGGCATGACCTCATGCAGATTTTATCTGCACTGAGGAATTTGCAAAAGAAATTTTCCCTCCACCATTAAGGAGGATTTTCTGATGGGAAGAACCTGCAGGGCTCCCCTGGAGATGTGTTGCCTTTGTGCCTCCACTCTCCCCACCCTTCCCTGGAAGGGACAGCTCAGCACTCCAGCTTGTCCAGTAGCACAGCCCAAACTGGGCCAGTGTGAACCTGACCAGCCTCTGCCTGCAGCCCCTAGGAAAATCTCCTTTGTACCTTTCTCTGTCCCTTTCCTGCTTTGCCCTAGTCCTGTTTTTGCCACCTACTTGGCACATGAGGAGTTGTCCTGCCTGTATTTTTCAGCACTATCCCACCTAAGATACTGGGAAAGGGGCTGCACCTAAAACCCAGCAGCAGCTACTCAACACATAGCCAAATCCCCTAATGTACACCATAACTCAGATCCTAAGGTGCAGTAATAGATAGGTCTGCTTTCAGGCAAGAACAGCAAGGAATTATTGATTTATCTTCCCAAGGAAATGTTGCCTTGCCTTTGACTTCTTTTTCCTGATAAGTGACAATCTTACAGCACCTTCTCAGAAGCAGATTATTTGTTTTTTCACTTGAAAAGAAAAATTACTTTGAGAGATGTATATTTTTCAAAGATTACGGTTCTTTCTCCCTCCCTTGCCTCTTATTCCTCTTGAGCTTTTGCTGGATTTTATGAGCTGTAACACCTGTATACCAGTGGCTTGGAAGGGAAGGCATTAGCAGTCTGTCAGATTGATTTCCTGAGCCTTGGCTCCTGCCTTTCAGACGTCTCTGCTGTGCAAATCCGCGATCCATGCTGGCGTGGTGGCGGACGAGCTGGGCGGCCAGATCAGCGTCACCCTGCACAAGGGCATCAGCCGCTACGAGGGCGCCGTCGCCAACGGTGTTCCCTCACTCGAGTGAGTACCACGGGAGGGGCTGGCACCGGGGAACAGGGCTGTGGGAACACCCTTTTGAGGAGGAAAAGATGTTAGGTGTGTTTCTAGGGCTTTATTAAATCAGTATTGGCAGTGGAGATAGAAAGAGGTTCCAGGTTTTCAGTGGCTCCATACCATGTAGGGTGGTATTTTCTTTCTTTTTTTTTTTTTCCCTTCTGTTCCTTCCAAAACATATTTGCAAATTACTTTGTTAGCAGATACATAAGAGTATGATGTTCTGCAACAAACAGCTTTAATCCTTCTGCTAATAAATCATGATAAATTCCCGTTGAAGTTTAAAAGAAGCTAGGAAAAATGAGTAAGTAAAAAGTGCCATTGAGCCATAGGGGACTTAATGAACAACTTCTTAAACATTGTGCTTTTGACATGTTCAGAGTTTTTCTCTTTTAGAATATTTATAGTAAGGGTGTTATATTTACCACTTATCTTCTGACTTTTAATTGTACTGCTGTTGAAGTAGAAATAAATCCTCTAATCTCTAGCCGGCACAGTAAGACCTTCCAGCAACTGCTTCTGTCATTCCTGTTGGTTTATAGTTTTTAATTTTCAAATGTTATCTGGATTTTACATGAGGCTTTCTTTATTCTTTTTTAAGAAGGGAAATTTCCATCCCATAGCCTATGACAGCTAAGGCAATATGTATTTTTTATACTGTTCTCTCCATGATTTCTCACACCCTCCTGAAAATTTTATAATCATGGTTTCATTCATTAAAAAAAAGGCATTCGTGTGCTCTGTTGCTGTGCTTAAACTTAAGCACAGACTGAAATGTTTCAGGTTCAATGGCACCAGAGTATACAAAGCTGGGTAGTGTGTACATCCTGGGTAGAACTGTGCATCCTAAATATTTTTGATTTTTCTTGAAAGTTAGTTGCCAAAAAAAATTAATATAAACTTGTCTCAAGCAAAGCAGGACTGAAAACTGGTCTTGTTTGATGGAGGGCACCAATACCTTCCATAAAACAAATAGTACAAATCCTTTCCATCACAGGTGCCAGCTTAATGAAACCCTAAATTAAATATTTTGTACCTTATCTAAAGATGTTACAGAACCATTCACATACATTCGTATTCTTGTGACCCTTGATAATCCCAGTGGAGTAACTCGGACAGTAGCACATTAAATTTTATAACGAAAGGGAGCTGTGATTCCCATTTGTATTTTTTTGCCCAGTGGGCAAAGAAGTGTATAAAACTGCAAGTGTACACATGCTGGGGGGTTTAGCCCATTTAATGTGAGGCCCCTGAGAGAGCACCCGAAGGAGAAGCAGAGCCCCTGTAGCTCTCCTGCCTACAGGGGCAGACGGAGGCACTGCTTGAGCATGGTGAACATCTCCAAGGAACAGAATTGCCCCCAGGAGAGAACCATACCTTTCTGCAGGTTATACAGGAAGCCACAGGCTCACACTGGTCTGGATGCCTACAAACTAGATGGCACAGGATATGAGAAAAATAGGAGTGTCAGCACAGCGATTTGTGGGATGTGTCTGCCACACCTGGCAGCTGGGACAGTCTCTAGAACAGAACTCTTGCTGTGAGCCCAGGAGAGGGAAACTGGAGTATGTAGGGAAATGCTTTTGTTACAAAACATGAAAAAGCGCTCCTACAAACAGCAGGCCTGTTGACTAAGAAAATGAACCAATGCATTTTGTGCTTTAAAAAATCTTTTATAAGAGGTATCTACAAAGCCGCAGGGCTTCCCAGTTCTGCAGTAACTACATGCTGAAAGAAAATCCTGCAGATGAGCCAGTTCCCACAAGAAAAAATTGGTGCTTGAGCAGCAGTGCCTTAAGAGCTTTTTAGATGCCCTTAAATAAGAGGTTGCTCAAGCTTTTAAAATCTCATTTATAGTGGATTTCAGTATTAAAGGTTCAAATTATTTAGCAACTTTAGCTGAAATTGACCTCATCTAAAGCTGCTACTGGAGTGCATCGAGCTGTTAAGTATCTGTGTTGTTAACGTGAAGTTATGTCTCGCTCACCCACCACCCTGCAAGAGCTGACCTTGGCCTGCCCACTCCATTTCTCAGTGTGTTTGTTAACGTTCCAGCATCTGTGAGGTTTCCACTTCCCATGATCCATGTGCAGACCTGCATCCCCAGATGAGTGGCTGGATTTATTGGGCAGTTCTGATAGCCCACTGCAAATACACAGGGTGTTGTGACATGGCCTGGCCTGTGACTACACATCTGCACACATGAAATCATTTGCCTTTGAAAATGCGAGACATTTGTGTGCTTGTCAACAGTGAGAGATGGGATTCGAGGTTAACCTGCACTGCTTAGGAAAAGTTTGCTTGAGACCAACTCTGGCAAAAAAAAATAAATGGTGGGATCCTGAATGTTGTCAGGCAAATGATGAACATGGGGCGATACCCTTCCTTAAAGGACAAAGTTGAACCTGTGAGACAAATTCCAGCAGTCACATTAGGAAACTGATGAATTACCACTTACTGAATTGGCTTGTTCTCTTTAGTGAATTACAGCAGAAATTTATCAGCTTGATTTCATAGCTTTGTAGACCGTAGAAATGCTAACTTCCTCTATTTGCTAAATTTGCAGCCCTCTATTTGAAAGGGTTCTGGTAGACTTTTTTTTCATTTTAAGTATTCAAGGAGCACTGTGATTGCTGTTTTGGATATGTTTTACTGATGACGTAGGTATTTATTTTCTTCTTTTTCTTTGAAATTAATTGCTTTGCATTCACTAAGAAATCAAAAACCGTTTTGGCTGTGATGTCAAACTGGTTTGAAGTGAGCATAGTGCATCTGATCGCCCCTGAGGATTGCCTGTGGGGAAGATGTGGGAGGGAGGGCTTGTGTTTCCCCTTCTAGCTACTCAGCTGCCTACATGCCCAAATAAATCAGCTCCCACCCAGAGCTCTGAAGGGCTTCGTTTGCCTGTAGTCATTAGTTTTCCCTCAGTGACAAAAAAAGGCAGTGTTTTTATTGACCTTGACATGGGACTACTTTGCTATTCCCCATTTGCAGAGCTCTCAAAACACATAGCTGTGCACACTATGCTAAGGCCAAAGACAGTACCTTGGGGGAAGTTTTCCTGGCCAAAAACAAAAGGCAGCCTGAAAGGGAACTGTCTCCATGCTTAGTGCAGAAGTTGTTTTACTGCTTAGTCACGCTGGCCAAGGCTTTTCAAAAGGGGCCAGTGATGCGTGCAGCTAATCGAAGTGACAGCGGAGGGGGCAGGTTTTCAAGAAATCCAAACTAATTTCACGTTAAAACCCTGGCTCTTCTTTTTATTAGGCAGCCAGTTGGAGTCATTGCTTCTGGAATGAAACCTCAGGGGCATCTCCTTGAGAATTAGAAAGCAGCTCCCTGAGAGGCCAAGGAAAACTCAGCTTTCCCTTAGAGTGGTGATTTTATCTTGTCCTGCATTGTGCAGGGCTGTGTGGAGTGGCCCAAGAAACAGCTTTTCCCCTGAAGCAAAACAGTCCATGTCAGAAGGAGGAAGAAGAAGGGAGCCATAGATGTGGTTAATGGAGCATAAAGAACCATTCCTGATGGGAGATGTTGGCCCTGGTTATAACAGAAGTGCTTCCCACCCAGGTTAAGACAAGGAGTAGTTTTCATCCCATTTTCATCCTATGACACACCTGTAGCCCAAGTATGGCCAGGGCTGGTGTGGTTTAGTCTCCATCAAGTGCAACACTTTCACAAGCAGCAGGAGTTCCATGATGCAATGAGGAGTCACTTTAAAGATTTAAAAAATGCTCAAAACCATAAAAAAATTACCCGAATTCCGTCACAGTAAGAGACACACTTGAGTGCTCTTAAAGGGGTCAGTATCCAGCCAGCAGAGAAAGTGGCTGTCTGGCCAGAGATATTTTACTGGATAAACAGTGATTCTGAAGCTCTACCTTGGCACTCCTGTGAGCACCTTATGAAAAACTGAATTACCTTCTTCTTTTCTTACAGTGGTTCTCTATCAGATAAGCGGTTTACATTTACTTCAAATGGTAAGAATAATTGCTTTCTTTTTAGCTATTCAAATATTTTCTGTGAAAAGTTTTAAAAAATAATCAGGAGAATGTCAGGCTGTGTCTAGGAAGGATATTTTAGGGCAGCAGTTTTTTAAAATTGGCAAGTGGATAAAAAAACTGAAGGGATGTGAAGTGAGCTAGAAAAAAAACAGAATATGTGCGGTCATACGCACATAGATGAGAAACAGAAATAGTATTCTGCTGTTACATTTCTGGTGCCAGCATATGAAAAATGACAATCAGATAATCCCATTTTTATGTACTTTAGGCCATAGAAAATAAAAGCAGTTTTTCTCCAGACATTTGTAATTTCCATCTTCATCATACAAGCGGAGAAAGAAAACATAGGAGAAATGAAAATATATTTATGTTGCAGTGATACAGAAGGAGTTTTTGTTTATGGCTTTCCAAGATGCAAAATCCTCTTTTAATCTGTCAAGCCATTAATTTGCATAAAACACAGCAAAGAGGGGGGAAAAGTTCAAATTCGTTCATTTGAATTATATTTCACTCATTTGAGATAAAATCATTTACTATTCTACTGAAAACTGTAGAGCATGTATAGGCCTTTGAATCTGCCAAGGAATTATTTTTAACTTCATTGAACCATATTCCACTGGCCTGTTTTCTCTGAAGAACCTTGATGTGCAGAGACTTTGTGGGTTCTTTGGTGCAGTTTGTAGTACTTACCCACAGATATTATCTTCATGATATCACATCTTGGCAGCAGTATCAAGGAGTTTCTCTAATGAGTAACTTTCCTAGCCCTAATTGCAGGTGGGAATCATGAAATATTTACAGTAAAGTATTCCTCTCAGTACAGTACCTTTATCTGTGAAATGTTTTTTCAGCAGAATTAGTTAATGCCAATCTCAAAACATAAATATTATGTTTCAGAAGGAAAAATTTAAAAATAAAAAATGTCTTCACAGGAATGAGACAAAAGTGCAGAGATTAAAAAACTAAATGGCAAAAATAGCAGATGTAGTCAGAAGGTGTCATGTATGTAGGAGTTAGACTGGTAAAGGATTGGGACTGCAGCACTCTGGTACTGGATCATACACTACAAATTGACTGGTAAACACCACAGCTAATGGAGAGCATCAGGCTAGCACTAGATTCAGCAACGTCTGACTTTGCTGTTGTGGGTGGTCTTCAAATGTTGCTAGCCTAATATAAAAATATCCTGTGAAAATGCAAAATAACTCCTTCTGCCTGTCTGTGTGGGGACTCCTAGGCTGCAACAAATCTCTCAGCCTGGAAGAGGGATTCCTCTCCAAGAGCCAGGTTACTGCATCTTCCTACTGGGAGGAGACCAATGAGTTTGGGCAACTACTCCTGTGGTCCCCAGACAAGGCTTGGCTACAAGTCCCAGGATGGTCTTGGGCCTCTAACCACAGCAGCAACCGTGAATGGCTGGAGATAGACCTGGGAGAGAAAAAGAGAATAACAGGTATGTCCCTCTCTGGTTATTAGAAATGAGTGTTTCAGCTGGAGAAGAAACTGAATGTATCTGAAAAGCTGATAATGCACTAAGGCAATGTTTCTTTTGTTAAATGTAATGAAATGTTCTGCACTCAGAAATATTATGTTCCTATTTAAAACATCATGGCTATTTACAAGACTGGTCTTTCTATGGGGATATAGGATTGAACTCGACTGTCATGCACATCTGATCTGTAAACATGCTGACAGGACAAAATACTTACACAGGGAGCAGTGGAGTCTGGGTGGATGATCTGGAATCAATAAGAAACATGAAAGTCACAGCCTTTGAAACAAGGCCGAGGTGAAAGAAATTCCTGTTTCCATCTCCTGGCTTAGTTGTAAAAATGTAAATTACAGTTGCTGTAAAAGATGTAAAGATGGCCGATACAGACCATAATATCAAAAAGTAATTTTCATTTTGGAGTCACAGAATCACAGAAGGAGTGAAAATGGAAGGCACCACAGTGGGTCATATGGTCCAGCCTCAAGCAGGGTGATCCTCGAGCACACAGCACAGGATTGTGTCCAGATAGTTCTTGGATATCTCCCATGAGGAACACTCCACACCACTCTGGGCAACCTGTTCAGTGCTTGGCCACCTGCACGGTAGAGGAGTCCTGACTCATGCTCAAGTGGAACTTCCTGTGCATCAGTTTCTGCCCTTTGCCTCTTGTCCTACTGCTGGGCACCACTGAGCACAGCCGGGCTCCATCCCCTTGTCATGCCCCCTTTTAGATACTGATGGACATTGGTGAGGTCCCCTCAGTCATCTCTCCTCAAGGCTGAACAGACCCAGCTCCCTCAGCCTTTTGTGCTCTGTCAAAAATATCTGTTGCTCCAAGTTTACAATTTAAAACAGAATTTTCCATTCTTCATCCAACTTTTAAACTCAATTTCAACAGAGTTTGAAAAATAAACACCTTGAAGACCAAGTTTTCTAAATTGTTTTGGCTTCTGTGTTTGTGTTTGAAAATGTTCCTTTAAAACAGGCACTTAGCTAA
Organism: Parus major; assembly: GCF_001522545.3. NCBI lineage: Eukaryota > Metazoa > Chordata > Aves > Passeriformes > Paridae > Parus > Parus major. Next base: position 64,863,714 of record NC_031770.1, on the reverse strand, counting down.
TGAAAACGTTTCTTGCATTTTCTTAAAAGGGATTAAGACCACTGGTTCTGGATCCATGAATTTTAACTTTTATGTGAAGACATTTACAATGAACTATAAAAATAACAACTCAAAATGGAGAACTTACAAAGGGATTCTGAGCAACGAAGAAAAGGTAAGGGAAAGTGGGAAGGGTAGGAAAACACAAAACGATAATGCATATGCTGCCTTGACATTGAAGGGCAGACTTTCACTGTTAAGAAAGATTAGGAGTTTCAAACTTGTCTAGACTTGGGCTGTCTTCACCAGAGTAATTTATGGCTACAGAGTAGATAGTGAGCTTGTCGAAACAAGGAAGTTATCCAGGGATTGGTGAAGCTGTGGGACACACACAGGGAGGCGTGTGTATGTCTGCACCCATCTTTTAAAAAAGCAGAGTAATTGGAGCTGTACAGCAGCTGTTGGGGCAAGTCCTTAGCTCAGCTCAGTGTTTGTGCCAGGGATGCTGTTGGTATGGCACCAGCAAAGCTGAGCTCCAAATGCATCAGGATAGTCAAACCATCTCCCTCTGCCAAGTGAAGCAACCCCTCAGGTGAAGGGCGGAGCTGCTGGTGGAGTTTGTCTGAAAACATTTTCCCCTAAAAAAACTCATGTTTCCTTCCAAACAAAAGAAATTCCAAAAGCCTTCCTCCCTGACCCCACAGGAGCAAGTTTGATATAGCAAACAGACCATTTTACTAAAATGTCTAGAAGTGGATCACCTCAGTTTTTAGTTTTTATGTTTCTACCCTCATATTTCCAAGAAAGGGTGCTGCAGTGCTCTTAAATAAAAAATGATAGCATTAAACCAGCATACATTAGCTGGAAATTACACAGTATTGAAACGGTGATAATCTTTCTCCACCGAGCTAACAGAAAAATGTGATCATCTGGCACAACTAAAAAGATTATTTCATTCCAGAACTCTCAATTCCTAAAGTCTTGCAGCTGAATCCCAGGTTATCAATGTGTTAGTCTTAGGATGAAAATCTTTGAAATTTGATGTCAGGAGCACTTTGAAGAAAGAGACTTTTAAAACAGGGCAAACAGTATGTGCACTTTTTGTTGCAGGTATTCCAAGGCAACTCCAACTCCGGTGACGTAGTGCGCAACAACTTCATCCCTCCAATAGTGGCTCGCTATGTGCGGATTATCCCTCAGACCTGGAACCAAAGAATAGCACTGAAGCTGGAGCTGATGGGCTGTAGAATAATGCCAGGTATGGGGTAAGCAGTGCATGGTGCCCCTAAAGCCCACTGTGCTGCCCCAGTGCCGCTGACCCCCCCTTCTCTCTTGCAGCTAACAGCTCGTTCACACATTCAATGTGGCAGAAACCGAGTCAGAGCACAGAAACCTCCCTTGGAAAAGAAGACAGGACTGTTACAGAGCCCATCCCCTCCGAAGAAACTAACTTGGGTAATGCTACCTAGTGCTGCATTTTCTGTAGGATGCATCGTGCCTTCAGCCCAGTCTGAGTGAACTTTAAACTTTCTCACAAATCAAAACTTTTATTTTCCCTTCAGACTTTATTAATGACAGAGAGAAGAGGGAGGAGCAATAGGTTCTTTTTGTATTAAGGCACAGAAAGAGATTGAAAGCCTTAATTTTCCTTGATGTGTTAAACATTGGGCTTTGGTTTCCCTGTCATACTGGTTGATGTGCCATGCTTGGTGGGTGGCTCAAGGGAATACAGTGAGCACTCAGCAGCAATTTTTGGGAGAGTTCTTCCTCACTCTCATCCTGTATTTTAGAATTTTTTAGTATGTGAAGTAGTCATCTCACAAAAGTGTTATCATCTCTCCACACAAGCATGACTCCTTCTAGAGTGAGTTCCCAGCTGAAAGCAGCATAGAGTAGTGCCTGATTGTGTAATTAAACACTATTCCATAATGCCTGCATTCATGGGGGCTCAGACGACCTCAGTTTGTGTAATTCTCCCTGATTTTGCAGTCTTCATCCTTTAATGTTGTGGAGCTAACTTCTTAGACTTTAAAAAGCAAACAAAATTTGGTATACTGACTGTTTGGTGGGCTCATAGCCAGGCAGGAATTGCCAGACCCACAAATGCTAGTACCCACTAGGTAGCTGATAGTTGTAGAAATGCCTCTGTGAAAAAACTGGTTGTAAGAAGCAATCCATGGAAGAAAAAACAAAATTCTGAAACTGCTTGCCAAGAGGAAAAAAGCTCAGTTCATCTGTGCAGCAGTATGAGTAAACCATATCCATGTTCACTGAAAATGAAATCTACTGAGATTTCATCTGCTAAACTGTAAATGTCCTGTGGACACTTATACTGCCTTATTCTCACAGCTGGCAAGTGTCTGTAGAAATGGAATGGCACACTCCTGACACAAGAGCTAGCCCACTGCTAATTTTCAAATCCCTGCTCTAAAGCATGTTAGAATTTAAGAGTGGCTAAACAGGTTTTTCCCTAGGTTCCCTCATGGAAATTTTTGAACTATTTTGACTGAAATGTTTCAGCCAGTTCAGCACGAGCCATGAGATACTTGGCATGTAAAACTGCAGTCTCCTCTGGCAGATTTATAAGCAACTGCAAACAGTGTGTATGAGTGGCTTTTTAAAAGTCATCTAGTGTGTAATAAGAAAGAACTGCTCTTTGTAATGATGCATATAGATGCCAAGTCAAGTGTAACCCTTGAGAAAGGACCTTCAATTATTCTGTTTCAACATTGTTCCACACAGGTACATGGCATCCAACCATGGCTGAGGAATGGTCTTTTTGTTTTATAACATTTAAAAAATAAATAAATGTAATATAAAGTACATTTTCATGCTTTCTTCAAGAAGCATTCCTGCAACATTATCTACCTTTTGTTATAGTAAAAATTACCAGCTTTAGAGTACCTTTTAAACTTTTATCCCTTCTTTTTTTCTCATGCAGGTTTAAAGCTTACAGCTATAATTGTCCCCATCCTCATCGTGCTGTTTCTGTTTTTGTTCTCTGGAATTTGTATCTGCGCAGCCCTACGCAAGTAAGATACTGTTTTTGTCAAAGGAGGCATTTGTGGGTACCTAGCTAGCATGTCCAACTCTGTGCCTTCTTTCCAGAGCCTCCTTACCAGGGAGCTGGGAATTGATCCTGTTTTTCCGTATTTCTTTTAAGTAGTCTTTAACCTGTCTTTGTAAATTGTATTTGTAAATTATATTTCTTACTGCATGCCTCCCCTAGTCAGAGAAAAATGAAGGTAAAGCAGGTCAGAACTGTGCATAACCAGCTGTTCTCTTCACCCTACATGTACTCACAAGCACTGAGGTGTAAAGCAATCAAAAACAGGATACTTTCCACACCAAAGCCAAGTAAAAATTCAGTGAAGGGAAGATTTGAGCTATCTATCTGGATAATTTTCTTTAATTTCCCTCCTGTTGTGTTTCTGCTTCCCAGTCCCTTAAGTCAGAGCACTTAACCTAGCAGGCTGAAAGCAGAGCTCAGCTCTGGAGTCACACATATACACTGATGTAAGCAGCTAAAAGTAAGCTATTTTAGCTCAAAAGACTGGAAGAAGCGCTGCTAACTGTGCTTCCTGCTAGATGTCCATTCCTATGAATCTGCACTTTCATGTTGAACCAGGAAATTCTTCTGTCAGCAGATGGGGATTTGGAAGTGTAAGCAATGCTCTGGTGATGCTGCTTCATCACCAGTGATACTCAGCTCTGCCCGGGATTCCCAGTAAATCCATAAAATAGCCAAAGAATTGAGAAGAGCAGACCCAAACATAGCCTGGAGTGACACATGTAGGCATAGACACATCAAACTGATGAGTGCCAGCCCCAGAAATGTGAACCACCAGCATTCACAACCTGCACATGGATGGAGGAAAAGAAAATGTCGAAGTGCTGGTTTGCATGCCTGATGTTCTGGTCAACAGCAACCTCCAGGAATTTGAAGTGAAGTCTTGTCCTCAGCCACTAAGTAAAATGGCTCTGCTGGAGCTAAGGCATGAAGCTGAAATGCTGTAAGCACTGATGTTCATAAATCCTTTCCTCTCCTCGCAGGCGAGAAGCCAAAGGACTTTCCTATGGATTATCCAGTACTCAGAAATCAGGTTAGTGGAGAATCAGGCACTTTGTCCTGTCCTGTCCCCTGGGCCAGTAGGAAGGAGTATATGCAACTAAGTATTTAATGCTTGTGAAATAGAATCCACATTTCCTCATTCAAATTCACCTCTTCATACCAGGGAAACAGCAAATGATAATCCCACTTGTGTCATCCTAGCACAGTGCCCTGAGAAACAATATAATTTAGTTTCTATGACAGAAAGGCAATTAACAAAAGATCTATTATACAGAGTGCATAAGTTAGCATGTAAGAGTGCTCCCAGGTGCCCTCCTTTTCCTTCCCACTTCCAAAATACCTATTTTGCAGAAAATTGCTCGTTTTCTTTTCCCCACAGCAGAGGGGATTGCCTTTCTCTAAGAGAACAAGGGATAATAATTTTTTACAGCTTTAATATTTTCTTCTCACTGCCCTCCCTGGTTGAAACTGTGTTTATAAAGCCTAACAACAGTGAACTGTATTGAATGAGGGATTGGCCTAAGCACACTGCTTTAGGAGATGACTGCAAAACCCCAATAAAATATTTTCTTTGTCTTGCTCAATAACATTTCCTAGAGTGGGGTTCCTGTCAGCTTGGTAGCTGGGGTGTTTTTCTTGGCCAGACAGTTCTGTGAAGGAATATGCTTCTGAAACTCTGTTTTCCATAAAAAAACCAAACCACTAAGCACTTCATATGTCTCTTGACAAGTCTCTTGCTCAGCTCCAAAATTTCATCCCTCAGCAGGTGCTGACGTCAGTGAAAGGAACGCTGTTACCCACTGCAGCTCGCCCTCATTAGAAAATTAATTTGTACTTAACATCATATTTGCTAATATGATTTTTCAAGGTCACATCATAATCCTTTCTCACTTGCTAATGAGGACAAATCCCAAGAAATTGAAGATAGCCTCTTACCCAGTCAGTTCATTTGTTGTATGTCTGCTTCATTATTCAAGCTCCTAAGCCCTTGTGAACCAGGCTTGGGGCTTAGGAAGCTGTGAGTCAAACTCACCTCTCCACAGACCTCCTGGTGCAGGCTCCAGCAAGTCCTTGACACTGTGGATTTTTTTTTCTTTTCTGTCTTACAAGGATGTTGTGAGAACAAGCTAATGGATGAGTGCAGGTGCTCAGATACCAATGAAATGGAAGCCACCCTAATCTACTGAAAAAAGGAGAAATTATAAGCATTATTTTTGCCACATATTCAATGCCAAAACTTAACTGACTTAAAGCTGGTATTTTATCAATATACTTTGTTAAGGCATCACTGTAGGCACCTACAGAGTTTGAGCCCTTCTTGCCAAAAAATCTTATATAAACTTGGAAATCCCAGTTGATGATTCACTTCTTCCTTCACCCTCCATATTTAGGGGGCTTTTTTTAAACAAACAGCCCATTTTAGTCATGTTTTTTAACTATTTCAATATATTGAGAGCAATGAATATACCAAAAATTAAACTTTTTGGTAAGTCTTCTGATTCTAAGCATTTAGCTTGCTGATAAACCTTCTATTTTTACTTCTTTTTCATAGGTTGTTGGAAACAAATCAAGCAGCCCTTTACCAGACATCAGTCAACTGAATTTACCATCAGCTATAACAACGAGAAGGAGACACCACAAAAGCTGGATCTGGTCACCAGTGACATGGCAGGTAACAGCTGCTCCCCCCTAGATGGATCCCTTTTTCTCTGTGTGCAGAGCCAGTAGCAGGGAGAGGGATGGCCCAGCAACGTTCAGCTCTTATGTAAGCTGAGGTCCAGATTTATTCATGGTCATCCCAAACATATAGTGAAGCAGCTTAATATATTAGGAGAAGAAAGACTCACTGTTTTGGATTTTTGTTTTCTTGGAGTTGTTGGAAAAATTTCCTGACTCTGAAATAGTTACAGCTGAAGGTAATGATGGAAGACACTCAGGCGTGGATGAAGTGTAAGAATGTGCCTAGGATAGGATTGGTTCCCTTCGCTGACTAATGCTTGTGCTTCTATTCAAACACAAGTGTCTCTGGAAATGGAAATATGATCAGCCCCTTGCTGCTGATCAAATAGGAAAGTTACTTAGTTGGTTTGTGGTAGGATTTCATGCCTGACTGTAAGATCTATTGTGCTGAGATCCCTGTGCAGCTTTCCTGAACTATCTGGGAGATGAGGCCTCCCAAAGAGGAGGCAGGTGGATGAGAGAGAAGAAAGCCAACCACAGCACTTCTCTCTGTGCTACCTTGGCTCCAGGTCACTGTTTGGATAGAACAAATCCCAATGAAAGAGCATCAGTACTATTTGCATCCCAAAGGGATGATTTTTTTAATTCATCCTCTTAGCACATCTTATCCCCGCCTAGTCTAGTCTGTCTGGTAAGGCCAGTGAGACCAGCCATTTCATGGGATCAGTGATCAGCACTCTTGAAGAAAGATTAGTTTGCTGTTTTCAGCCCCTAGACCTTAGAAATTCCTTAGAATTTCTTCATTGTGTTTGGCAGAGAAATACATTTATAAAACAAATGAATGGTTACTGTAATTCCATATGGTGTTGCTCTCAATATCTTTCAAAGACAGTTTCAATCCTTTATAGAAACTTCCAATATAAATATGCAGAGACCTATAAAGCAGTTTTAAGGAAAAAGAATGAATAAAGGTTCCTCACAAAATATGGTTATTTGGTTCCCTGGCCACATCTGAGCAGTCTTTGCTCTCTCCACCATCCCCTCCTGCTGTGTTGTTGGGAAGTCTGAACTCTCAGCCTGGCTCAGGCATATTCCCAGCCTTAGCATTTCACCTGCAGTCTCCTTAAAAATAAAAAACATGAAATAAGAACGTGAATGCAACCTAGAAGTGTGTCATTTAATAGTTTAACGGTAGGGAGCTCATGATCTGCATATAGGTTATCATGCTATATGAAATTCCCTCACTTGGGACCCCCAGCTGCCTGCTGGTTCCCAAAGGCAGCCAGGAGGAAGTCGAGATGCTCCATCCTATGTGAGAGAGATTTCTGGGGATGGTGGCAGCGATGCTGGGGAGAGCTGCACTACTTACTTAGTGAAATATCATAACACCTTCACCCTACATGCTGAAGTTTGGGACACAGCCAGAAACTGCCAAAAAGATTCACAGGACATATGGGATCGAATTCGACGCTCATGTCAGATGAACCGCGATGCCAGAACAGAAACCGAGCTAACTTCTTCACGCCTGCATGAAAACACGATACTTTAGCAGTGTCATTTACTAGAGCTGTTCAGGCCACTGTATGTATCTGTAAGAGATTGTCACCAGCGCCAAAGCGAGAAAGTTAGAACGTTCACTTTTCTCATAATAGTATTACTGGATTTTTCAGAAAACCTTCTCGTTCAGATCTCCTCACACGACAGCCTGGCACCTACCTTAACTAGAGGTGCAAACATGCACTTCTTGAGGCTCTGTTTCCTCCATCCCACTCCCTGCTCCTGCTCAGGCCGTTTGCCCTAGGCCAGCTCTATCCCTGCCATCCCCCTTGACTGGGTGACTGCCCAGTTCCTCTGGCAGCACCATTCCTGCTTCTCCCCCCAAGCTCATCCCCCCTGGCATGCCTGCAGCCGTGCTGAGCTGGCTTAGCACATTTCACACTTCCATTGACTCTCTTGGCTGCCGTTTTGCCTAACTTCATCCTTCTTGTCAGTCAGCTACTGTGAGATGCCTTTTAAATAAAGCCGGCTCGTTAAGAATCCTCTGGGCATTTTAATTATTCCGAAAGTGGAACACTCATTTTGGAGAACTTCTGGCTTGTGGATCTTCCTGAAGTGTCCTTTGTCCAGTTTGTTGCTAATATTTTGTTGATCTCACTCTTTTTTTTAGGGATTTCAAGTATACTCCAGAAATGTTAGTTGATTTGGGAGAGGGTAGGTAGGGAAAGGGAGGGAGGGAGTAGGAAAAAAGGTGGCAGATTGGAGCTTCTCTGTGGAAGAGTTTCTGCCATGTTGTGCAACTCTTGCTGGCTGAAGGAAGTTGAAGGATTGGTGTTGGGGAAAGGTTTCCTCACGTCCCAAATAACCACGCATTTCATAAAATAACAGTGTAGTTTTTCAACCTAAAATACCTATCTATGCTGAAGTAATATATATATATATATAAGATAACCAATCTATGCCTTATTTCATGCTTTCTTTTAGATTATCAGCAGCCTCTCATGATTGGGACTGGGACGGTAACACGTAAAGGATCTACTTTTCGCCCCATGGACACCAAAGAGGAGGGAAGAAGGGGGAGTTCTGAGTTCGAAAATCACTATCACTGCCCTCACAGAGCTAACAGGCATGAATATGCTCTGCCCCTGACCAGCCAAGAGCCCGAGTACGCCACCCCCATCATAGAGCGGCACATAGCAAGAGAAAGTAATTTCCCCTCTGAGAATGGCTACAACGTTCCCGTCGCCTCCTCTCAGATACATTCCCTTACTGCTGGCAGCTTCTCCAGTTCATGTAAAACCGACACCAGGAACGGAGACTATCAGACACCCCAGAGTGTCATAAACTACGACAAACCCAAAGTTAATGGTGTTCTGACCTCGGTGAGCTACAGCACAGACTACCAGAAGCCCCAGCAAACTGCTCTTGGGGGCGAGGGTTACTCCACGCCCAGGGACTGCCTAAAGCCCATAAGCCAGACAGCAATGACAGCTCTCTTGTGATTTGCCGAGCAGGAGCGGCACGGTGCGCAGGAACGTCACTGCACAGCTTTCTGAAGTGAAAACAGAGTTTGGAGGGACTCTGCTGTGGGAGGCAGAAGGCAAACAAGCCCTGTGTACATAATATTGCTGTCTTGCTGGGTTCTGACATCTGAAGAAAGCATATGCTGTTTATCACTGTTTATAGCAAGAGAGATGTTATCAGTGAAGACTGTACATCTTATTTTCTGTAACTGATCTCAGTGCTCCATTTGCAATGTGTGCAATTTGTACATAGCTTTTATTTAAGGAGAATTTCTTAGGTTTCCTTTTCACCTGGGGGTTTGAAAGGATTGCAGGAATGCCTATTTAAGAAAAACAGTCCTCTTTTTCTGTCTTTATCTTACCTGCTGCTGTGCTGGCAGCTGTAAATGGTGTATCTTACAGTTGTGTTGATTCATCTCCTTTCCTATGATAACTGAAGATAAGGCTGTAATTCTGACTGGGAGGATAGAAGTTAAACTACTTGCTGCATAATGTGCATGAGCAAAGGCAGCTGAGTATTTAAATGCTGTGCTCAAACACAACTTCCCAGCTGCTTTTTTAGCAGCAATTCTCACATGCTTGAATTTGATCTAGCGTACAAGCTGAGCCCATGAAACTTGCAATTCATGTTAGAAAACAGGTATAAAGGCTGAAACTGGTTTTGGGTTCAAGCCATGGTTTTCACTCCACAACAGGAAAAAAAAAAAACCCAGCAAACCTAAACCAGAAAAACAAACAAAACAACATATCCGATACCAGTTAATCTGGGGGAAGTTATTTTAATTTTTTTTTTTATTTAGGAAGTGTGTCTGTAACCAAAATGTGAATTTACAGCTGATAATTCAATGCTGTTCAAGCCCACGTTCATTCTTTTGCTGCTAAACTATAAGGAAATTTGTTCCTTGGCACAAAGCAGCAAACTTCCCGAACTCTTCATTTCTCCACTAGGTATTTTTCTGTCTTACAAATTTAATGTAACGTTTCTGCTAGAAGTATTTCAGCTACCTAAAACACAGTGTGTGTATGGGTTACTGTTGCAGTTAAATCTGCAAGACCAGCAAGATCAGCACTGTTGTTTTCAAATAGTTTTTCTTTTGCAGCTAATGTTTCCCTTAGTTCCGTTTTCAGACAAACTTGAAAAAGCCTGGGGTTGGGTGCAATGTGTCGCACAGTAGCTGGCTCCTCTTTCAGCAGGGGCAGCTTTTGGAGCAGAACAGCTTCTGGTCATGACTGGGACCGTCCACTGCCCTCCTACCTCCAGTGTTTGGGGCATTTCTTTGAATTCAAAAGCTTGTCCTAAAATGTCAAGAAGCTATACACTTCTGTGAAGAAAGAATGGTGCTATACTTAAGGCACAAGGTTGGGAAGCGAGACCAGTGAAACCTGAGCTCTGGGAAAGTCGCTCTGTGAAGGCCCTCGCTTTATTTCCTTGTACATAAACGGGATGATTTGCAAAGGATGCCACGAAGATTGATCAGTCTGTTTGCAGAGTGCTTTCAGATCTCTGGGTGGAAAGTGCTCTCAGAGGACAGAGTGGTTGCAGTGGTACTGCTCACAAATACTGCTGACTCCAGCCAGACCTGAACTTAAGGCAAGCTCTGAGTGGGTTCTTTGCATACCCTTGTTTTGCGGCCTCAGGTGGTGGCATTCCCCCGCGCTGCCGCACCGTGCATGCGATTCCCATGCAAAGAAGAAAGAGTCAAGGTAACCTCGTAGCCTTCCTGTGTTTGCTGTCAATACAGTTTCTGTGAAATGTCTAAAACACCTCAGGTCCCGAAGTGAAACAGCAGCAGCCTGTTTGTTAGACCGAGCTGGGCGGTGTTGTTTACCTTCTGTTGTTTACATGTCTGTGTAAATAAAGAACACTGGTATTTGTAAATCAGCCACACAGCCCTGCCACTTCACTCGGTGACTCGATCATCGCTGCACGCCCACTCCCGCCACATACCCTGCAGGGTGAGAAGGAAGTGTTCCTTACGCCCTGCAAAAGTGCCAGTTGCGCTGCTGCAATTCACGGCCCCAGTGTGACAGGCTAAAAAAAGATTCTCTCAGTGCCCCATTTAGCCCAGATTTTCTGTCCATAAGCTCTAGAGAAGAGCCCACAAACAAACTCCTGTGCCAAACCCCACTGCTGGTGCATATGATTGAGGAAAGGATGAGGATGCCCTCCTGATGAGCTTGAAACCAATCCTCTGCCCACACAACTAATTAGCCTGACTTGTCACTTGACAAACAAGTCAGTAATTAGGCCTACTCCCCACCTAATGAGGCAGCTAAGTAACACAGCAATGCAAGGGGACCAGGCAGCAGATGACAGTACTTGTATTACAGTGAACTTTTTGCATATTTCTGCCACATGCTAGGCACATCTGCAGCAAGTGTCAAAAGCTCCTTGGCAACATCTGTCCATTTCTGCTGTCACTCAAATCCATCTTAACACAGCTGATTTAGCCTAATGGAAAGTTTGATCTCAATTTGCACCTTGCCTTCATCCTTACCCCCCTCAAAAGAAACCCAACAAACCTGCAAAGGTGGCTTAAAATAGATCCCCAAACACCTTCAGCCTCCCTTCACAGCAGCTTAGTGCTGACAGGGACAGAGGCAGCACATCTCCTGGTCACTGCCAGGGTGCTTCATGTTTCACATCTGAGTGACTGCTGAGCCTGGTTTACACTAAGAGCCTCAGGCCTCTCCACCTTGGCCTAGGAAATTTTTAGCAACCCTAGCAGCAGATACACAAGGGAACTTCCTACTCTACGTCTCTGTATCCTAATGTGGTAGAGATACAAAGCTCTGTGTAGGAATGAAAGAGGATTTCCTGAATCTTACCAGTGCCAGTGCCCATCCATCCATCCATCCATCCTCTGAATGGTTTTTTACATACTGTTACATCAAACTCCAGCTTGTCTACATCAGCCTGTCCAAAGCCAGATGCAGATAGAACACAAGCAGACAGCCTTATAAAACATAGATTTAAAAACCTTTGTCCCACAGTGAAGGTTAGAGTATGCACCATTTTGGGATATTACCACATTCAGAAGGCCTGTTAGCTCTGGATCTCTCTCCAGCATCTCTAGAGATTGTATGAGAGCAGGGTCTGATCTGATCCTCTGGTCAATGGAGACTTTCAGTGGTGTTTTGGTACCAAACTTCTTCCCCAAGCAGCCACTCCCAGTGGGTTGGAACAGTAAAGCCAAGTCAGAGTCCACAAAAAGGTTAAATATTAACTGCTCCTGGCACTTAGGACCTGCCTGTCCCATTGACTATTGACAGCAAGTCACTGACTTTGCTGGGAACAGGGACAGCTCTGTAACTGCACGTCTGACCGAGGGAACTGAAGGAGATGGCTCTTGAGGTAGGAAAGTGTAAAACTAAAAATGGTGTCAGCTACCTACAGCTCAAACCAAAAAATGACAGCATGCATTTCCAGCTGGTGCATTATATTTAAAATACAAAAAAATTACAAAAAGCCCCCATCTACAACAAAGGTTCCAAAAATACCACAGCAAAACCACAAATTTTATCTGCCCTGACCTCCTTAGACTGGCAAATAGATCACAAATTCTTATTTCTTCTATCAAGTACCTTTCTAATGCATACAAAAGTATTTTTTCTATCAAGTGTAATCCTAAAGAGTATTTTTCTATTTCTTTTAGTTGCTAAACATCAGATAGTAAACCTTACCTTAGCACTTACCATGATGTTTACTTCCAACAGGCAATAGATTAAAAGTAGCCCTAGACTGGAATTTGGATTTCCTGGCTCAGAGTATGCCCTGGTTAGAACATTACCTGCTCTCTTTTTATGATCTTTGGCTCAACAGCCTGGCCTCACCTCCCTCTCCAGACCTCCCTCACCATCCACAGGATGGGTTCAACCAGCTCAGTAGCCCACTCATTACAGCAGCCTGCAGAGATGGGGCAGGCAGGGAAAGCCCTGAGGCCGATCTGCACCCCAGGCATCTGAGAAGCCTTGTGAGCATGGAGCTAAAATGGCAGCAGACACAGCAGTGCCTCTAGCACCTGTGTGTAATGACAGATCCCTGTCTCCTTATTTTGAAAAAACACAGGAGGTTGGATTCCCATCAGTAGAAGCAGCTTGTGAATCCCATGGCTGGTCTGCACTGTTGGCATGGCTAAAACCTGGGAGGATTAAGTTTTTAATACAGGCTTCCTTCAGATTTTTCCCACTGGCTGCCAGAGAACTGGCAGTCCTTCACTCCATGGGCAGGTTTTAGTGGAACCCTGTCTGAAGTACAAAATATTCTCTACACAGGATGGGAATATCAGGCTATAGGTCCCATTACAGGAGCAGATACATAACGGTGCTTGCCTGTTTGGTAGAACACTATCATTACAACAAAAAGTGAAAAAATGAAGAGAGTTCTAAGATGGGAGCCTGTGGTCTCACAGCAGTCCTGCAGGATCAGATGTCCACTGAAAAGTAACCTTGCAGAAATACATCTGTATTCTTCTCCACCCCCTCTCCAAAATCAGGTTAGCTTTGCTCAGCAAGTGGGCCTCTTAAAGGCTCCCCAGCCTGTAATCAGGCCAGACCGAAAAGGAATGACAAGGTTATGTTGTTGCATTCCTTTTTCCTTATTATTTTCCATAATAAAAATTGTGTACTGCCATTTTCTTTCCAATATCAGCTATGATGTAAGTTTATTCTGACCTCCAGCCTCCACTGTGATTAATACAGCGTGAAAGCAGAATTTGCCATTTCGTTTGAAGCTCATCAGTGTTGTTGATACCTGCACAGAAAATTACCCTGCCATAGCTCTGTGGGGTTAACAGGACTACCATTGCAATGCCTAAGAATTATTGAAGAGAGTTTCACAGAACATACTTATCTAAAAGGAAGGTGCCATTTCTGCACTATCAGTTTCAAACTTAAAATAGAAATCTCTCCTGAGGGCTTCCTTTTTTTGAAGCCCCCTTCCTCCCCCCAGTACAGTCCTACAATCCATTAAGGACACGCGACAAGGAGTCAGATAAAGTATTTCTAAACTAGATAAAGACAAGAGGGAAGACATCCTTAGTTGAGGAAAATTCATGCTACCCGTGATAAAGAGGATGCCTCACATCTGACTTTCTGTGCTATCTCATTGTATAGTCTGGACATGAGAATTTGGAGACTTTCTCATTCAAACGTCACCAATTTGTTTAGGCTTCGCCTCACATTAAGAGGCTGTAAGTCCTAAAAAACCTTTGCCATCTACAGTAGGCAAAGGTTATTCAGTAACCTCTTGTCCTGGGCTGAGTTAATTCATTACTTAGACACTCACAACACAGCTACTGCTCTGCCATGTGACATCCAAGATTATCATCCTGTTTATTTTTATACAGTCACAAGTATAAAAAAGAGAAATCCAGGAAGGAGACAACTTAATCAAGTTAAAACACAACATAATTTTTTACCACAGTAAAAACTAAAAGTCAACAAACATGACAGAGCAGTGTTACTAAGGCATTTGTGCCCTCAATAGTCACCCTGAACAGATCTCAAGAATCCATAATTTTGACTAGACACAAAATTTTTAACAGACTTTACTGGAAAAGCTCCCTTAATGTATTAATAATCTGCATTATTAGCTAACCCAAAGAGTAACAGTACCCTGAATACCCAGCATTTCCTCCTACTAAATCTGAGCTACCAAAAAGAATGAGAAAACTTACAAACATAAATTATTCAAAGCTTGTAACATTCTCTCAGCCAAATCAGATGACAACAGACAATAATAGACTTTAAAAACACATGTATGTTGCCTGCTAGAAGGCAGGCAAAAAGGTAGGGAGGGAGCCAAAATCCTAGGCTTAAAAGAAACACCAAGACCAATTTAAAACAAACAATATAGAAACATACAGCAATGGGTGATGCCTGAGCTGTGACAGGGAGCTTATCAGAAGTCCTCCTCCGTGAGGAGTGGCAGATAGCAGAGAAGATGGGGATGCTTGCCATAAAACAAGAGGAGAAAAGACCCAGAAAGACACCAGTATTACCCACCACCCCACCCCTGGTCTGAACAATTTAACCCCCTGAGCATATACTAGAAATCAGTCTTTACAAATGTGTTTCGTGCATCCTAATTTCTCTGGCCCGGGCAAACACCATTTCACAGATGGGCGAACTGAGATAGACAGATATGCTGCCACCTGTCCAGAGCTGTAGCAACAAATCAAACCTATCCAAAAAATGCAAAGGCCTCTGAAAACACCAGCCGCAAACCTGTGAAAAGTCCTCTGTTGAGGAGGGAAAGAAAGACAGGGGCGATAAAGACTAAGACGAGCTAGCAGACCTCACTTGAAGAGGCAGCTTTTCTTCACATCTATGGCTAAGCTTTTTATCCTTAAGTGACACCATCTGTTCTGACAGACAGTTTTATAAAATTTGAATAAGGTGACCTGGATAAAGCATGCCTGTTATATGGAAATGCCAGTGTCATACATGGATGTGGAAAGGTTGTGGATGGTTCATGCATCAAGCGCTTTCAGCATCTCATCATAAAAGGCCACACAAGCCTTTTCTGACATGCCACAACACAAAGCAAGACTTTTGATAACAATGCTGCAATAAGTTTACTACTATCTTATAAAGACCTTGCAGTTGGCATTCATACTCCTTTAAGGTAAGTATTCATGTATATAGGTAACTTTTTAACATATGAAGTCATGGTCCTTCTTCTCCTTTTTATAATACAACCACATCACTGTACAAGGACCAGCACCAAGGACATAAATATGTCTCTGCTGACAGCTCTATTGATCACCTGGTTAATGACAACAAACAAGGTTTGTGGACTGGACTATCATTTGGTGGTCTCTGGAAAGGAGCACCAGGAGAGAAAAGACAAAGGTGAGTCAACATGAACTGACCTTCCTCTTTCTCCAACCAAGAGGCTTCTGTCTGAACCTGGACTAGAGCAAAACATATCTTTTTTTCCCCACTTCTTCGCATCTGACATGACCATGGGCAGTCTCTGTTCCAGCAAAGATTCCAGGAATGTGACAAGGCTGGTTCTGTATCATGGTTGAAGGGCACCAGTGAAGCACAGGCAGGAGTATTTATGAACCTACCTGGCCATCTCACTTCACATTTTATCAGTGCATTCTGTCCCTTCTTTTGGAAAGCCTTAACCCATCCACAAACAAGAGATAAAACATCTCACTGCTTGTCTCTGAGCTTGTAAGAAAGCAGAGCACTCATTTTTTAAAGTAATTGATGGGGATAATCAAGTGGTTTTTAGCAAGACATGAGTGCAGATCTGTATGTAATTATGTATGTCTGTGTTTATATGTGTTTGGACATATGCTTCACTGATATATAAAGAGGACAATTTTTAACTGTAATATGTGCCATCTGCAAACTACTTGCTACAGGATGTCAATTAGTCTGGATGTCAATTATTTTAAGATTACATGTTTCTAGAAATAGTTCTAATGAATGAAGTTTTTCTATTTTTTTTAATTAAAAACCACAACCAACCAACTAAACCACAAAAAAACCCCAACCCATGAAACAATAGATTCCGTTTCTCAAAGGTACGTTAATGCTGAATATTGGAAGGAAGCTGCTGCCCCCTGTTGGCACCACATAGAAATGCAGATACTTTGCAGGAAAAAGATTCTGGTCACAAATTGCAATTACTAAGTAATAAACAAATTTGGACATGGAAAACTGCATAAAACTGACACGGCCCCAAGTACACTTGCCTACTTACCCAGACCACTAAATCCCAACCCCATTAACTTAGTGAGATGTGGGGGTCGTAATACACAGAATCACCATGTCTTACTTTTTAAAATAAAAGTTAGTTATATGTGACCTGGATTTAAAATAACACTTCAAATAATACTTAAAGGAGCACCCTAATTCTGCTGGCCTCCTGAATTGCCTTAAAACACCTCACATGTCTCACAAATTAGGAGAACACCTAAACTGCCACACTGGATAAAAAAAGGAAGATCAAATAAACAGGAAAGCCTGCAGCAGCACTCAATTCCCAGCTATACAATTTCTCAGTTCCAAGCCCAAACCTGCCACCCTCAGAAGCTGAAGGTAACCACTGCAGGGCTTAAACTGTAGCACCCATAGGGAATCCCTTCTCACAGAACCACAGACTACCATGCAAATTATAAATTGAACCAAGAGGAACTGGTGCCATTTATGGATGTAACTCCAAGGCCTCACTTCTATGAGAGGATCAGCACTGCCAACCTATAGAAACCTTCTTCCCCAGCCTTTAGCAGAAGAAGAGTCAACAGTGGCAAACTCTCTACAGGTTGTTCCAGCAGGGATTGAATAGGGACACTCAATTTATTATTGGAAGGGAAAGCATTCATGTCAAGGACATTCCCAGCAGTGTATGCCCAGGGGACCAAATATGTAAGTATTCCAGTTCAGTAGCATTTTATTGCTTACATTCCCCTGAAGAATTTGATGACAGACAAACACTTGGACAACAGCAAGTAAAGTAATATTAGAAAAAATATTTTCATGGGAATCTGACTTACTTCATTTGACAGAAGTAATAGCTATGCAAATATTTAGACAGTTCATAGGCAAATTAAGATTTAATCAACAGGCTGTACAGAGATTTACAAATATATTTGAAGACTTGCAGTTTCAACAGAAAAATTACCAGCTGTCTCCGAAGCACCCCTGACTTTCAGCACTACAGGCAATCAAAACATATCTGTGAATGCCTGTACTTTCACTTGTATTTACATTTTCCTAACCTCCTGATTGAGACCCAGCCATTGAAAACCAGGCAGCAGAGAGCTGATGACCCCACAACTGATGCAGGGGAAGCTGAGGAGCCAGCTAAGGCTGCAGTGCTTTAGCACTTCAAAAAGGAAATTTTAAGAAATACAGTGTGCCAAAAACTCAGAAGGGAACTATGATCGCAATTCCCAGTAAAAAGTTACAAAGAAAAACCGTAGCCAGATCTCCTGGGATCAAGAGGTGGACTTTTAACATACCTCTCACAGGGGACAGAAGAGCATAGTCCTGCAGAGCCTTCAAAACATTGGCAGCTCCAATGCTTACCTAGGTAGGGCTGGGAAACACAAGCCTTAGCACACGAGGCAGAAGGCTGACAACGAGACACCAAATAACTTGGGCAGCTGATTGAATCAAACACTATTGTACAGAGCATGGAAAATTTACCCAAATGACTTCAAGTTTTCAGCTAGGAATTGAAAATCCTTGAAAAATACTACTTGGTCTTTTTCCATTTGACTCAGAAGCAACACATCCTGCACAGCAGCAGGCATCACAAGCAGATTCCAAAGTACTTCTGAGGGAAGGGAATATCAGGTGAACAGAGTAGCTAGGACAAGGCTACTCTGAAGCATTAAAAGCAACATGAAAACAGAAAATCTATGAGAAAAGAAAATCCAAAGAAATCGAGTATTTCTCTTTCAAAGTCAGCATGTTTTCTGCTTCTCAACTCCTCGGTTCTCTTACAACTGTGAAACTTCTAAAGAACTGGAAACTACATCCTGTTGGAAAAGACACAGTGGACAAGGTGATAATATTTTCCAATTATTGTAGTGTAAGTTCAAGCTTATAAAGGCAAGCTTGAAATATGTTAGCCCATTTTTTTCAGGTCATTAAGCTGAGGTTTTAATCAGCAAAAACAGACTTCTTACACATCCTAAGTCAGGACGTGTTTCTCTTCTGTCACATGGGACTCTGGAAAAAAAACATGCAGAGGACTATTCAATGACCACAGTCACTGGAAGCAGCCTCTGAGCTCCTTCAGCAGGACACTAGAACACGAAGTAATTTTGAATCATCTTCTTTGACCTCAGGTAACAAAGTAATTTTGTTTCTTCTCTTTCTATCATCTTCATTCATAGCTGCCTCTAGTCCTCTGCCTGTTTTACAACTCGAGCTAGATTTCTCTGCTTTCCCTCTTCCTTCCATCTGCTGAAGTCACCCATATCTAAAGCCTCCTAAAAAATTTAGAGCTAAAAAATAAATAGCTAACAGTTTCAGCCCTCACCAATTGTACATTCTACATCTTTTCATCCAACATGACTCAGCCTTGTCTATTGAGACAGTTCCTACGCTCACAGTTTTCTGCCCTCTACTTACACACTCCCAATAAATCCTTAAGCACTACCATAATTATAGTACTACCAGTTACCACACATTGCTTTTCACTTGAGCTCTCTGCTCATTCAGAAGAACTTCATGCTTTAGGGTGAGATGACCACTCAAGTACAGGTGAGAGATTATTTCTTTTAAAATATAATTTAAAACACAAAACAGACATTCGGTCTGAACAAAAGGACTTCAATCAGGACTAAAAGATGTAACTTAAAGGGAAGTGTTTTGTAAATTCAGTGGAAAACTTAGAATATTTCAAAATGCATGGAAAACAAACATCAACCAAAACAAAGAGAGAGAAAGGGAAGTTCCTACACATTTTGCTAAATTACTTAACCCTTTGACAGGTCTGGGTCTTTGTAGCTCTTCCTAGTCAAGGGCTTCAGAATATTTATGGTATTGTTATACAGTCAGATACTGCAAATTTATTTTGTTTCTAACTAAAAAACATTCAGCAGAAAATGCATGTCAACGAAATTTGAGGTATGTCCTGTGTCTTTCAAAAAAATGTATTTTGCTCTTAACTATTGCCAGCCAAGACTAGATTAGAGTCAAACTTCCAATTATGCTGTTTTGGCTTCCCCCATATTAGCTTTTTGGCCAGGTGTGGACTACATGCTCAACAGACAAAAAACACACAGGATTAGGTCTTCTTTAGATATAAAAAGAGAAGAAAATGAAATACAACTCTGAATTAGGTTCAGAAATCAGTGCAATGCAGAAGAGTATATTTATTTACAGGCTAATAAAAATATATTCAGCTTAGGCAGGTGTATACATGTTTTGCAAAATGTTCTATCTGCTACAGAAATGAGAGTAACCCATGATGTAATTATGTTTGGACAAATACAATAAATACCTGTATTTTGTTTGATACAACTGTGGATTAACATATATTGAGATGGATACAAACCCTCTTCACCACCAAGAATACACTTCTACAAAGGAAATACTAGATACAACCTTCAATCAGAGTTAAATTTATTGCCGTAAAACACTTTCCTTATCTTACATGCTTTTAATTAACATTGGTCCCAGATGCCAACAAACACTGTCCACCCTTAGCTTAAAATACAATTGTCTTACTGAAGATTTTAATAGGAAAGGAATTGTATACCAAAAAAATTGCAAAATCATCTTTAGAATATTATTTTATTTTTTTAAGTAAAAATATATATACACACGCAAGTAAACTGTTTTACACTTGAAAAAATAAAAATGAAGTCTGAACACTGACTATCCTTAGAAATTTTTCCAAGTCTAACTCATTCAGCCTCTGGGATTCAGCAGGACTGAGTCTTCCAGTTACTGACAAAGGGGAGAACACACATTTGTCCATTGAATCTGGAAATCTCAACTTGCAAAACTTCTCAGTTTAAATATTAATCTCTAAGCATTTCAGTATGATTGCAAATAAACCAGTATATTAAATCTGTACTGGTAACAAGTACAGTGTACATGGAGACAGACTGCAGTGTCTGAGCAAAATCCTCCCATCCACAGCTTCCTAAGCAAGGACTATAAAAACTGCTGGGAAGAAAATGTGGTGATAATTTACTGCTACCTGATATGTCTACTCCCAGTCATTTTCCTCAGCAATTGTTCCTTCTGTTGATCTCATACAGAGATACAAATAAAGAGAAAAGGTCCAGCAGAGGAAGAAGAGAGCACAGCATCATGTGAAACTGGCAGATTAGGAATGTTAGGAAAATAACTCTAGAAACATTCTTCCACTTCAGGCTAAAACTGATCAAATCCATTGAACAGAAAATACAGTGTGCCATAAAGTAAAGAAGAAAAAATAAATAAAAAATTTCACCTTTCCCTCAAATAAAGGGAAACTATACAGGAAAATTGAAAGTCTTTTTAAAAAGTTACAAGACTAGTTGGACAAATTTCTATGAACTGCAGGAAGATTTCACACAGCAATGATTTTCAAAGGCAAGATGACCACAACTTAGCTTTGAACTGTCCCTTCCTGACAGAGAGGACACTGACTGTTCCAGGCCACAGACAGATTCAGAGGGCACTCTGCTTGAGTAGCTGTGGGAAAAACACAAATCTGGATGCAAAAGTTCTGGCAGTGGATTCATCTGCTAACACAGAGCCAATGTGTCCTCAAGTTTCTGAAGCTTCAGAAAAAGAAACATGCCTGGGGACCTGTTTCTTCTTCACACAGCTTTATTTTTAAATACTAGTTTCTGTTCGGTGAAAACTGTACAGCCTTGACTATTTTAAAAACCTTCAACAGTATGCTGTACGACAAACACTAGTATAAAAAATGAACCAAATAATGTTACTCCACTGAGTAAGTGGAACTCATACACGCACGCACACACACACACACACACACACAAAATGATCGTGTAAATAGCAAAGTTAAGGGATTCATAAATAGCAAAATCTTTGAATAAAGTATATACATTTTTAGGCTTTTTCTATAAACATATATATATATAGTGCTCCTAGGAGAGACAAGGTAACTGTGTTCTACATCACAACTTAGAACATAAGATTAATTGATGTTACTCTAAAGGCCTTTGAGGTTTTTTCTTATGTATTTATACCCTACAATTAACACTTGCAAAGATGTCTTTTCACATTAGTTCCTCTTTCAATGTACAAAACCATTTTACATTACAGTTCAACAGCCTGCAGTAAACAGGAGAGATGGCACTGCATGCTGAAATAGTAAGTGCGAAGACAATGTAGAGTTTGTCTGTGGAGTGTGCTGCACTTCACCAAGAGAGCTACAAATGGAGCATGAGAAACTGTTCAAGACACCATCCTCAACTTCCCCATCTGCAGCCATGCCAGGGGCCTTTAGATGTACACCAATAAAAAACTATTTTAAGATACACTGCTCTCACAAAGGGAGTAACATTTTGCTTCAACAGTAAGACAATTATAGGTTAACAGGACTGCCATAACATAACACAGATAGGGCCAGGCACCGTATGATTCTGAGAACCTCCTGTAAAGTATTGTGCACTCAACTTCTACTTCTTTAAGGATTATTTTAAAGTGAAATGAGTATGTTCAGTACGCATCAAAAGCACTCATCATTTCATAAGGTCAAGCTAATGATGACCAACTCAAACAACTCTACGTTAGCAGTAACCATATCCATTCAAAAACAAATGCTAAATTGATGATGCTCAGAAAAAAATACCAAAGGGCTCACATTAATTGTGAGTAATTTTTCCACTAATTTCACTTTTAAAACCCCATACTACTCTGTTTAACTACTTTTGCAGCAAGTTTTAAATGGAACAAATGGTGGTGAATTTAAATAAAAACAGAAAATCAAAAAACTTCACTCATAAAATTACCATGGGCTGAATGATCATGATTAGCAAGCACACCACTGCTTATGTGGGTTTTGATAGTCTTTGCTCAAATAAAAGCTCTCATCTTTACTATTCCAAGAAAAAAAAAAAAAAAGTGTTTTTTAAAGTTATAGTTCAAAAATCCTAAATACAAAACAAATGGATGCAATGGAACAAGTGTCCATCCCCCCACCCCCATCTGTCTAGGGTTAAAGCATGTTTCACACCAAAGTGAACATAAGTTGTCCCTTTAAAACATCCAAGGGTCAAAATGAGGCTGGTCACACGTTATTCTGCTTCCTTAGGGACATCAATGAGATTAAAAGTGGAAGTACTGAGGTTATCCACTTTAAAAATCCCACGCTTTGGTGGGACTACTCTTTTATTACTAAAAGAAATTCATTTTACATGCTGTGTGTTCAATAACTACTGTGTGTCACGCAAAAGACAGTTTTCCACATTTAGAATTGCTCACAATGAAGCCCTGAGGTAACCGCCTTTTTTCCAGGCAACAGTAATACAGTTCCTTTTGACATTTAATCATCCTTTTACAACCTACACTAGTATATGCAACTTTAAGCAGTCAATATTGATTATCAATTGTTCCCAAAGATGGGATCTGTCCAGGTTTTGTTTTTGTTTTTTTTTTTTTTGATTGTTTGTTTTTAGGATAAAGACTCAGCAGAACGGGCTAATTTGGGTGCAGTGTCTTCTAATGAAGCTTCCACTGAATTCCCCAGGTCTCCATTTTCATGTCCATCAATACTTGGCTTCTTATCAAACACTGCAAGTTAAAAAGAAAATCGATTTAAGGAAAGAAGCAATCTTGGGAAGGACAGATCAGTGATCCTTGTTTCAAAAGCTGGAATGTTTGCTCAAATGACTACTAAAATTAAAGCTGACAGGTTTTTAGCAAAACACAGTATGGCAGGAAAATAGGAACTGTTTCTTTGCTTTTCTGATTTAAAAAATGTATCTGAAAAAGCCACCAACATGCAGTGTTGAGGGGAATTAACAACTCCGAGTCAGAGGTAGGAGAAGATAAGAATAAATTTGAATTTCAACCTTTGGGAAAAGATGCCCATGAAAAAAGTTCATAAGTTAATTCAGTTAATTCAGCTGTATCTAAGTAAACCAGGCCAAACAGTGAGGGACCAACCAGATGAATTGACAGTCTATTAGTAGGTTAATTGAATTGACAGCAGATTAATTTTAAAATGAATATAAAACCAGTATTTTTCCAGATATTGGTTTACATATTGAGACTTCAGAATTAAACTGCATTTTAACACATTTTAGAAGGTTTACCTTGTGAGGGTTTGATATCCACATTTGCATCTTTCCTATTAGAACTTGAATTTGCACCTTCTTCCAATTCATCAAGATATAAACGGTAACGGTGCCCACTCTCATCCTCATATTCTACATTTTCATCATCTGAATCAACTTCTGGAGCAACGTACACTACTTCAAATTCAATTTCACCTCTCTAAAATACAGCCAAAAATACAAATTTACTTACTACTGCACAGCTATCCAGCATGATTACCAAGACGAGCTAGGTTAGTAAAACAAATACATCTTACTGTTGTAAACACATATTGTAAACAGTTGTGTTGAATATTTTGGATAGGAATTTGAATTTTTACCAACCAAAGTAGAACAGCTCTATAGCTAAGCTTTACCAAAACTACCCATCTTTCTTATCTGCCAATACATTTCAAACAGTGATTTCTAAAGAGGAAGTTTTCTGATCATTTAAACACACCTGTTAACTGTCTGAAAATGGGAAGCAAATCAGGAAGTTTCTAGACCACAAAGCATATGAGAAACATAGTTTGGCTGGAGTTCTTCAGTCATAAGAGTAAAATACATGTCACTAAATAAGTTATTTCTGTTGTGCAATGTAATAAATTGATTTTCATCAGCCTTATGGAATAATGATTAGCCAATACATGCTTAACTGAACCACTACTGACCTAGCTTTTTTCTCCTTAAATTGTAAAACATAAGAGAATTAAGTGTAAGGTGATAGAGCCTCAAGAATCACTGTAGGTTAAGATTACACTGTACTTAACAGGAAACATTAAAATTTGAGGTAATTCAGCAGGCAGAACACATGAAGCACCTAAACATGCCTATGAATAAGAGGTCCAAACTGACCTGCTGGGAAAGAATAGTTACAGCTTCTTTATGTTTGGCATCTCTTAGATTAACTCCATTTACTGCCAGAATAGCATCACCAACATGCAGTCCTCCACATCGATCAGCAGGCTGCCCAGGATGGATTTCAGAGATCAGTATTGGAACACCATGCTCCTTCCCACCCTATTAAAAAAAAAAGCAAATTTTAATTAACTGAGACGCCTTTTAACATAAAATTGACATTCAGATATAGTTCCTAAAGTGCTTATTTCAATTTCTATTTTAGAAAATTAGAAATCATTCTTCAAACAAAGAATGTTTAAGAATGTGTGAGCTGCTTCCCTTAATTCTTCTCCCCATAGAAGAATGGAAAATTTCAAATATGTACTCAAAGTCAAAGCATGCCATTCTGAATTCTAATAAAACTATAAAATCATATATAAACTAATGAAAAGCAGAAAACCTCACTAAAAAAAGCATATCAGGCACCATATTGATTTGCAAGAAACAGTATTCATATTTAGAATAAAAGTATAATAGTAAAAATTTTCCAAATTTGCTGCAAAAAGTTTACATAGCCTTTGTTAGGTGAGAGATGCCAATACAGGTACTTTAAAAAAAGTTATAATCACAACAGCTAAACTTTGGAAGTCAGGTCTCAGATTGCTTCTGCTTTTCTAATACTTACACCTGGAATCACCACTGGCTAATCTGCTAAAGTGTCTATACCTACACATTAAGCCAAAATCCTAAGTTTAACATAAAGTAGCAATTATCTGTTTCCCAATCTATCAAAATGAGTCTTAAAGTTCTGTGATCATAGTTATGGATTTGTGTATGCTTTTTAATTTGTTCTAACCATACATTTACTGATCCATATTTAATAGAAGTAGGAATACAAACTTGAATTGCTGCTTCTGTGTCAAAGAAAATAAATACAAATATTTACTGTGATTGAAATTCCTAGTCCTTCATGGTCTTCTTTAACTAGCAAAACTTTCCTGATTGGACCAACACCTTGACTCTTCTTTAAGGTATCAGGATCCTAATTTGATAAAAAACAAACACAGCACAAACATAAACGTGTGACCCAAAAACTGATGCATTTCAGCGTTTTGGGTTTTTGCAATTACATACAGGCAGTGTTACGAGCAACAGTTTCAGACTAGCTCCAGGCAGAACAAATTTACAGTACCCCTTTACAGAAAGGGAAAGAAATCAGAAAAGATTCCTCATTATGCACCCCTGATGAGAATAATTATTTAAATTACTTCACTGCTGATTAATGCAGAACCCAGAACGTAACTTCAAAAGAAGCAAATCAGCCACATATTAGTAAAGCACTACATGACATGTTATATGATGTAAACTCATCCTAAAAGTAACCAAATGGCAGAAGATGATGTAATATACTCCCAAGGAAGAGGTTGCTTGCTTGAGTTTATTTTTATTGTAATAAAAATAAACCACACCCAAAGCCATTGGACACAAATCCTAAAGAGAGACTAAATAAATCAAGGTTTGTTTTTTCCTTTTGTTAAGTCACTGATGCCATTATGCATACCTTTAAAATCACAAATATATGTATTTGTCCACCAATGTTTTATATGAAATTAGCAACATAAGCAGTAAGACCCATCTGACCAACTAAGGTATTTAGAACACATCAAAGCAAAGCACTTTGCTGAAAATGTCTGGATTTAGGCAC
This sequence comes from Parus major, assembly GCF_001522545.3. Lineage (NCBI taxonomy): Eukaryota > Metazoa > Chordata > Aves > Passeriformes > Paridae > Parus > Parus major. Next base: position 64,837,665 of record NC_031770.1, on the reverse strand, counting down.
TGAACACTGGGAAGATTAACAAGACATGCCAAGTTGGGTGAGTTCTACCAAATATACCTGTAGTGAAATGCTGTTTAAAAGTTTTGTTTCAAAAAGTACCTTTAGGAAGAACAAAAACAAAAGCCTACAAATAATTCTTTTACAGTGTCAATTTATCTGGCCTTTTAAGAAAAGAAATTAAAATCTATTTCAGTTCAATCTAATGCTAAAAACTTTATTCTTGGTTTGCAAATAAGTTAGATCCACCATTTTGAAACCTACTTTACAAAATTCTGCTGTTAATATACACATAAATATAAATATAAATATATATAAATATATAAATATATTTTAAAAAAATAATAATAAAAAATATATATATATATATATCAGAGGCTCAGTTTTCAAAAGGACTGAGTGCTCCTAGTTAAATCAAAGGAATTGTATCATTTTCCGTGGCCATTTAGAGGGATATGCTATTCAGCACAGAACTGTCCTTTAGCATACAAAAGAACAACATATTTACAAGTGACACATGAAAAAAACACAACACTGAAATGAAAGCAATCACAAAGATGAAGAAGTAACTCATGTCTGGAAATCATGGAGGAATGGCTCATCTTTTCAACTCACATGTCCTGGTGGTGCTTGCATTGGTCGTTTGAGATCATTCCGACCTCGACAAGCTCTAATAACAGTTTTGTGGCGGTGAAGGTGTATTTCTGCTTCCAGCTGATTCCACAGCTTGTCGTGAGCAGGTCCTTTCATATCCCGGCCCAGTAACTGAATCTGCTGGACCCTACATAGTGGCAAAGAGAGTAAAACAATGCTGCATTACAGCTGGAAAAGCAAGGCACTGCAGGACTCCTACACCTCAATAAGCCTCATGTGGCTACAGCAGATGGTCATGCAGCAACCTGGTGCAAGAGCCCTGGGGATTTTTTGCTCTTCCTTTTGTTAATTAAGTGGAAACGCGAGGCTTTTCCTACTTAGTACTAACCTTGAATCTGCCTTTGGGGATGCAAAGGAAGGAAACAACAACAACAAACATCTTATGCTAGGGGACATGGATTGACTTCACATACCTTCCAGCTAGCTCCTTATCTAAATACTTGGCTGCCAATCTTGCTCCATAAACCTCAGCCTGGAGCACAGCTATGTGTCTACGAAGGGCTTCATTCTCCTTCCTCAGCAACTTCACCTCAGCTTCCAGCTGAGCTTCTTTCACTTTTTCCTTCTTGTTAGCTTCAAGTTCTCTCTCCTTTACAATGACAAAAAAAACCCCAAAAAACAAACAAACAAGAAAAGAATGTTAAAAAGCTTTTATCCAAGTTAATAATGAAAGAACACTTACTGACACCTACTGTTTCTCCATACACAATCTGAAATTATTTTCCTTTGTACGAGACATGCATGCAGGAAGAGAAATTAAAAAAAAAGGTAAAAGTAAACAGGGACTCTGGCACTACAGCTAGTGGTTTGCATAGTATGCTACACAAAGGTGGTAAAATTTAAGTAGCCTGAATATCATGCTTACATTTTCTTGACTTGCAAATAGGACATTCAAAGTTAAGCAATACTGTTTTTAAAATTAAAGAGTAACTACAAAGCTAATAAATATTTCAATTTACCTAAATTCTTTAACTATGATGATGATGATGATGATGATGATGATGATGATATGGAAACATAAGCCCATATGTCCCTAAAATTAAAATTATTTTCATGCAAACAACCAAGAAATGTCCAGCCAGAGACATTTCCAGATTAGAGTCTGAAGACCACATAAATAAAGCCAAGGATTCTACACACGAAGTCCACCCTCTCAAAATTGGAAGAAAATTAGCGCAAAATAGCTGTTAAAAAACCCAAACCAAACCACAGCCAAACAAAACAAAAACAAAACCCACACTAAAACCACACTTGAAGCAAGCTATCTCCCTGTGCCTCACCCCCTGAAAAAGGTTTTATGGAAATATAAATTAGTCCCACATTGCTCCATCCCAAATGTAAAGAGACTGCATAGTCATTACCTTTTCTAATACCCAGGGTACTGCTGCAAAAGGAATTAGATTGCTAATCTACAAAATCTACTTTAAGGAGAGAATGTTTGATAGATAACTTGTATCTTTTATATCTTGTTCAGCATCCCTTTTACTAAGCGGGGGGAAACCCCCCACCAAAAACCAGGAAAATAGTAAAGACACAGGGTCTAATACTGTTTCCTTTCAAAAATGGCTGTCAACTGAAACAGCAATAAAAACTAAGTTTACCATAATGCATTTTAGAAGACATCTGGAGTACCCAAAAAACACCCCTTCTCTGTAGATGTACCAATTACATTGTTAAATAAAACCAGGAAGTTTTGCTACTAAAGAAGCAACAGGACAGATACAAAATTTTACAGAACTGGCAAGACAAATCTGTTATCAAATTGTGCATATGCAATTCACTATTCCAAGTCTGGTTATAAAACCATTAATATGATCAATTTTGCCACATATGAGAAATTACAAAAGGTTGGTCCTTCCAAATGCAGTTATTTTCACAACAGATATATGGAAGCATTTACTGACTTTGCCAGAAAGTCAACTCTGAACTTGATAAACTCTACTACCTCTCTCATCTGTTAAAAATTTCTGTTAGTTTAGAAGAAGAGAGTACATGTTGGTCAACAATTGCCCAGCACAGTGCTCAGCAGGAGCAGCTCGAGGATTGCTTGAAATCACTAGCATTTCACTTCCTGCAATTCCCATGTTGACCCACTTTCAGATCAAGTTTGGCTCCATAGGCATGTTAGAAAACATGTTACACAAAGCCACTTCTGGTCTCTGGCCTTTAGGTTGGAGTTGTCTTGTGAAAATGACTCTGCAGCAAATCTCTTTCTCAACTGCAGGATCACTCTTAAGCCAAGAATTTTGACTAATCTACATTTTAGGAACAGAGTTTCTAAGATTATACCAGTTCTTTCTATTATTATTTTGGTCTTGGGCTCTTTTCAGTACAAGAATTCAAGAGTGCCACCATGCTGTGTTGTCTCTGCCACGCACTTGAGGAGTAAGAACAGTCACAGTTCAGACTTAGCACCAGTTTTACAGCAGCTACAAAGTCCATATACAAATACAGTGTTCCTGTTAGCTCTGTTCCTACTGTCAATATTGCATTAAGGTGATCTAAATAGTAGTATAGGCTCCCTGTTTGCCCACTTTTAGAACATCTTTTATTTGACAAATACAAAGACTAGAATTTAAGATAAGCATATTCCAACTTCCCTCAGAAAAGTGAATTGTTGAAGTGATCAAAGATCCTTTATTATACCAGTGAATTTTATGCAGTACATTTTACAGTATTTATACAAATTAGCCAGCTTAAATACCCTCATCCAGACTCAGATTGTCCACTGATTTTCTCTGAATTTGATTTGTTGTTTAAATTAAACAAGAAGCCAAACGTTAAATTTCTAAGTAGGATCACTTTCAGTCATGTATTTTAAATGTTACACCAAAAATACAAGGCAAATGCCTTGTATTGTAAAACATGCTAGAAATGTTTTCTCATTTTCTCCATTATTATGACTACCCTTCTGTGACAGAGGTGCAAAATTACACCCAGAATCCGGTCTTCTATGGACTGTCTCCAACTGATCACCACATGAATTAAAAAAAAAAAAAAATACAAAATTAAAATGTTTTCAATAAAGAATCTCTGAAGATGTCCTGAAAGAGCATGTCCTGTTTGGAATGACAAAATGACATCTTTTGTCAAAAGATCTGACAAAAGTCTCAAAAATGCTTAAAAAAATCAAGGAAGTGAAGTTATAGAACAGTTTCATGCTTTACAGTGTTCATAGTAAGGCATAGGTTCTGAAAACAAAATGTATTTTCTGTTGGTAATGTAAAAAAAATAAAAGTTACAGCAAGGTTGAAGACTAAAGTTTAAAGTTACCAGCTATCCTGTGGCATTTCAAAAAACCAAATACTGAGTAATAATAACAAAGCATACAACAAAAGCAGAAAAGCTGTTTAAAAACCTTTCAAGTTTATCACTGTGAAACGATAAAAGTCAAGTTTGCTTCACTTTTTCTTCATATCTATGTATTATTGAGTTCATATGCTTCTGGCTGTTACAACAACCAGTGTAAACCATATTAAATCATGCCCATGAAAAAAATAAGGAGGAAAAAAGGTGGAGTTGACAGGATTTTTTAAAAATACAACATGCAGAATACTTCATATTACACTCATAGATGTGTACAGTGTTTAAGATTTAGCAATTGTGTAACACTTTAACATTTTTTTGAGACTCTGCCAGAACTATCTTTCAGAATGTCAAGTTGCCAGATATCACCCCAAACTAGCTGTAGCAATAATAAAGAGAATACATACAGAATTAGGAAAGAGGGATCCACATCTAGAAAAGAAAAATTAAAATGCAAAGGAAATTCTTTACACAGCATCATGCTAACTGTTGGGAAGAAGGAAAAAGCCAGATCTGTTTTGCCAGTTTCTGAGGCCAACACAGATATAAGTTGCTGCACAAAACAAAAAGCACTGCTTAAACATAAAAAAAAAGGCAATCAGCATACTTACCATTTCATCCACAGAAAGGACAGACTTAAGACAGAAGAAAAGAGTTCCATAATTAGAGAAACAGGCAATAGGTACTTCAAGAAAATGCAAAAATATACATTACTTACTCCAAAAGGACTTCACCAGCAGACTATGTATTTCATTAAATGGCATAAAGAACAAGCACACTGCTACAATTCTATTTAGCAACTATTTTAGCATTTTGCAGTCAAATTTACTAAAAATCTTATTAAAAACTTAGCTTTAGCATAGTATTGAAAACAATACCTTTTCCTAAAATACCAAGAATCTCTATAAAGAATAGCAAGATAATACAATATACATGAAAGAAACACAGAAAATCCATCCTGTAATATAATGTTATACAGGTAATAGATTTTTTTTTCTTTTCAGAAAGAACAACATAATATGAGTTACAAGAGGGACATAAAGGACAGGCAGAAGTATCAGAAAAGGCATCAAGTGCAAAAACACAAAAAAAAAAAAATTCAACTAGCCAACTTCATATTCTTTCTCACAGAGTTATTATGATTGGACTATGAAGATTCCCGACTCCTAAAAACAGATTTGGCCTGACCTACACAATTATCAATTGCTTAGCAATCTAAATATTTTAAAATGTCCTAGCTCACCACTATGTACAGTTTTACAGATTACAGAAGATACATTTACGCTAAGAGTCTAAAGACTCTACATACAAAACAAGTGTCTGTCCCTCAAGAAAGAAGGAAGTCAATTAGTAGAACTTTATTTCCCCATTGCACATTCTGTTGACACAGTTCCTCTTTGCCCTCAGATAACTTCTGAGTGCCAGAAGGTCCACACAACAGTTTCATTTACCAAACATCAGAGGTCCCATTTTATTGTCATTTAAGCAGCCTCAGTTTTGCTTGTTCTAGCTTTGTGAACTTTCATAGCTTTCTTTATCTAGAAGAGTTTAAAGTTGAGCTTCTGTCCATTAAAGCTATGAATCCCTAAAGGCAAAGTAAAACAAACTCAAAACACTAGTCCTCATATTTATACAAAGGAAAAACTAAAGGAAATTAAGCAGAGAATATCAATTTAAGCTGTTAATAAAGTTCAATTTCAACATACATAAACCTGAACCAATGTATCTAAAATGTATTTATTGTCATCTGTGGGAAAAAGACTGTGGTCAATAGCATGGGAATTTAGTATATCTTTAGAAATCATTTATAACCAGATAATGAGAAACAAGAAGCTTAGAGGTATTAGTCTCTGTGTTAGTCAGAAGTTAAGCCTAAGAAAATTTGGGGACCAAAATCTCTCACAGTGATGCATTAAATTTAAAAACTTAAAAAATTTTCTACGTGTAAACCTGTTTACACGCAGTTTAACACTTACAAAATGCTGCTGATATTTAACTAATGCTTATTTAAAAGCTATGAGAATTATTCAAAACTCTAAATAAACTTCACCATACTGCAGCCATAATTCAGTACAGAATAAATAATGCGTGGACAATCCAGAAAATGTTGCTCTTATACTGAATATACAACTATGTAGCCCTAGGAAGACATCTCTAATCAATTACAGCTTTTGAATTTGAAACACAAAGTTACTCCTGCTGTCCAGTGATTAGCCTAGACATCCTTTAAAACTTAAAGATTACTACTGTGTTTTATCGTATATTAATTAACAGGACAAAATAGCAAAAGAGACTAATCTGATGTTCAACATATGTTGGGAGTAGGTATTTGCAACAAAACTGTGAAGCAGTTGTAGGAAGTTCAGAGATAGACTTTGGTTCATACCAACAGTTAGAAATCACAACTCTACCTTTTAATTTTCAAAGTCATAGTATTAGAGCCCAAATCAGTGGTGTGGCTAGTAACAAGGCAGTCTATGCTCAGGCTATCAGTCAATGTCAACTAACTGCACAGATTAATTGTTGTTAACCTTTGGTGGGCTTTGTAAAGGTCTGAGTTTTAAAAAAACATGTAGTTTACTGAGTGCTCCTATTACAGTCTTCTTCTATTACCTTTTGCAACTTCAGTCTTCAGAAAAGCTTTATAAATCACAAAGACATTTTCTTTTTTTTACTTTCAGAAAATACTAAAAATGGTTTATTTTAAAAAACCTTCTCAAATCCTTATTCTTTATTCTGATATTATTCATCTTCTTTTAATGGTTGCTAACAAGCAACTATAAGTGTTACTTAAAAGCATAAAAGTTAATGTTTTTAACATAAAAATTTGTAATCCACTTATTCACACCTTCCAAGGAAGAACTTCAGCCAGGAGAGGAAGAAGAACAATACAATCCCACATTCAATTCCATACTCACCAGTTTCGCTTTAATAGCCCCGGAGTCAACATTCTGACCAGTCTTGGCATGCAGCTGAAGCTGAACAGCGTGCAGCTGCAAAAGCTGATCGTGCACTTCCTTCTCCAATACTGCTTTCTCTGCCTGCGTTTCTGTCAGTTCAGACTTCAGATCAACCAACTGTGCCTGTGAAGATACAACCCATCATAGTAATGAGAACAAGGATTAAATGGGGTCACCAGAGCTGTGACACATAACAGCATTTGCTGGTCCATGGATGCTGTACACGGTGGAATACAGGTTAAGAATACCTGCTGTCACACATTCCTCTGTAGCCCAGCTTTAACACTGGATCATTTGTAGGATTTTCTCCCCAGCTTCTTGCCACAAAATTCATGCAACCACAGAACTAGCACCAAATGACCATATTGCCAAGAGTAACAACAGCTGAGCTTTCCCTCATTTAGACAACGGCATGTGATACTGATATCCACTCCAAATCAAGGCAATGGCATTAAAACTATGTAGGATTTACACCCATAGCAATGTAAACACAATTTTAAATTGTAAAATTACTAAATCTTATTGAAAAAAGGTGCTCAAAGTAAAAATGACAATTATTTCTCCAATGCTGAAGTAAAATAACCCTATTTACAGCTGGTCTATTATCAATAGATTAAATGAAATAGCAAATTAGTTGGGTAAATCAGAAGCCAGGAAATGCCCCTAAAATGCAGATGTAGAAAAGAAGAAATAGCTATTAACTCTAGAAAAAAGTGGTTTTGAAACATTTCAAAAACCGTTTTCATGTATAAATCTGTAATGAAAGAACAAATACTAACATGTTTACAAGTTAAAGTTCAAGTAGTATTTTATAAGATAAGCTACATTTATATAAGTTTTAAAGCTACTATTTGCCAAAAAAGACCCCGCAGAATTTCAGGGTATTTTTAGGTAAATTCCCAGAGTATGTTTTTGCATCCAAAAGATTTGGAACTAAAGACCAAAATGAAAAAGTGACTAATTCTTAAAAAATGCCCTCTCATATTAAAGCAGAATATTCTAGGTATTTTAACAACACTGTACTAGCATCCAAATTAATAGTGAAACTTAAGTTGCAAGGCAGCTTGGTAAAAAACGTCTGTACCTGTTAATGAAAAAAAAGCAGGAAGGATTTGACTATCAGTGGCGAGGGTTTACTGGGTCTAACTTCGGGTATATCATTTAGACAGACAGCCTCCTCAAGATCCCAGAGTAATTCAGAGGTAAGTAGGCACTTCCAGAGGTGATCCAGAGCACCCAGAGTGCATCTGATGAGATGGATCAGCGTGTGGCTGCCAAGAACAATCTCCCTTCCTGCCTCTTGGCTATGCCCTTTAGTCTCACGTCTCTAGGACTGAAGAGAGCAGAACTACCTCCCTGTCCCATGAGGCAGAGCCTCAGCAGATCAGGCCAGCACTTATTTCTTGCCAAAGAAATGGAGTTGCATGCATTTTCACCTTCCAACTGCCAGAATAGCAAAAAAATCTTGAAAAATCTGCAAACCCTTGCAGAACTCTAAAGCAGAAATTGCCTTTTGCAGTAAGATGGTATTTAAAATTCTACAAAGCCAAGTAATTTCACAGAAATTAGCTACTTACAAAGCTGCATTGTTGTCCCCAGTGACCAGCCACAGTTAAAGTCTCTCTGCTGTGGTCTACCTACCTTCTAACAAAAGCAGATACACATCTGAACTAACCCAGAAAATGAAAATATCACCAGCATAAAAGCTGATGATACAGTACAGAGCATATAACAAAGACCTTAATAATGAAGGCACAGTTTGACCCAATCACAATTTCACATAGTAACAATATTTTGTTATTATTACATACTGTATATATTAAGCCTACTTTAAAAAAAATAAGACCACTACTTTCTTGCTCCTTTCTAACAGCTAACATACTTTCACTGTTTTTTTATACACACACACGCTCTCTCATCTACTCTAATTCAAAAGACCTGTAGAATGGCAAAGTGGCAGAACAGCTAAATTAGACTGATTTTATATTGTCCAGCCTCACCTAATGAAGAAGGGCAATTGGAGTTCTGGTGGGAAGAAAAAATTGAATTTACTTCCCTATGCAATTAACAAAGCAGTAAGAATGATGGCCACCAGCTTTGCAGGGTAAATGATGCCCCAAAAGTATCACAAAAAGACTGTCAAACTAACAAAAATTAAAAATAGTACCCCACATATAACCTAACATTTAAATTAATATCCTGCTGTTTTAATCATAGAATCATTGAATCACAGAATGGCCTGGGTTGAGAGGGACCTTAAAGACCTGGTTCCAACCCCCCTGCTATGGACAGGGATACCTTGCACTAGACCAGGATGCTCAGAGCTCCATTCAACCTGGCCTTGAACACTTCCAGGAATGGGGTACTTGGGACAACCTGCTCCAGTGCATCACCACCCTCACAATAATTTTTTCCTATTATCCAATCTCAAAGTACTCTCAGTGTGAAACCACTGCCTGTTCTGTCACTACATGCTCTTGTAAAAAGTCCCTCTCCCATCTTTCTTGTCACCTCCCTCCAGGTACTGTAAGGCTAGGATAAATGAAGAGCACAAAATAAAAAAAAAGAAAAATGAGAAATGCATGTATGATGGAATTAATTTGTTTAACACATTATGAAAAGTTATAAATCTATCCCCAGGAACAGATGCAGGCACAAGAGTCACACCAAAATGCAAACAAAACAAGCTGCTTTCATATCCTGTGATCTACTTCTATGAAGGCTGACAAATCTTTATTATTACTTCACAGAAGTCCTACCATGCTCAGCTTGGCCGACTCAATTAATTTTCCTTTATATTACTCTTAACAGCACTTTTTAAAATCCAAAATCCCTCAATTTATTATAAAGAAAACATACGAAAAGACTGTTAGAAATCTAACCTATCTTCAATTTTGGAAGCTACTCAGTAAAAACCAAGAATGGGGCAGAGACAGCAGATGAAATCATGAGCACAAACAAGGACTATCAGTAAGGCCATTCCTTCCCAGAGCAGCATTCACTGAATGAGGCAAGGGCTCTGCACAAAAAGATGGTGCCAGATAATGTTATATTTCAATTTCTATAAACATAATAGGATAAACACAAGGATAAACTAATGCTGCACAAGCAACTCTACTAATCCTTTAATTTGGATGTACTCTCCAACAAGACTGTCAAAGAGAGATGCCATGTATTTTGGTGGTCACCTGCAACTACCCTAAAATTTGCAGAGAAGTCACCTGGAGGCAGAAGTTACAAATGTCCACCCACAGGAGACCATTGAGCTTCATAGTTAGATGAGGCCAGGAAGAGCCACCAAACAACAAAAGCAGAACAGAAACTTTGAACAGAGAACAATGAGGGGTAGAGGTTGAAGAGAAGGTAGTGTGTTCACTTTCATAACCTCCTCTTAACTGTAACTTGCTGATTCAGCCAAAAAAAGAACCCTTCTGGGCAGAATACAACTATACAGATCAGCAATTACCACACATTAGCAAGTACCACGCTGCAAGGTTATACCTTGGTTTCTCTCTGCTCTCTCATTTGTGTCTCTGCCCCAGCCAATGCACAACAAACAGCATGACCAAACTGTGGTCATGGAATTAGTATTTAATCATGAAAACCTACACCTAGACGTATGTGAATCAAGCAGGCAGGACATGAAGCTACTGCTTCAGATTATCACCACAGGCTATTCTAAATTCTAAATACAAGTCTACAATTCAAGTAAACTGGAGATCTTGGTCAAATTCACCAAATAGCAAAACTCAGCATTTATCTTCCACACAATCTAACATCCAGATGTGATACACAGACAAAAGCCTCTCCAGCTAATTAAAGTGGTATGTTTATTACAATGTCAGGCAGCACGAGGAGTATCCTCCTAAAATCGTGTGTGCAACTCCACAAAGCTCTTGCCCTCTTTTATCTACTGAAATCTTGCATATTCAGGTAATCATTTACTATGCCTATACATATGCATTTCCTAACTCCACCTAGCCCCACTTCATATTAAAATGAGCTCAAAGTCCTCCAGTGATTGTGTAGTGCTTCTTTCTAATTGAGTTAGTGGGTCTTGAAAGGGGTCATTGGTCTTCTAAGAGGTCAGGAACCTCTTCCTCAAGTTAAACTTTTCACCTTTGTCTTGTGGGCGTGCTCTCTAGTCCTTTGGCCATAATCCAGGCCTCCCTATCCTGGTTCTGGCTGGTTTCTAGGCCCAGGTGCAGTTGTAGTTTCTTCATCTTCACAATGGCTCATCTTTCTTGTCTCCTTCTATAAACACAACTAAGTCAAGCAGGTAATATATTGCCTTAGCTCAATTAGGTCCATCTAATAATTATTAATCCTTTGCATTGTTTTGACTACCCCTCTTAAACAAAATATATTGCCTCTGCCTTGCTAGCTACATTCCTAGCTTCTAAGTTCTTTTAACCCTTTGATTCAGATGATACCAGAAAAATAGTTTAGAAAGGCTACCTAAACATTTAGTCAATTTTGGGACATATTTTGCCCTTTCCCGGGTATTTTGTATTTCTCAAAGATCTTACAGCTATGAAAATTAAATGCCAATTTCAACTGAAATAACTCAAGAATTTATAAACTATTCTTTCTATTCTCATAGGAGATAAAAGAAATAATGGCTTAAGCAATTAATATTTATTCCACAGAACATGTCAAAAAATTTAAAAAAAACCCCAAAACTCTAGGCAAAAGAGCCCAGACAATGTCCTCTTTGAAATCAACAGTTCTTATTTCCTGTTCAAGCAGTTACAAATTATCAAAAAATTGAGTTTGCTACAATTACCTTATAATGAATATGTATTTTAACCTGGCAATAAAATAAATGCCATCTTAAATGCTGGGGTTAATTGCATTTATAGTGGAGCTCCTAAAGTCCTAACTAGCGTTTTGCATCAGGAGTCTTAGAACAAAATATTAGCATTTAAGCCTCTTTCAATTAATTAATATCACATTTTTCATATGATGGTCTGTACTCTCATCTGCACTTTTTTAACAGAGAAGTGACCATTACTTATTCTACCAGAATACTTAGAGTAACTAACCAAAAGGAATTTATTTCTATTAGATCTCAGAGATATACTCAAAGATCTTTTACTAAGTTTATACGTTGTAAAGAACAAGAATGTAGACCCTACCCGGAACAGCTAACAATGTAAAGACATCAAGGAAAGGATGAATAAATGTAACAGAGAAGTACAATTACAGAGGTAGCTGTGCATAGAAGTGCTCAACAGGAAGCAGACATGCTAAAACCACAAGTTATGTATGACTGCTTGGAAGCATCACTGCTTGAATGAGGCACTAGAAGATGGCAATACTGAAACCTCTGAAGATCTAAAGCATGAGGGAGAACACACAGAAACTGAGAAAACTGCAGAAAGTGGGATGATGGTGACTTACATACCATGGTGACAGGAAACAACCTCCACTACTGATAGGGAATGCAGTTGCAGGGGAGTGAGGGGCAAACTGAGATGGCATCGTTAGATAAAATAATAACGATGGGTTTAGCTTTGGGATAGGTTTTTACATTTTCTGAGCTATCATTGCAGTAACTTCTGTGATATGGACAAGAGTTTCACTTGAGCTAATAGATATAAAAGATATCTATGACTTACACATGGTCCAGACATGAGCAGTCAAAGTGGAGCCAAGCTGTATTGGGAAGCTGGGTCATAGGCCTGAATAATACCACAGCAAGACTGGCATTATTCACCACACCAAGTAAAAATGAGAGGAAGACCTGAATTATCTCAAAGTGTAATGAATGCACTTCTTGGTATATGAATTTCTAGCTCAAAAAAAGTCTAAGCATAATTCAAACATAGTAGCAGCTCACAGATTTTTCAGCAAAGGGCAGACAGATATATACAAGAGTATCCATTACCAGCCTCAAATGACTAAAAGTCATAAGCCAAGCACTCATCAAATGCCTTTAGTTTTTGTTTAATTTCAGGTCTTTAGGGTACACCTAATTCATTCTTATATCAAGCCTCCTAAACTTATAAAGGTCTGAAAACTGTCTTTCTGAAGATTATTTTTTCCACCATATAATCTCCGATTGCCAGAAACTAGGAGCACATTTCAGAATTTTTTAGTTACCTAAGCAAGGCCATCTAGTGCCATCTTTTCATCTGTGTGTCTACATTTCTCCCTATTTCACCTTCCTTCCCTGTTGATTTGAACTGAACAATTTTCAAGATACAAATGAGTCTATTAAAAGGGTAAAGGTGTGTATCCTTAAAGTTCCTACAACATACAACTTTTGCACTAAACAGCTAGTAGTGACAGATTAGTGACCTTTCAGAGGGAGAAAAGAGTCAGATCTTTAGCTAATTTGCTTAACCCATACAGAGAGAGAAGCTGACAGCCTGGTATACAGGCAGCACACATGCAGTTCTGAGCTAAAGACTGAGCTGCTGTCTTGTGTCCAGCCAACTAACCAAAAAATGTAGAGACAAAAAGGCAAAGGAAAGGATGCTGTGATGTGGAAACTCCCAAGAGTTTCCAAGATAACAAGAACTGACTGAATCAGGAGGTCTTAGTGACTTGAGAAAGCATCCAACACTTCCATTTCCCACAAATCACACGATTTCCAAGCTCCATTGATTCTGTTACTAATAAAACACCTCTGCTGTACCTATATATATTTAATAGCTAATTTTAAAGGACAGGTCCTTATGTATCTTACAATGGGATCAAACCAAAATTCACAGACAAATCAAGTTTATGAGGTGCTTTTATTTCCTCAGCAGCATGTCCTTATGTAATTTATACTAGACTCCATAAAGTTTACCAACATATGCATTTATGTATTTCAACATTCACTCCTGATCAGGACTATTAACCTTTTTGATTTAAAGGCTGCAGGACCCAGGATCATGAAACACAACAGAGCACACACTACAATGCTACAATTACTCCATGGCTTCTGTCCTAGCATATGCACAAAAAAGCAGTATAAATATCAATATATGACACTAGCATATTCGCTTATCATTTCATTCTGGCGGCATTTTTCAGAAGACAGAAATGTAATTTGAAGGAAAATGCAGGTAAAAAAATAAAAATCTTTAATTATACTTTACAAACAAAGAAAATGTTACTCCATAGTGTTCCCATAACATTATACAAGTGCAGGGCAGAAAACAATTTTTCACAACATGACAGCTGGAGCTCCTACAGCCTGCAGATACACATTCAGACACCAGATCACAACAACAGAGCCTGGCCTGCAAAGCCCACATACTGCCAATTTTTCATGGGGTCCCCTGACTTTGCATCAACCTCTTGATGTGAAGGTAGCTGGAGCTCCTTATTATTACCTTTCTCTAATTCCTTGAAGAAAGGACTGGCTCCATATCTCACCAATATCACTTCAACACTTTGCCTACAGCTCTCCAAAAGACAAGAACACTCTACTCTTCCTCAGTCTTGACTATTTGATTATTCCAGTCTACTAAGCAGCACTTGGTGCAATTTGTCACACAACCCTATTAAGTTTAATGGACTGCTTTGAATGAGAAACCATGGAACAGTGCAGAGCCCTGTTTCATCTCATAGTGCTCCCTGCAAAACCAAACAATATGACAGCACTGCACAAAATGAGTTTCTGATTAGATGATACACTTGGAAACCGTATTTTTTATGCTAACCCCCCAATTTCACCACAGTGTTTACCACTTGTCAAAAATGAAAATGTTTCAAGATACTGGAAAAGACTGTACTGACAGATTATTAGATTATATTAAAAGCCTTTATTTCGTTATTATTGTGACTTCAAAAAGGACCTTTGTGACTTCAATTTTTAGCTAACGCTAAATTTAACAAAACAGTCTTTATCATGCAGCTAATAAGAACATGAACAACATGAAAGAAATAAGAACATGAAAATTTATGACTAATGACTCCATAAATAAACAGTATGGTAGTGTAGCTATGTAAGTAGTCTTGGTAAAAATGCAGTGTATGATGCTGAAGACCATTCTGGACATATAATTATCTTCACATTTTTCCTCCCAACAATTAAACGATAAATAATAATAGCACATCTTAAATAAAGCATCTTAAAATTTTGGTTTCCATTTACATAAATGGATACGTCCACCAACAATTTTATGCCTGTGACTGATCTTTTTCAGCTCTATCATTAAAATACTGGCTACTGTTTCTTGCTACTGTTTTACTTCGTGCTTGACTGTTTTATTCTGTTTACACCTTCACAGAAGAACAAATCACTTTTTTGCAAAATCACTTTACTGACAGGGAGAAATTTCTGACTTCCTCACAATGACTATTTTTGTCAGGTTGCTCATGCTTCTAGTTGTTTATCAGGAAGACACAAATCTGTTCTTAGAAGTCATATCAATAGTTTTACTATTATCATTATTTTGAAATCTATACTACCGATGCAACATAACTCAGTAAAAAAACCTAAGAAATATAAACTAGCATACTGGTTTCCTCTCACTTTCCCTTTGGCAGCTCCCAACAAATGAGACAGAAAAGGAAAACACTTTACCACATACTGAAAATTAAGTAGGCTAGTTAAATTTGTATAGAGGCATATAGGCTTCTGATACAGGAAAACATGAATTAAGTATAGGCATAATTGTAATTAGGAAGGGCATAATGAATCTGGTAGAAGTTACATGTATCACACTTAATGACAACTTAGTATATAAGCTGACTGAAAAAATGCATGTAAATCTCTATTTCCTTCATATGTGAAAAATGCTCACATTTTAAGATAACAAATTAGCTGGACCAAATTTCACTCCACTGATATTTCAAAAAAAGTATACTCCATCTAGTACCAACAGATCTCTATTCCAAAAGAGAAAAAGTATTAAAAGTCCAATTAATAAAATAATACCTCAGTAACTACTGGAAATACTAATGACATTTGAAAAAAAGTAAATAAGCTATTGCAACTATTCTATATGTATGTAGATACATATCTCACATCGACAAAAAAAATACCTTGGTCATCAACAAGTTCATTTCTCACTACAAAATAAAGGAGAGAGGCAGAAAAAAAAATCCAGAGAGACCTTCCTAAGAAGGTGTATAGTCCTACCTTGATTAAAATACTGCCAAACAACAGAGCAGGACTATACCTCAGCAGTGTGTCCCGTAAGATGGACTTAAATGCTTATGGAAAGTCACCACACATAAAGCCACCTACATTTAGCTTTTCCAGACTGCAGCTGGGGTTTTTAGATATGTATCTCCACATTACCCACATCATTCTATATGTGCTTTAACTGAATATGTTATGAGTTACCTACAGAAGAATTCAGCTTATAGAAACATGTTCCTCTGAACACGCTTATTCCAATTTAATCACAGACATAAAACTACATTTAACTTCTTAGACATACATGTTTTCCTTAGCTTCAGCATATACACAGGCTTAACACATCTGCCAAGATACAGGGTGTGCTTCACCAAACATTCCTTTCTAGCTTGTTCATTTAAAATTGCAGAATCAGATTGGCAGTCAAAGTCAAGCTCAGTTTTCACTGGCACATTGACCTACTTCTTCTGTTTCTACAAAACTGCAGATACATAGAACTTTTATTTTTTGAAATGGACATTTAGACAATGTCATAGTCAAGTAACAGTCAAACAGGAAAAACAAAACCGGTGAACCGCTTCTCAGTTAAACATTTTCTGAAGTCTCACACACTGACCACAGCCTGCATCTGCTGATTTATACAGTTTTCCAATACAGAATCACAAAAAATCCTTTAAATGTCTGTCACCAGCTCTAAAAGACTGAGATCCCTACTATCCTACTAACAAGATACACTTCTCCATTTGTTCAAAATGAAATGAGGCTGATCTCAGAAAATACAATGGCTTGTATTGCCAAAGACTTTTTTTTTCTCCTCTTTGACAAGCTACTTAATTCAACTCTGTCCTACTGTGACCAGCAGGAAAATTATGAAAATAAATCCTACCCTCCACATATGACTAGTTTATTTAAGACTGCAAATATTATTAGCACAGTAGTAAATTTATAAACTTTCACCATGCTAAGCACAAGTAAATTTTTTTGTATACATCCCCTTGCATCTGAAATACCTTCAGGGTCCTTCTAAAAATAACCTGGCCCAGAATTACCAACATACAGCTGCCTCTTCGGAAACTATTGTCTTCCTGGAACACTTCTTTCACTATCCAGGAACATCCTTCATGCAGTATTTTACCTAAATTCCTCTCTCTAGAAGTAGATATACAGAAAGATGGCAAAAATTTTTTTGGGGAGTCCTACAGCAGGAGCTTCCATCCACCGTACCTCAAGCTGTGCCTCTTAAAAGCGGTTGTACCCATCAGAGAATGTGTATTAAGCTGATAAAGTCAGAACTGCATTTCTTTATTCTTGCCTTCAATGTTATTATAAGACTTATCAATTTTGGTTGAGGAAATGGTATCCACAAACAACAGAATGATATTAATAACTTTTTGTTCTTTTCCTTCATGAAATAATATCACTTATTCAGTACGACAAATTCAGTCAAATGCAGCTGCAGGAGTAACCTGAGACAAATTTAGATTCAGTCCAAGTATTATTTCAATCCAAATAAAGGATTTATTTGTAGTATCTTAGTATTTCTCAAGATGGATCTAGTTTATTGGCTTGAATAAGTGTACATAAGTAAACTATTACAGAGCACATTTTTGTGACTGCGACAAAAGCTTTAAAATGCACAAGCAGTATTAAGTTACAACGGTGAGTTATTAGGAAATTATTGCAATCTTAAAAGTTATATGAAGTACAGTAACTCACATTATAAAAACTAAGTAAAACCACCAATCACATCCTAAATGCCATATTGATGTTAGTGATTTCTTCCAAAATATGTAATTGTACTCTTCATATTGGTCACTGGGGCTTTTGATTAGAAATCTGTGCACGTAAGAAGACAAGACATTCATTCTCAACAGAGCAGCTCCATCTTTTGGAGATTTTAAATGGCAGTTTTCATTTCAAGTTTATGACTCCAATAAACATGAGGTCCTCAAATGAACAACATTCAAGGCAATACTAAAGTCTTCTAAAGGTCTATTTGAAAGATAAAAATGCCTTTATATGTATGAGGCCTAATACTACTCAGAGTAATAAAAATACTTTACAAAGGAAGACCTTTTATTCACTTCCAAACTACTCACTCTACATTATCAACATCATTTTTATCAAACAACAACCTCAATCATGTAGATATACACAATAAATATAATAATTATTAACAACTGCTAACTGGGCTTTTGGCTCTTCAACTCCTAAGAGATTAGGCACAAATCTTCAGTTCTTTAGGTGCTCCTGATGATTTTAATTAGATACAAAAAAACCTTTCAGGATCTGAGTTATATAACTTCCTTTCAAAATATTAAAGCTTGAAATGACCTTTCAAAGAAATCCAAATCCATTCTCTTAAAATAACCTGAAAATTCCCTTGGCTTACAGGCCTCTACACAACAACCCACCATGCCTGTGTAATATGCAATAAATTCTGGTTATCTACCATAAACTCATAAATCTCCTTTTACTATACTTCATGAAGTCTACTTTATAGGTTGGTACTGTATGTGTGTTTGTGTGTAAATATATATATCTATATATATCTATATATATCTATATATATCTATAGATCTATATATATATCTGTATCACCCCAATACTGAAACATATAAGACAGCATACCAACACAAACACATAGAGGAACACAAACACCACTACAATAAGCATTCTGGTGAAATAAAGAATGAGATGCAAAAAACTCCTAGTCTAATGAAATTTTTGTTCTACTCCGAAAAATCCTACTCCTCTGTAAAATTCCATGGGTTCTTTTACATAACAATGTCTTCATACCAGGAAGAAACCTGAATAAAACCAAAGACAATCTACTTACTTTACTTCCTACTGAAAGGCACACCTTCAGAAGAGCACATTGCTGCTAGAAGACTCTAAAATTCTTTTATTATAATAAGTGTAACACAGAGGACTGAAAGAAGGGAATTCTGTCTATTGAAGCTCTTACACAGCCCATATTTTCCTGGTGTCTCAGAATTTCCCTTCTTATTCTTCTACCCTTAAAATTTAAAAGAACAAACAGTAGAAGTCTAAAAAGTATGGCCTACAAGAGACAATTAAGAAAATGGAAGGCTTTAGTCCAGGCAAAAGGTAACTGAGGAAGAAACATAAAAAGCCTTCTAATTGTGATTAATAGACAAGAGGGCAGCTTACATTCACACCTGCTGAAGACACCCTAAATAACCTACTAAACCAAAGACACTCGGGTTGGATAGATACAAAATGACTATGAAGTTCTCCAGAATCTCCTTCCAGAGCACTCCAGTTTTTCCACAGGCCAAAGGACCTGCAGCCCTGCCTCTCGGCAGCTTCAGGACCAGATAACTTGGCTCTGGCTTTTTTTCTTCCACTCTGACTGAAACTCTGTATCAGGCATGAAAAAAACCTTCCAAAAGGAAGGCCAGTTATTATTCTCCTCACAGAATGTGTGACCCCTGCTATTATTTTCAGTTTCTAAGCTTGGCAGAGAGCTATTTGATCTGCTTTGAAGTGTGAAGAAACAAGAGGACCTGTCAAAGTCCATCCCAAATCCACTTTTCTGTTTCCTTTACTTGTAAGGAGGAACAATATCCTCATTTTGACTACTGACTCTAAGCTTTAAGCACTTCGATCTTGCCTTTGTCCTTTCTTTTACAAGCTTTTCCAAAATCAGAGAATCTAGGAATCAATAAGGCTCAAAAAGAACTCTGGGATCATCAAGACCAACCTGTGACCAAACACCACCATGGCAACCAGACTCTTTCCTTAAACACCTCCAGGGACGGTGACTCCATCACCACCCTCGACAGCCCATTTCGATGTCCAACCAGTCTTTCTGTGAAGGACTTCTTCCTAACGTCCAGCCTAAACCCCCCCTGGCGCATCTTAAGCTTCACTCTGTCCTCTAGTTCTGACTCATTGAAAAGAGAAGACCAGTCAGCAGCATCTCTTGCCCAAGATTCCTGCTTTCACCATCACAGAGAACTCCTTTGGCACGCACCGCTCCATGCCAGAGCTGGAATTACCAAACCTAGAGGGAGGATGGCCGCGGCCAGGCCCGAATCCTAAAGCGCGGGGCCTGGTGAATCTTCCGTAGCTGTTTCGGGGCAGGGAACGAGCAGGAAGAAACCCGTGGGAGCTCCTGGTGTCCCCGGGGCAGGGCACAGCCACCCCGGCATGTCCGGGGATGCGTCCCCGGCCCGGCCCCGCCCGGCGCCACGGCAGCCCCTCACCTCCAGCTTGTGGTTGATCTGGGACACGGTCTGAGCCTTGTGGCAGAGCTGGGCGAAGCAGGAGCTCAGGCTCGTCATCTTCTGCCGCCCCTCGTACGTGATGTCGGCCTGGTCGGGGTCGATCTCGCCCAGCAGCAGGTCCACGTCCACGAACGCCTTGTCGAACTCCTTCTCCAGCACCTCCAGCCAGCGGAACATGGACACGCCGCCGCCCGCCGCCGCCGCCGGGCCGGCCGCGCCCGGACCGCAGGGACCACCGCCCGCCGCCGACATGGTGCCGCCGCTGCCGCCCGCTCCCCTCACACGGCACTGCCCGCGCCGCTCCCGCCGCGCTCCCGGCCCCGCTCCCGGGGCAGCCACGCAGGGAGCGCGGGGACGCGCGTGCGCGGCGGCCGCGGGGCCGCCTGGTGTTGTGGCAGGCAGCGCCGGCCGAGCGCCGAGCCGCCGAGCGCACCGCCCGCGCCGGCAGGGGGCGCTGCGGGCCGGCACGAGCTGGCTGTGAGGGGATGGGGCGGCTCGTCCTGGCCGGGGGGATCGGGACTGTCCCCGTGTCCTCCCCGTGTCCCCCTGTCCTTCCTGCGGCCCCGTCCCGGTCACGGGGACCGTCCTCGAGCACATTATTGTAATTATGGCCGTTTTTATGTTGACATATAGTCCATACAGACATATGCTAAGTTGGTACATAGTAAAGAATATGTACATAGTGCGGGCCTTCCCCTGAACAACTTACCATGTAAGTACATCAAGGGAAGGAAGAATAACAGCGAAGTACAATTACAGAGATATCTGTGCACAGAAGTGTGCAACAGAAAGCAGATAGATGCCATGCTGAAAGCACAGCTTTGTTCAGAAGTATCACCGCTTGAATGAGGCACTAGAAGATGGCAATACTGAAACCTTCAAAGATCTAAAGCATGAGGGAGAACAAACAGAAACTGAGAAAACTGCAGAAAGTGGGACTTAGCATGGTGACAGGAAACAGCCTCTACTACCGATAGGAAAAGCAGTTGCAGGGGAGTGAGGGGCAAACTGAGAGATGGCATCATTAGATAAAATAATGACGATGGGTTTAGTTTTGGGAAAAGCTTTTTCATTATCTGAGCTATGATAGCAGTAACTTCTGCGATATGGACAAGAGTTTCACTTGAGCTAATAGGTATAGAAGGTATCTATGACTTTCACATTGCCCAGACATGAAGACTTTGAGTGGAGTCATGCTGAGTTGGAAAGCTGGGTCATTTTTTAGTATATATAGTAATTTTTATGTATAAGGGAGGGGGAGAGGAAAGAGAAGTCTGCACTACTCTATTCACCAATGTGCTGAGCATGTGCAAACCACACATCAGGATTTGCAGTGACACATCCATTGCTTGTGCTCAGAAAAGACGCAAGTTTGCAAGTATTGTATGAAATCATAGAAGTAATGTTCATTAAGGGTTGGAAGGGACCTTAAATATCATCTAGCCCTAAGCCTCCTGCCATGTGCAGGGACAGCTCCCACTTCAACAGGTTGCTCGAGATCTTATCATGCCTGTCCTTGAACACTGCCAGGGATGGGGCTCAACTTCTCTGCGCAACCTGTACCAGTGCCTCATCAACCATTTACCAGAGTAAAGAATTCCTTCTTAATATCTAACCTAGTCCCAAATGGACTGCTGCCAGCACTGTTGCATCTCTAGAAGCACCAATGAATGCAATTGTAACCACATGAAATGTATTTGCTTTTTAAGCTCATCGTGGTTCTGAAAATGAAAACAAATTCCAGGGAATAAGCACATGGTTGCTTTCTCCAAGGCACTCTCCTTGGTTACAGCTCATTTCCCTTGAAATGCTGCAGCTCTGATGTTGATTTCAGTGGGAGCTTTATTACGTTTATTTCTCTTGTGGAGAACACATGCAGGCTGTTTTCATTGCACTGAAGTTGTAATTCCACCTCAAAAGAGAAAGCGGATCACTTCAACCCAGACCAGGGCCCTAATCCTGCCTACACAAACTGCTCTGCCAGCACCAGAGAGGGGGAGCACAGGGACCCTCCAGTCAGCGGAGGTGATACCAAAATAACAGTGAGGACACCAGCACCCCTCACACATAGCCCTGGGTCTGAAGGGCATCCCAGGATGAGCTTCTTTCCTTGCTCCACTTTACATAAATAGTTGATTGGAACACAGATTGACAGAAAGATGTGGATGCTAAATTCTGACAGTGCCTGTACAGATTACAGGCCGCACAGTCTCAGGCTGGCCCTGAGAAAGTAGTCTGGGAAAAACATGAGAAAGAATTAAAACAATCCTCAGGGACACAAAACAGCCTTGCAGGTGTTGTTATGTGTTCCTTGTTTTCCTTGCAAGAGAAAGTCAGGGGGGTGGTGAACCCCACTGACCAATGATGGTAATGTAGCAGTTTACTAACCAATAAGAGTTTCCTTTCTGTACTTTCCACGTATCTGTCTATAAAGCAGGCCTGCAAGCAATAAACTGAAGGATCCTCTTGTTCTGGCTCCCTCGAGAGTCTATGTCGTTCCTTCCGGCCGTTCCCAATCGGAACGACAGAAAGATACCACTTATAGCTTAGTGCTTAGACCAGTCACCTGGAATACGAAGAGATATGTCAGAGCAGGAAGGAATTGTACTTCCATCAATCTATGCTTTCAGAAGAGCTTGATAAATGCAAACTTCACCACCACCAGTAGGTATCACATTTCCTCTGGGACCTGCTATTGTAGCTCTGACAAGGAGCTAACAGTGTTGTTACAAACCCATTCACTTGCCCTTTACCGTTTTTTGTGGTTTCACCACAGCCCCATGCAGCCACTTGCTCACTGCCCCACCAGCAAGACTGGGGACAGAAGGAGGGTAAAAGGTAGAGAGCTCGTGGATTGAGACAAAGATAGTTGAAAAATAGGGAAAGCAAAAGCTGAGTAAGCAAAAAATTAATTCACTGTTTTCCATGGGCAGACAGGTGTTCAGCCATCTCCAGAAGAGCAGGGCCCCATCATGTATAATGGTTACTTGGGAAAACAAGCAGCATCACTCCAAACATCCCCCACTTTCTCCTTCCCGCCACTGATATACTGAGCATGATGTCATATGGCCTGGAATATGCCTTTGTTCAGTTGGGGTCACCTGTCCTCGTTGTGTCTCCTCCCAACTTCCCATGTACTCCCAAATTTCCTTGCCAGCATGGCAGTACAAAAGGCAGAGAAAGCCTTGGCTATGTGTAAGCCCTGCTCAGCAATAACAAAACCATTTCTTCATTATCAACTCCGTGCTCAGCACAAATCAAAAACACAGCCCCACACTAACCTCTGTGAAGAAAATTACCCCAGACAAAACTAGCTCACCACTCAAATTGTCTGCGCTGCAACTGAAGGAAGGTGGTAGGTGAAGGTAACAAAATGGGCAGCTAATGGGGGATTCTCTTACTGTTAAGCACATCCATGGTGGAAACAAAAGCTGCAGACACCTTTACATAAACCTACAGAAAACATTCTGGCTTTGTAAATCAGAGTATTCAGAACAGGAGCTGAGAAAAGGCTGCAAGTGCTTTAGAGGGAGTCCAGCTGCACAGAGAATTTGCCTGACCTTCATCCTGATTTTCATTCTTCACAGCTGTATCAACTGTCTGTTGAACTGATTTTCTGTTGGATGCTGTATCAACAGCATCCAACAAAAAATCAAAGTATTTGCTGGATCAAAAGCCAAACTAATTTTATTGTTTAAATTAGTTCAGCCACACAAGAGAATTAATTATTTCAGGATTATCAGTTTTTATGTTAGCTTTGACTTGGAGTCTGGTACTGCACTGGAGAAGTACCTATAGAATTCTGTTACGTGTTTTGCCTTTTTAAAGTGGAACAGTAATGTATCACTTAGCCAAAAATTGGCAGTTTCTGCTCATATATCTCTGTCATTCATTTGAACAGTATCTCCTTATCCTGACAGAGAAGTTTCCCATAGTTACTATCAACATATCTATCAAATATCTAACAAATGCTGCCTTCAAGAACTTAGACATGTAGTTTATGTATGACTGCTTCTTTTTAAAGATATACTTATTCTCATTTTTTTAGTGTCCTTTTCCTTTAGCTTAGGGGTTAGTCCCACTCTATCTTTAATTGTCTTTACCTACAATGCTATCAGAGTTCTGTGGTCATTACTTTTAATTCTTTCATCCCTTATCAGTGCTGCCGTTGCTTTGCATGTCCTTACATCTCACCACTCAAACAAGGTTTTGTCTCTACTTACTCCACTCAAAGATTAGCTTCACAAATACAATCCTTTTAGAAGCTTACCTGCAATATAATATCTGTCTAATACTGGCTGGCTTATGGATAAATGAGAAAAAATGCTTTATATTTTAAGAAAAATCAGTAAATGTAGCTATCATTAACTACTATTCATATTCCTCACCAGAAATACTGTGTAAAAGAGGGGTTGAAAGCAAAGCAAGCATCACTTGCTTTTAAGAGTAAACACATGAAGAATTTAGTTATCTCAAAACTATGCTTGCAGGTCCCCTAGAAAATTCTGATAAATTCCAGTTACCCTTGAAATGCCTCCCAAAATCCCCTAGAGCAACTGTAGCTCTGCTCTGTAAAGAAATTCTGCAGCAATTATGGAATTGAACCTAAGAAAGGCTAGTAATTTTGGCCTTCAATTAGATTAAATAAATTTAGAGTAAACTGTAGCATACAGCACCCTGATAACATCAACAAAGTAATTGAAGAACATTTAAAGAACAGCAGTATTCTGAGTCAGCTGGTCTAGCAGTAAGAATCATTTCTACAAGGCACATTTTAAATAATCAAATAGTTGAAGCAAGTTATATGTCAAAAAGATTTTGGATTTGCTGCCTTTAATGTCAGAGATTTCACTGAAAGCTTTGTGATCTGCTCCTTTGACCTTATGTATGAAGTGATAGAGTTGGTGAAGCTAATCACCAGATAATTCCTCCACATGTAATTTATGTACATAATTTCAGTTATTTTAGACAAGGTATAGAGAACATGAGATCTCCTCATTACACTGCTATTAAGTACATTTAAGTACAAACAGTCCTTCATAAATTTAAACCTGCATACTTTAACTGATTGCTGGAGTACCTAATTAATCATCTGAAAACTTGCTTTGAGCTTAAAGAGCAAATGACCTTAAGCATGAGGAGGGCATATTTTCAGACAAAAAAAAAATGTAAAGTAATACTTGAGTCAAAATTTAAAAATAAATTACTTGGATTGACATCTCCACTGCTGTAGATTTCATATCTAGTGTCCATGCCTAGACTGAAAAAGTGTTGTGTGAGATACAATGCAAACCTTTGGTTAGCCCCAGCCTGTGCACAAAGAATTTACAATATAAACACATGTGTTTGCACACAAGGGTCAGCTCACCCTCTGTAATTGCAGCTGCCCAGCTGTGCGTGCCAGGCTGCAGCATCAAGGCCACCTCCTGTGTGGTTTGTGCTGAAGCACCTTGTGTGGTTTGATTGCCTGGGAGCTTGTGCAGTCACAAGTGGGGGCACCAAAGGGGAAATGGAGAGCAAATGGGTAATATCTAACACTATCAAAGTGTGGGAGGAAACAAGAGATGGTAATGCAAAATTTTCATGTTCTAAAAGAAGGAATTAGAGAAGATGACTAGAATGTGCCTGTCTGGAGCACACACCTTTCTGAAAGAGAGGAAGGAGCTGGCCATCTGCACTGATACTCGAAGGGCCATACATTTTCAGTTGTCATTCCAGAAAATTTCTGCTAACAAACCCCAGAGATTTTAATTTTTATATTTTAGGTGATTCCTGCCTTGCAGGCCTAGCTAGTTCAGAGTTGGCTGCATTTTACACTCCATGGATGAGTCTATGGATACAACTGTTTACTGACGACTATTCTGAATATTCATTCTGTATTGGTCTTACAAGTTACTTTTGTACAAGTTACAGGTCAGATTTCCTTTGTTAGAGTGCTATTGTGATCTTAGTCTCATGCTTATTTCTATATATACACTTATGATTAGCTATTTTCATTCTGAGTTTTTGTTTTGTTTTAAGAAATGAATAAAAGACATGCCAAAAATGTTCAGCTTTACAGCATACAAGAACAAAACCCTCTTTCCATGCACACAGTGTGTATAATTTGGAAAACTGCTGTTTCAGAGTGCTGCGCCTTGCAGTTTGAACAGCAGACAATTTTTACAGTTTAAGCTCCACTCTGATTCTGTTGGACACGCAGTTACAAGCAGGCTGCCTTAAAAGCTAGAGATATTCACAGGAAATAGAAAGGCCAGAACTAACTTGTTTCCTACAGGACTAGCAAAGTTCCATAGATTTTTTGGTTCCCTTATTGACTGGATAATCCTTCCCTGATACTTTACTTTCAGAACTGTTCACATACAAAAGACCTCTGTGTTTAATTCTAGGCTGAGGACAGACTCAGCCATCAGATCTACTGTTCCTTTTTGGGAATTACTTGTAATGTCATTTATAGGAAACTGTCATTATACCATACCCTAATCTCTTGTTTCATGGGCAGAGCTCTCTGTGGTGCAATTAATGACAAACATTTACTCCATCAAGTGGATGCTATTGCCTACAACATTTGAAGACCTGTTACAGCATTATTAGTGGCATATGTGTATGAAATTATTTAAATTGACCTCTTCCAGGTGGGTTGTTTCTTGTGGAGTGCCTGCCCCAGATACATCTGATCTGGGCTAGAATCCCTTAGCACTCATAAAACTGGCAATGAGTAAAACTCCTCAATATGTGAATTGCCATTTAATAAAATTTCATCCCTTTCAATCTGTTTCACCGTGCTAGTTCCTCTGGAATGCAAATGTGCCCTGGACAAGTGAAATGTGAGAGATTCCTAAGGGGTTATCACTTGCATCTCCTCTATGTTGCCAGCATGGAGGGAGAAAAGGAAATCTTTTTGTGTGGAAGAAAAATCTGCTTTAGCTCATCCAGCAGCTGTTTCCACTGTATGAAGATGACCTTGCCTGGAGTTAGAACACACCTTCTCCACATACTATGAAAATGGATAGAAATAGTTCTACAAAATTCTTGGCTTAAGAAAATTGAGAAATTTTTTTTCCAGACAGGTCTCTGATTGTTCTTGTGAAACTCTTCTTTGTAGGATTAAAACACAAAATAATTCTTAATAAATTTATAATCTGTACATTAATTAAGTCTCATTAATTGGCTTAGAATCAATTTGCTGACATTCTTGTTTCATTGTAAGGCTCTGAGGCTCTTTGTTTAGGAAACATTTCTGTAAAGCATTTCAGGATATTTCAACAGATGATTAAGGGAAGCAAAACGTTTTGAAAAACAATGTTATGATTGTTTCCTTTAGCAGCTTGATCCACTCTGAAGAGTTGTGCTTGATTGGAGGTAACCTTTGCAGCAGACAAAATGCCATTTGCTGTCCCTATGAAAAACTGGTCCAAATCCAAATTAAAAACCTCCAGCAAAAAAAATAATTATAAATTCACATGTACTCAGTGGCAGGCACTTGATAGCATATGGCACCTAAATATGCCAAGGATTCTTTAGAGCATACGCCATCACTTAGCAGTTCCTACTTGCCAAACTCCTTCTGCTTGTGACATCCCTCAGGGATCAAGCTCCTGTCCATGCCCTGTGCAAGCCCTAAGCTGTTTTTTTGCTGCAATTTTTCCTTTCCATAGACAAGGGACACCCCAACTACAAGAACTCAGCTTTTCCAGGTCTTTTGTGATAAGACAGCATCTTCCTTTGCATGGTCTGTGCCACCAAGTCCATTACAAGGGATCCACCTGCAGGTTTTAAGGGCTCTCTTCAGACATTTCTAAACACTCCATGACAAGAGTTTTGCAGGTTCATTGTTCCTATTTCCCATTCCTTCCATTTTAATGTCATCTTACTTTTATGTCATTTTCTGCATCTTAGGTTAAAAAGTTATGTCTTGACCTAAATATGTATGCTTTTGTCAAACCTGTGACTTTGGTGAAGAAAAGGCCCATTCACTACTACTGCTGAAATATTGTATGAGGCAGGGCTGGCAGAAAAATAGCGTATTTTTATTTGGCTAACTGATATATTTGGAAAAAATCCACCAAACTTTGCAGTCCTTTATGAGCCCTACTTCAAATGTGAAATAAAAGCAGTAATCCTGAAATATCTAAATTCCAGTAAATCAAGCTTATGCTTTATCCACATTTGTCCAATATATTTAATCAATGTCCTTATTAGGTGCCAGCAAGACAATGTCTGACACAGACCTGGGATTTTGCAGGTTTTGATCAGAAGTGTTTACCCTTGGTTAAAGCACACACCATGTAGGATGTCCCTGGGACTTCTCACACGGGAAGGTTTGGGTGCTATTGCTCATTCTTTCTGACACAGAAGTGATGGAGTGCTATATCATGCCCTTAGTCCTGCACAGGAGTCCCCATCAAAAGCAGGGGAGAGTTTGCATAAAAACTGCTGGCAGGAAATGGCCACTGATTCACCTTCCTAATAGTGTGCTGTGAGATTGTGGAACTCATGGGTCAGCAGTGCTACATCCACTACTGAGATTCTGGAATGTTTATAAATGTTTTTTTTTTTGGGGAAGTTTGTTTTGGTTTTTTGTTTGTGTTTTTTGTTTGTTTGGGTTTGTGGGGGTTTGTTTGTTTTTTTAATTGTTGCATAGCTCACAACTGCCTGCTAAGCTTAAGCTCATACGGTCCTTGGGACTCTTTGTCTATTCTGTTACCATCAGGTCTCCTAAAGCCAATAAAATGCCTGCAGGTCATAATTTTATGCAACAGCACAGTCATCAGCTCTTGTGTGAGAATTTGTACGATATAGGTTTAATAGGACATCATCTTTTATAGCTATTGCTTTAAATTACCTAGCTGCCAAAAGCAGACATATATGAGAAATTAATGGATACATAACATCATTCTCGATTAAATAATTTTTGCAAGTATAATGGAAATGAACTATTAAACCAATAACATTTCCTTTCATTAGTTTGAAAAGACCAAGGATAAAGACATTACACAAAAATGCCAAGAGCCAAGATTATTGCACCTTACTACGGTGTAATTACCTTCTAACCACATCTGGGAATTCTGACATCAGCTGACTGACCTAAAATTTACAAAATAGGAAAGGATGCAATCTATGGTTCTTACAGGGGTTTTCAGATTGACTGCAGTACTCTAGAGCTCTCAACTCCAAACCACAGGGTTGGATCTTCATTTCCTTTGATCGTCCAGGAAGAGAAAGCAATTGTTTTTGATGACATTTTTAAAGAAGACAAATTCCTACATAGGATGCTAGGAATTACTGTCTTAGTTGCATCAGAATGTAAACCCAAGTCAGTGGAAAGGTGGAAACAAAGAAATATACCACAAGTAGCTGTCAGTATGCAGAAAGGATTTACTCTTTTGTCTGAATACTTTGACTCTTGCAGGGGGGAAAAAAAAAGTCAAAGCCACAAGCCAAGTATCAAACCCTGAGACTGAGATACACTAAAACACTTCTTTTAATGCGCAGTTGCTAAAGCTGCCCACTCACTCATTTTTGCTCAAGTGATCGCTATGGCATAAGTCAGGCAGGATTTTTCTGCATAGCTTGTTAAACATGCCAGTTTCACAGGCTGCTTTTGGAAAAGGTTTCTGCTCTTGCTGCTTGGTTTAGCAGATGCTGGTTTGCAGTTCTGCACTCACAGTATAGAGGATTAAGGAGACAGAAGGATCTTCAGGAAGGAATATGGCAATTGTCCAGTGTAAGCCCAGCTGCATCCAATAGGCATTCCCATCAAGGACTACCTCCAGGTCTGTTATCCATTTGTCAAATCTACTTGACATTATCCTCTGCTTGGAAAAATAACTAGCCTAGTGTACACCTAAGGAATAGGATTACCTGCTTCTGAAGATATAATGGAAACGATGGAGGCAAGCAGGTAACAGTGCAAAGCAGATCAGTGTGGTAAGATACAAAGGTTTCAAAAGCACACTGGTTTGTATGTTGTAAACTTCTTGAGTGCAAAGGAAAGTGATCACAACCAAAGCTGTATGCTTTTCAAAACTTTACATCTCCAGCTGGCACAACTATCAGATATGTCAGAGAAGCACTAATAAGCAGAGAGAAAACTCTAGGGGAAATATTTCTGTTCTCCATCTGTCATTGAGTAAATAGGTCTTATTGATTATCTACCACTTGATTTACACCAAATCCTTTCAAGCATTTCCCATTTATAATTTTCAAATACAAGAATAATTACATTTTGATTTATGGGAATTACACAAGAAGAGGTGATTTTTTGTAAACTCAGAAGCACTCAGCTGTACCACAGATGTTAAGAAAACTAGTAGAATGTTTTAGCTTTAAAATAATAGCAGCCTGAGTTTTGAGGTTTTGGGTGGTAGTCTGAGTAATGCAAGAGGAAGAGCAAAAAGGCTTCAGTGCTGGCTGCAGTTGTGTTTTTACTGTTTCTAATACTGGGTCACAGAAGATACAAAGGTTTTACAGCCCCACTATAAAACAGCTCTTTATCTTTTCTCTACTAATTCTGTGGTGTCACATTTAACAAAACGAGGAAACTGAAGATAATATGGATGTTTGCAGATTAGCTGTCAGGTAATAAATTACACTAATTTCACATACCTACAAATGCAAAGGCACCTTATCACTGTTTAAGTTTCTCACTCTTTGTAATGCCTGCCAACATTTTAACCCAGGCAAATTACAGTATTGTTTTTGCTGTTTTTTCACTGGGATAAAATACACAGTCATAATATCCTTTTATCAGATTTCATGGTATAAAAGGGCTTTGGTGCTTAATTCAAGCTGTATGTTGCTGAGGCAGTTCCAGAGTTCCTGTTTTGGAAGATGTATTTGTCTTACCTTTTAGTAGCCTTGTCTTTTCACAGCGCTCTAAATACCATTTGCCCGAGAAGATGCAGCTGTGACCCTGCCCAGTCAGTGCAATGCTACAGAGCTACAGAGATCCCCAGAGAGATTCCTTTTACCACCAGAAGACTCTACATCAGCCACAGCAAAATTAAACAACTCCAGGTAAGAAAACCCAGAAAAAGTACTTTTTGCAGTGCACCATAACTGAAAGTTGGATTTCCCAGATGGTGATGGCATCTAGTGAGGAGAGAATCTTATTCCATGTCCTAAAAACTGATGAAGTGCTGCCAGATCTGGTTTTATTTTTACTTACTCTTTAAGGATATGTAAATATATTCCTGTAGTGTTTCCATGCTCCCACAGTCTCCAAGCACTAGTTCACACTGTCACAATGATATTTTGTATGAAACTCAAAAAAGTAGTATTTTACAACTAGCAACCAAAGGTTGACTTGTTTTATATATGGTCAAATAAGCATTGACTTTCAGAGTAATTTTTTAACCTGTTAAAAGCTTTTTCTGTTTTTGATACAATATAATACTTTTTCACAGAAAAATGAAAGGGTGTATGCCATTAAAATAGTTTCCCTAATTAATGAAATTGAAGCTCTTTTTCCCCTCTGAAGCTGCAAATGTCAGGTAAACTGATATTAGAAATGGCAGAGGAAGTAAGTTTGAGCCTAAGGCACAGCAAGAGACGTTTCTAAGAGCAAGGCCAGGCCTATCTGATAACCCACATAAGTGAGAGCAGCTTCTAACCAAAGATACCAGCTATTTGTTCTACTGAAAAAATTTATTCTGGGTTTCTTGAAGCACCACTGGTTCACATTACTAAAGGCTTATGCTCATCTTGTACTGCACTCCAAAATGGTGCTTCTTTGTTTCCTACCCCGAAATATCTTTATATAATAAATTCACCTTGTATAGATAGACACAAGGGAAATAAAACCACCTGTATTACACATGCTTGCTGTGCTTCAATTTACTACAAATAATAAGAGATGTGCAATTCAAATGAGATACATTTTCTCTTACAAAGAATCTTACTGCTCTGAAATGCCTCTGATTTTGCTCTCAGGACTAAATGAAATAGGCTGGAAGGCAGCTTAGAGCAGCATCTAGAATATCTGTTGCCCACTGAGAATTAGTCAGTGACTGTACAGTTTTCCTCTGAGAAAGTTTACTCTTTTAGCTGCTACTAATATCTCTGGTTTTCTTGTTTTATCTCACACACCCACAAGAGTCAAACATTGGTGTGATTTAGCTATACTCAGGGTAAACAAAAGATTTGTCAAATGAATTCTGTATTAGGAAATACGTTTTCTGCGCAAATTCTTCCCTCCTCCTCCCCATTATTTTCTTTCCAAGATAAGTAAGATGAGCCATATTCCATTTCTTAAGCTAGCTGTCCATACCTGTCAGCAACTCCTCAGTTACAAGTGGCCTTAGGTTCTGACTAGAGAAAAAGACAGGTGTCATAAAGCATCTAAATGCTGGATATAAGTGAATGGAGTGGTGGGATAAATGTTTTATGACTGATCAAAACGAATGGTATGTGAATCTAAGAAGAGAGTTTTTCATTTTATACATTAATTCCACTGGCTATGAGTTTGCCATACTGCTAGTGCTGACTTTGCACTCAAGCCTTTCACACTGTGTCCTTGTAGTTACGAGAGCTGTTTCCTTGAGATTATACTGGGTCTTTAGATATGTTTTTCACTTTTTTTTCCCCCATGCAACAAATTATACTTCTGAGGTCTTGACATCATAAATACCTATGCTTAATTTTACACAGCTGAGCAATTCCACTGGCACATATTATAGCGCTTAGGGAAACATTTCTGATTGTAAAGTACATGTCTGCAAGCTCTGAAATAACTCTATAGGATTTTATGGTTTAAGTGTGGGATTTTTGTTCATTTGGCAGGTTTGATTGGGGTTTTTTTTATTTGCTTGGTTTTTAAAGTTCCTTTATTTACCTACTTATAGAGAAAATGCCATACTTTCCTAAAAAAGTTGAATGGAAGCCTAGAGTTCCCACAGTCGACCTCCAAGAGACTTTCATGTGTAAGCATTCATAAACACTATGGTTTGGTAATTAGCTGCCTCAGAACAATAAAAAAAATATTATTTCAAATACTTCTGCACCTTAATTTGCATTGATTATTATTAAAATTGTGAAGAAATAATAATTTAAAAAAGAATATATGTTTTTATGCTAAATCCAGTATATTTAAAGAAACCCAAACAAACAACAAAGTAAAATACTAGATCTTTTTTTTTACCCAGGTTAATTTTGTATTTGTTCTGACTGGGCTGATCAGCATTAAAAACTTCAGGTGGGATTTTTGCTTTTAGTAACTTTATAATAACGAAACTAGATTAATTTCAGCATCTTTTTTCAATATTTTCTCTTCCTCCTTGATTTTAAGATCAGGTATAACCTGTTTACTCTCAATTTAAAATTTATTTTATTTCTAACTATATTAATAAATCAGGTTATATATGCTAAAAGAAAATAATCTACCTTGCCTCCAGGATAAGGGACTGTTTTAAAAACAACTGCTTATAACATATCCCAGGTACAGCAACTCAAAAAGCAAAAAAAACCAAAAACCAACAAACAAGTAATTAAAATGACAAATTCCTGAAAATATTTGTATTAAATAAGAGCACATTAGATCCACTTACAGGAGATCAATGCTTTAAAATAGAAAACTATAATAGTATAATTTTACAGATGATCCAGTTAGAGGATAAAACACTGCTTCCTAGCAAAGAAAGAGCTGGCGGGCTTTCAAATATGTTTTGATTGGTATCAGAAAGACTGGGTGGTTTATGAAAGCATGAATAGATATATGTTTAAGTCTCAAAACAGCATGGTCACAAAGCTTAGCAAAAGCATACCAAATAGGTGGAAAATAGAAATTATAATAATCCACATTAAGAAGCCTAACATCATTATTAAGCAAATGTCTGTCCATTGACCTTCACGTAGCTCTTTGTCGCTTAATAAGATGAAAATTAAGCCTCTTAGAGACATACAGAAATCAACTAAGGAAAAGCAGAAAATATTGCTTTTGAATTTATAGGAGAAAATGTGTTATATTATGAACATTCATAATTGTTTCAATATCCATAAGATGGTTTTATAATTACATGTGATTATGTTTTTGTGCTCTTATCTAATGCAGGTCATTTCTATGTACAAGATCACCTTCCTAATCATGATTAAAACTGGACATCAGCAGTTCTGTTATTACTATATAGCTATATATACACAAAACACTGCATTATAGAAAAATAAAATTACATAATTTGGATAGCTTTGTTGTTTACTGTTGAGTATATAAGGTTTTTAATGGAGGTACATTCCCTCACTGAATTTAAATATAATTGATGGAGAAACCTGCTTCAATAGAGGTTCCATATCTATACTTTCTCAGTAATGGTATCAAATTTTGCAATTCAGAAGTTGCTTTGCAAGACAGAATAAAGTTAATCAGAAAAATAAAGTAAGGATACCACAGCAAAATGAAATTAAATGACTTGTCTTTCACAGCTGTGCAGGCTTTAATTTTAACAGAAGCTAAAATGCAGAGTTTGTAGCAAAGATAAAGAGATACAGCCCAAAAATATGCAAGAGTTGGGAAAATGAAGCTGTAAGACATCTTTTAACAGTCATCTTTATGAGCTGATTTCACTTACACAAGTATGATAGTCAAATGTATCCAAGCAGGACCATGGAACAAAATTACTAACCAGAATCTGTTCTGCAAATGGACTTGTAGTGCCCTCCACACAGATTCCTTGACTGGAATGAGGGGTTATGCTGTGGAACAGGCTGTGTAGCTTCCCCCACTGAGAATAAAATGTGCTGGGAGCTACCAAGCCCAGGGGGAAATAGTGTGAAGAACACAGTGTTGCTTTAGAGTCTCTAACTGGTGTGGTACCCCTAAGACCTGCAGTAAGATGGTTTTGGGAAAGGGAAGGGAAAACAGATGAGGACACTCCTTCCCACCACTCATGTGCAGAACACACGCTCATCTTGCTTTTTTATTTATCCCCATTTATATGGGGATTCCCATATAAATGATTTTTGAAGGCTCTGTCTCCAAGGTCAACAGGAAGCATATCTGATAATTTCAGAAAACCAGTGTTTTAGCAACTGGCCTGCATGGAGAACTCCCTGGCTCACCCTCATTGAATGCTTCCTCTTATCTCAATTTAGAGAAAGCTGTCAGATTCACTTAGGTTTGCTGCTTGAGACACACGATGGCAAGCTTTGTATACAAGCACTTTCCAACAGAGCAGAAAAATAATGAAACAATTGTGTGCCTCTTGATATTATAGTCACAGTCAACATCTAAGTACCATTTACCACTGCAAAGCATCTGTTTATTACCAACTAATAAAAACCAGGTTTCTGTGAAAACACTCTGTTCCACAGAGGTGATTTTTCAGGCCAGGCTGATCTGACACTTTTGGTTTGATCACATTACTATGTGAGGTTTTTATTTAAAAAAAAAAATTTAAAAATTTAATAAAAATTAAAAAAGGAAGTAGAGGGAGGGAAAAGTGTTGAATTTTTGTTTTCTGCCAAAACAGTAGCAAGAGGTAAAGATACCCATGTGTACTCCCTCTGGGGAATACACGTTGCAGTGACAGTACTGTTGATACATGGAAATGGCTGTATCATGAACTCAAAAGTGCTCTAGCAAGCACCATTGAGCACAATGAGCATTAACAACCATCCACTCTCTGCAAAGATTTCTGCCACTGGTGATAGTAGCTTTCCACTTTATATAGGCTATCCACCAGGAGGAAATTAAAGGAATATTCCTTCTTCAAATGTATGTGTTGGCTCAAAACCTGACACAGCATAGACTTAAACCACAAAATTCCAGAAATGTAAGTAAATACTGGCAAACCACAGGTACCTATAGTAATATCTATACCATTACCGCTTATTTTTGTAATATATTCTAAATATATTGTTTTTCAGCATATGCTAGCAATTGTCCAAGCATCCAGAAGGAGTAACCAGTGAGGATACCTATAAATGTACTACCACATTAATTTATTTTTTTTCTTTTTAAGTTTACTGACTTCAGGAGAATGTCAGTCCTTGAAGAGCTGGTCCTGTCATGCAGTGGCACAGAATCAATAGAAAACAACACCTTCAAAGCTCTGAGCACCTTGAAGTCCCTGGAACTCTGCAAAAATCAGCTAAAGCAAATACCCACCTTTCTCCCATCCGGCCTTGAAATTTTAAAACTCGCTGACAACTCCATCAGTGCTCTGCATGCATCTGATTTTGCAGGTTTGATGAAACTAAGGGTGCTCGATCTTCGGAACAACTTGATTGCAACTCTGCCTCCGAGTGCATTTTCTTCGCTTTACAACTTACAAAGTCTGATCCTGGATGGAAACAACATGGAATCTGTGTCTGCACCACTTAGGCTTCCCAGGCTGATACATCTGAGCATGGCTGATAATAAATTGAATTCGTTCCCAACCAACTTCTTTGCATCTTTCCAAAGTCTACATTTTCTCAGCTTAAGTGGTAACTTTCTGACAAAAGTGCCCCTTGACCTACCTAAATCCTTGCTGTCTCTAAAATTAGAGAAAAACCAACTTAAAATTGTGAGACTACGAGATGTGAAACACCTAGAAAATCTGTCTGAGTTCCTTCTGTCAGAAAATCAGCTGACATCAATAGATGGTGCCCAGCTTCTTCCTAACTTAACAACACTGGAGCTCTCTAAGAACCAGCTCCACACTGTGCCCCTCAGGCTGCCCAGCAGGCTGCAAAAACTTGACTGCAGCAATAACCTGATCCAAAGGGTGACAGCACAGGACTTTCAAGGACTCCAAGACCTGAAGCACTTGTTTCTCGACAACAACGCTGTCAGCACGTTTGAGGCGGGAGCTCTCCAGCAGTGTGCGCAGCTTTCCAATCTGGCACTGGAACAGAATCTCCTCAGTTCTATTCCACTGAGGCAAGTGAATCTCAGGACAGCTGGTTCCAAGGTGTCATCTCTCCTTACCTGCATTATGAGAATGAGAGCCAAAAATTGGTATTCAGACCCAGTCATAGTAGAAGTCTTTCCATACCACAAACCCATCCCTGTAACTAACACTAATTAGTGCTCCTGTTAACAGTCTCAGAGTAGAGCTGCTTTTATTACATCTCTGGCCCCACTGAATCTGCTCATTTTGCATCTGTCCCTGCCAGTGAGACCACTTTGTTTAATTAGCACACCAATAAGAAGAGCCTGCTAGGAGAATGCAACAGACTTACTATCAAGGGTATACTGCTACTTAGATTTACCTTCCCCACAAAAGAAAAATAATAGAGCATTTGATAAAAAGGATAGATAGCAATTTTAAAGCTGATGTTTCTACCAAGCCACACCAAGTTTATTATTATTAAAATATTAAGATTTCGGGAGCTGAATCTGATCAAATAGAATGTGCTTTTTCAGTGATATTGGCATTCCCAACTTCATTAAATTCACACATTACAAGGTATTTGGAACGCATATAAAGTCTCCAGCTTTAGGCCATAAGAAAAATTCCAGTCAACAGAGCAGAGGAGAAACATCCCTTGGGCACACTGTGTTCATTAATGCTCTGCTTAGAGGATCTCTCACATTCATCTGAGTGCTGGAACTGGCCATTATCAGAGATGGCATATTAAGCCAAATGGAGGCTGCTCTGATACAAAGTGGCAATTTTATTATTGCACGAGGCTGCGCAATAAAATGGCATAAAAATAGTGAAGTAATTCCATTAACATCAACTTCTTTAACAAAACTGGACTGTTAAACTTTATTTTTATGGCTTGTAGACAGGTTTTACTAGCCTAAATAAATAACACAGTAAAATTTCAATTAATTTAGCATTTTAATCTATTTTGCAACAGCTTTATAATCAGAAAGTGATTTAGTAGTGTATAAATATTTGATTTCAGTATAGCTTGACAGGAATGTTTAATGCTTTGTAGTTACTTTAGTATTGTCTAATCCATCTTATTTTACAACCCTCATAGTCAAGAGAATTAACAGGAAGGAGTTCTCTTCTAGCCTTTAAAGTATGACTTTTAAGGAGATATTGGCGACCTTTCATTCCAACAGTAAACAAAGATTTCCAGTGAGGGCTGTAAATGTAAAAGAGATGAAAAAAATGACAAGAAATAAAATTTATGTACTTAATTTGTCTGATTATGGCCAGGTGCATAGATATATAGAAAAAAAAATTACTTTTGGCTTTTATCTGAGAACTCTTGTCAGGTGTAACGGTTAAAAGATATGACTAACACACTAAAGTGAATAGGTCTTAGCAGGTTTTTGGCAGAAAAGAGAAGAAAGAAAGCTCCTTTCTCTTCTTTTCTGAAAAGAAGATAATCCACAAGTCCAAGTATTTTCAGGACTTTTGGAGAAGAGCTGTACTTCATAAAATCTGCAGGGTGTGGTGAAAATGCAGGGAAGAATCTGATGATATTCCTTAGAGTGGCAGTAGTGCAGTGTGACTGCCATGGTCAGCTCCTATTTGAGCTCGGCTCCTCTTCCAGCTGCAGGGCACTCACTCGTGGTATTATTTTCTGTAGATCAACACAGCTTGAAGTTAAACAATATAGCCATAAAGTTTAAGTTTAACATCAGTACAATAAGAGTCTTCACAGGTTTAAGGACTTGCTGGTCAGTCTTTGGACTGCAATCAGTATGGACAAACTTCTCAGGTGATTTCCCACTGCCTTTGACATCAGTGGCACTAGGGTTTTACCCCAGAGTACCCTTCTGACATTATAACTATATGACAACTATAATTGTCTGTGGTTAAGTTTCAAAACTGATTTATTGCAGTTACAAACATTTAGTAAGGTCAGATTTTGAGAAGTGAATCACCATATAAATACGTGAAATTCTCATCTCCCCAAGAAAAATAGCACAATACAGAACTGCCCTACTCTTGAAATAGTAACACTGAACTTGCCAGGTTTTCACAAATGTGGAAACCATCTTTCAGCTTAAGATGTTCAAACTCGGCTTCACAAAATACAGTGAGGGAGAGTCACTGACTAACCCATAACTTTACCAGTTGTGGTATACTGATGTTCTATTCTAAATAGATCTTGGTAATATGATTATCATTTCCCTGAGAGTTTCAGTCAAGTTTCCTTAAAATCTGTAATCTTGACTCTTAATTTCATCACCTTGCCTACTACCATAGTAAGGTGATTTTAAAGATACTTTCAAATTAATTTTATTAAAGATATTCCATGCCTATGCTTTTCTGTTATGCACTTGCCTCTAACTATATCAGAGGGAGATTAAAAAAATCATAAATGAGTAAGACTTTTGAAATTAAGGTCCTTTCATATAAACTTGCAATGTATATGAAAATAAGAATTATACTGACCTGTCTAGTATCATATCCAGAGATTATCGGCTTTTTCTCTTCTTCTAAATGCAACCAGCTCTAAGTCTCAAAAGTACTATTTTAAAAGCATTTATATTTTCCCTGTTACTGATTTCTTAACAGCTTATCATCAGATGGATTACTGCTGTGATGATTAAAGTTTGAGTCTGATGGGAGCAGGAGAACAAAATGGAAAAACTCTAATTCTTTAAAAACTAAATAACGTTTTTAAACAAATCATATATAGAAGTAGTTGAAGGCGCAGTGTTGCCATGATTGTCTAAACTTTTGATGTTTCATGGTCCTATAGTTTGGTCATTGGCATTGAAGAGTACAAAAACTGTTTTTAAACTTGACAGTCAATTAAACAGCTAGTTTTCTTCATAGCACAGCACAGGACTGCTTTTCAGTTCAGCTGCATGAACAGTCAATACAGGTCAGAACTGCAGCAATTTGGGAAAACAGTTCAAGGGTGCACAGACAGTACACCTATAATGCAAAAACAAAGAACAAACTAGCAAGCAAACAAATAAATCCAACACAAACCCAATATGAACATCTGCTTTTGCAGAAGATTGCATTTATAGTGATAACTTTATTTTAGTACATCAGATGTGCCTGGACATCAAATACCACTTACAGAAACAGTATGATGAACATAACACCTTTGTATTGTTTTATTTTTGTTCAGACTTCCAGACACCCTTGCTAGGTTGGATCTAAAAGGAAACGACATAGAGGATGTTGGAGAACAAGAGCTGAAGGACTTGAAACAGCTTCAGGTTTTAAATTTACGGAATAACAAGATATCTCTATTGGATCGCAAAGTCTTGGAGTATTTACCTCGTCTTCGTTACCTGTATTTAGATGGAAACCCTTGGAACTGCACCTGTGACCTTCTCAGAACCAGAAGAGCACTGGTGGCCAAAGGGACGGATGTCCGGGGAGGGCAGTGTGTAGCGCCAGCACAAAGCCGAGGAGAAAGTTGGATGTCTTCCAAAAAGATTCTGCAGCAGTGTGAAGACAATCTGTCTTCCATGGAAAGAGGCAAAGAGGACAGAAAGAAAATGAAACCAAATGAAGCCTCCAGCATTGGAGTGAACACAGATGAGGATTACTACGATTATGAATTAGATTAATGTCACGGTTCCATCTGTAGTGAACCTTAAAGCTGTCTGGAACTGCCCACTGACACCAGTGTCTCTAATGATAAGCAGTCCTCTCATCTGTCATTAGCTTTTCCTGCCCTATTTGTACTACAAGAAGTAATAGCCAGTGACAGAAGGGCTACAATAAGGGTGCTATTGTGAACTGAATATTGTAAAAAAAACCCAATTTGTTTCTTTATACCATTAGTACTATGTAGTTTGAGGGAAGGAAGAATACAATTACTGTCTCTTAGAAAAGCAGTCTGTAACTCTGTATGGACCTTTTTATAGTAGAACATTTCTTATAGTTGCATAAAACCCCCACAAATAAAATTCTGTGATACCACAAGACCCTATTACTAGCACTGGCATTCAGCACACTTAAACTCAAGGGTCTGCAGGTTGACATGGAGAGTTACATTGATGTGAGCAATTTCTTGGGATTGTTCAGAAATTCTTGTTTTTGAGAAATTGATTTCAGTTTTCCTGAAACATTTCCTTTATTTGTTTATTTTAGACTATTTTAAATGTTGTTAGACTAAATTAGCTGAGCTGCAGGGAAAACACAGAAGGCTTATCTTCATCACAGTAAGTGAAATAAACAGAAGAATCAGTGTCCTGGTTAATGAGATTTAATAGTAGTTCTTAATTAAGAGTGAGGAATAAAAACACTGGCGTCAAGTTGACCTGTTTCTGCTGTTGTAAACAAAAGAAGAGAGTTTCTCAGGAAATAGATCCTGGCAAATATTAGGATAAGATGAGGTGAGGTGAAGCTTTTGTAGGAGTTTATTTTGGTAACTGAATAGCTAATTTACTAGAATATAGCTCAAGATACCATGTGTATACTTTTAGGTTAGGTATACTTAATGTGCAAGTACACACTGCAAGTGTCCCCCTTCACTAGCCTAGAACTTTCCAGACTTTTGTGCACATACACACAAAAAATGACTAAATGCTATATAATTAATGCATTAACTCTAATGTATGTACAAATTTTATCAAGCAGTTCCCAAAGTGCTTGAAAACTAAACAAAACTGGATTAGTGAGACCACTAAAACCGCTGACTTACAGTCACTTAAGTTAGTTCATGATCTCAGGTGATAACTGATGAGTAATTACATCAGCAAATTACTTTTCAAAGCAAACAGCTTCTATTATTTTTTATCTTATGTTGGCATTCAGTAACTCAGTAATCACTCATCTCCACTGAGGATGATTTGTCAGGTGTCGGAGTGCACCTATTTGCTTATGTCTCCTGTGCAAATGCATTTCCTAGGTCCCCCAGCACATTGGGGGCTATGCAATTGGACAGCTTAATGCACAGAGACTTGAGCTCATTTTTCTTTACATTCCCTTGTCATCAGACTCTGCAGAGGGATCTGCATGGGTTGGATCAATGGGCTGAGGTGAAATGTGTGAGTTTGAGCAGGGCCAAGTGGCATGCCCTGCCCCTGGGTCACAACAACCCCCTGCAGCTCTACAGGCTGCGGCAGAGGGGCTGGAAAGTTGCCCAGCATAAAAAGACCTGGGGATGCTGGTCAACAGCTGGCTGGGTAGGAGCCAGCGTGTGCCCAGGTGGCCAAGAAGGCCGATGGCATCTGGTCTGTATCAGCAATGGTGTGGCCAGCAGGAGCAGGGAAGCAATTGTCCCTCTGTACTCGGTACCTTGAATACTGCACTCAGTTTTGGGCCCCTGACTACAAGAAAAGACATTGAGATGATGGAGTGTGTCCAGAGAGGGGCAATAGAGCTGGTGAAGGGCCTGGAGAGTGAGTCCCAGCTTAGGGAGCTGGGGTTCTTTAGCCTGGAGGAGACTCCAAGGGGACCTGATCATTCTCTACAGCTCCCAGAAAGGAGGTGGTAGCAAGATTGGGGTCAGTCTCAGGAAACAAGTGACAAGACCAGAGAAGATGGCCTCAGGCTGCACCAGGGGAGGTTTAAATTGGATACTATGAGAAAATTTCTTCATGGAAAGCATTGTCAAGTGTTGACACAGACTTCCCAGGGAAGTGGTGGAGTCACAACCCTGGACGTGTTCAAAATATGTGGATTTGGCACTTAAGGACATGGGTTAAGCAGAGGACTTGGCAGTGCTGGGCTCACAGTGGGAATTGATCTTAGAGGTCTTTTCCAACATTAATGGT
This sequence comes from Parus major, assembly GCF_001522545.3. Taxonomy (NCBI): domain Eukaryota; kingdom Metazoa; phylum Chordata; class Aves; order Passeriformes; family Paridae; genus Parus; species Parus major. The sequence continues at coordinate 64,794,840 of NC_031770.1, read as the reverse complement.
TCTATGATTCTAAGGTCAGTCACCTAAATTTTTGATAACTAGAGTTAGATATTTTTGAAATAGCACAATCCTTCCTTGCAGCTCGACTGTGTTGTTTTTGCTGGCTAACGCTGGTTTGTATTAGAAGCCAGGAAAGCAGTTATTTTCTGAGCAACAGAAATATTTTCGTGATACAAAATTCTTCATTCAATTTTATATCCGCAGATTCTTTTAACAGACTGTTTTAAACATCTCCGTGCCAATCTGTCTGACAGCGGTGTTTCCATCTCGGACCCGTGGGCCGTTTCAAGCCCAGGTAGCCACAGCCGCGGCTCTTGTGGAAGGCTGGACGTGGGGGTGTGCGGCCCCAGGCCGCGCTGTCTCGCCGCGGGTCGGGGGCTGCGCTGTCCCCGTCCCCGAGCCTCTCGGAACCGCCCGGTGAGCACTCGCAGCGCGCTCTGAGGGTGAAACCTGCATTTCACTGAACACACCCCTGAGGCTCAGCTGCTTCTGTGCCGTTCAGATGCTTCCTCCCCCCATCTCTGCTTCACACACCAGCGTGAAGGAGGCGCTGCGGGCACCAGGCACAGCAAGGCTGGGATAGGCAAGGTAGCGTCTGCAGATGGGCTCCCGAAAGAAGCGGGGATGATGGGCAGAGCTTGGTTGGGTGTAGCTCTCGCCCCGGCCCCGCCCCGGAGTCCTCCCGCCGCCGGCCCCGCCCCGGAGCCCTCCCGCCGCCGGCCCCGCAGGGCCATCGCCAGCAGCGGCCGCCAGGGGGCGCGGCCCCGCCCCTCACCGTTCCCGTCCCCGCCCCTCACCGTTCCCGGCCACGCCCCCCACCGTTCCCAGCCCCGCCTCCTGCCCTGGCCCCGCCCTCCCCTTCTCTCGCGCCACGTCATTCGTCGCTCCGCTCCGGAAGCGACGTTGTCCCGCCCGGCGGCCAACGGGTGGCTCGCGTGTGGCGGGTTGAGAGGTGAAAGATCAGGCGGGGCGGCGGGAAGATGGCGGCGCTGGCGGTTGCCGGGCGGGGGACGCGGGCTCCGTGAGAGGATGGCGAGGCGGGCGGCGCGCAGCGGCTGAGGCTCCCCCGCCGCTCCCCCGCGGGCCCCGCGCGCTCTTGTCGGTCGGTCCCATGAGCGGGGCGGGCGGTCTGGCGTGGCGCGCGCTGCACGCGCTGGTGCGCGCCTTGCTCTGCTTGCAGCGCGCGCTACTCGCGTGCCTGCGTGGCCGCGCGGCCGCCGCCGCCGCCACCTCTTGCGCGCTGCTGGCACCCGCCGCCCGCGCGCTCGGGTTCCGCGAGGCGCGCGCGGCCTGGCGGCGGCGGGGACCCGCGCACGGCGCGGCGGCGCGCGGACGGCAGCGGTGGCGCGCGGACGGGCGCGCCCTGCGGAAGCTGCCGGTGCACGTGGGGCTGGTGGTGACCGAGGATGAGCCGAGCTACGCGGACATGGCCAGCCTGGTCGTGTGGTGCATGGCCGTGGGCATCTCCTACGTCAGCGTCTACGACCATAACGGTGAGCGGCGGCCGCGGTGCCCCAAGTCCCCGTCCCGGGCGGTGCCCGTTCTGGGAGCGCTTCCTGGCGTGGAGCCCGAGGGCCGCGCTGTTCTGGGGTCTTCTCAAGTCCGGTGCTAACCTCTCTGCTGGCAGCTCCTTTCCCATCCGCTGGAACTGTTTGGCCACTTCAGAGCTTCTGTCACTGGGGGACCTGGGACATGGCCCAATGGCCCTTGTGGCCCGGCTCCCGTGTCGCGATGACCCGCGACCCAACCACAGCCTGGGGTTGACAGGAACCGCTGACATCTGAAAGTGTAGGGCAGGGACTGTCAGTAGGGAAGAGCTTCAGGCTACCTGCTCTTATGAGTGCGGTTTATGAGCTAGGGCTGAACCTCCACGAGTGGATGAATGAAAGTAGCCTTCTATTCTCATGTACTCCTGTGTGAAGAAACAGGATGGATGAATGGTTAAACCTAAGCATGTATGTCCTGCGTGCTGTCTGTATTGTGAAGTTAAATTACGTGATCCACATTTGGTGCTGCTTGGCATTTGAGTTGACTCTTGAGTTGAGCCAGTGTTTCTGGAAGCTCTGGTGTTTTTTCAAGTCTGCTGTGTGATTTTATTTATTACTGGGTCTCAGGTGTAAGACCATTGAACTCTGGCTCTTGGAGGTAAGTTGATTCCACGTCACTGACTATCATAAAGATAAGCTCTCAGAGTTTGGATTTCACATACTGTGAGGAAATCATGGAACAAATCTGGCTTCCTCATGCCTATCCTTTCCTAGTGGGGAGTTAAAACAAGCCATATTCAGGATATTCTTTGGTGATACTCTCTGTCAAGCTGTTGAGATAGGATCTCTAACTTGTATTGGACAAGTTGTCAACTCAGAAGGGCTAGCAATATATGACATGGACTGTGTCCTGTTTCTGTCCTCTGCAGAGGAAAAAAAATCTTCATTCTGAAGATCCCTGTACTCTTGCTGTGAGGGGTGAGACTGTAGGAGACCAGGCGTCAACTTGTTTTGAGCCACTTCCAATGGCTGTTTAGAGGTGTCCTGCAGGTCAGGTGAACTGTGTAGATTTATGCCAGGCTACAAGTACAGTTGTCTTCTAGTACTCTTTAAGAAAATGCCCAGCAGTGCATCCCACATAAGTAGGTGAAATCTTTTGTCATCAAGTGTGCAAAAGCATCTGAGGTCTACAGGCCTTTCCTCGAGCATAGACATTTGTGATTTTTTTAAAATTTTTTGCTTTGTTTCAAACCATCACTACTTGTAGTTCTGTTTCATGTTTGATCCTGCCTATGTGATAAAAGACTCAGAAGACTTGACTTTCACTAAATTCTCTAAGATCATTATGAGAAACTGGGCTTATTACCAGTCACTTAGCAGTTTAAACTGACCATCTGTGCAGGGCTGTTGTGGAGCTCGGTTATGTTGTATTTCAGAGGGAGAGCACTTCCTCGTTTGGAAGTCAAAGAATGATATAAACTATTTGCATAACATCTCAAGCACACAGAGAACAGCACCTTCTGAGAAGTCATTTATATGTTGTCAGTTTTTACTCCCAATTTGGAAAGCATTCAACCAGGTGAAATGCTGCAGAGCTAGCAGTACCAAGGAAGAGAGAGAGAGTTTCCCTTATAGCTTGAAGAGAGACATTTTTATTGTACGGGATATTTAACTTGTGTCAAACCTCAAATAAGCTATGGGCAATATTGCCTAAAATCTTACATATGTGCTTAGATCCTTTTTAGATTCCAGCACTGTGCTCCACAAATTATACGTATGAGAACTGAACTGATGAACAGATCAAGCTGAGAATCATGTTTCTTGGTCGTCTTGGTTTTCATCTTGCTTACTGTGCAACACTGAGGAGGGAGAAGGCACCAGACAATGCTTAGGTAGCCCCTGTTGCTGAGCTCCTGTCTCACAGTAAGGAACCAGAGGAGTAGCAGTGTCTGAAACATTCTTTTTTGAGAACCTACTACTGCTTCTCCAGCATGTGTTGAAATTTAGTTTGATCTAAGATTGACTGTTAGATGACTAAATATGATGACCAGAAATTACAAGGCTTTGTCCCCTGAAAAGCTGATACTCTTAGCAGTTCAGAAAAAAAAAAAAAGGGTCATTTGCTGCTGTATCCATGTATTGTTTCATTCATTCTAAAGTCACATATGTAAATTGTTCACTTTTGTTCCATGTTGTGATGATGTTATTTTTTGTTTTGGTGTTGGGATTTTTTTTCTTTTTAGTTTGGTTGTTTTTGTTGTTCTAAGTGCAAGTTGTGTGATGAGTGTGGATTTCAATTTTGTATTCTAAAGTTACATGTTAAGAGATTTTGTTGTCACCTCTGAGATCTGAAAATATCGCTATTACCTCATGATTTCAGTATCAAAACACATTTTTCAGTAGCTTGTTCTTCTGTTTTTCTCTGATACCAGAGTATGCTAGTTTAACTGCTAGCTTGATTTTCAGTTTGTTGGAGCAAAATTGAAGAAGGCAGAGCAACTGAAGTGTTTTAAATCTGTGTCTTGTACCAAATTTCCAGGGTTGATTAGAATAGCCTGCCTTTATACATCATGTTCCACACACGTGTTCAGTGGATTGTCCAGGATAGCAGCCACAACTGTTTTGTGCACAGCTGAGCTTTTTAGACTGACTTCAGTTTCAGAGAGCAGTATATGGTAACTGCTGGTAATAGCACATATGCTGCCTTTCTTTTGGTGCTAAGCTCCTTAGGGTGTCTTGATTGAGCATACAACATTTCCATTGTCATTAAGTAGGATGTTGCAGCTGTTGCTAAATCCGGTGCTCAGTGGTGGTGGAGTCTGTAACTCTCAGCACTAACACTGATAATAGTGAAGGTGAATAAAGTCAGGTACAGCTTGTCCTTATCAGTAGCAGGGGATGACCCTTAATTACAGTGTGCACTTGTTTCACTCCAGATAGTGAGTGGTGCTTTTGGGCTGCTGAGCTGCTTCTGTTGAGGGTTTGTGTTCATACAAATGTACCAACTATTGATTTGTCAGAATCCCCACTAGTGCTGGCTGTGGTGGAGAAGGAAAACTAATTATGAGTGCTCTGGATCACTGTTAGCTGTGGTGAGGTGTATGTTTCTTTTCCTTCAGTGCGTATCTGTATTACTGAGATTCTTTTGATTGCAACAGGAAACCTTGTTTACAAGCATGGGCTTCCATGGTTTCCTTCTCTGCAAGAATCCTTCCTGCAGAAGGATTAAATTCAGAATATTTTCATATAGTAGTTTAGGTTAATTGCCTCTTCTATAGGAGGAAAGGGAAGCATGAAGTTCTTCACAGAAGTGCTAGATAAGATTTGTTTATAGTAATGAATTTCTATATTTGTTAAAAATTACAAAAGAGAAGGTTGTTCATGTATTCTGCAGCATCAAAATAAGTAGCTGCATTCCATCTAACACTATTCTGTTGCAGCAGCTGCACCAGTAACTGTAAAGGCAACTTGGCTGGAGTTGTGCAGGGCTCAGAACTAAGACTTTCTCTGTTGCCTCAGCATGCTTAGGGGCCCAAGGAAGCCTGGCATTACTGCCCCTGGTGTGTGGAAGCTCTTTCAATTTTCATTGATGTGCAGCATGACAAAGCCATAATAAACTTAATGCTGCTGTGCGCACCTGGGTTAAATGATGCAAACTAAAGTTTCAGGCTTTTGATCAAGAATTTATTTCTGTTGACTTTGGTATTGCCAGTCCTATTACTTGGCAGAAATCCAGCCATCCTTGTCAAGACCTTATCTCTGAGGAAATACTGCAGCATTGTTGCAGTCAGAAGACATTGATAATACAATCATATAATAGCACTTAAAATACCTTCTGGGGAGCAGAAGCCTTTACTAGTGCTATATACTTTAACTTCCTTTTGGTAGTTGTTTTGCCATTTGGGAGAGTTTGATTGAGTATTACTTCTGTGAAGCTTTCCTGATGTAGTTTAGGACAACTCTAGAGTGTTTTTTGGGAGCTTGCTGAATTTTGACATATGGGTACTTTGGACTCCTAGATAGATGCTTCAGGCTGAAGGTTTCTTAAAGCCCACAGTGTGACTGTATTGAAAATTTGGAGTTACTCATCCTGGCTATAGCTTTCTAGTGAACTGCTTTGCTTCTGACTGCTTTTATCTTAAAAACTCTTTGGAAGGCTAGAGTATGCAAAAGAAATTATTTCATTAGCCACAAAGTAGGCTTCTAGTCTCTTCTAGATTACTTGGTAGTTCAGCTGATTTGATCAATCGATAAAATCTTTTGTGTGTGCAGCATGTTCATTTTACTGGGCAAGATGACTGTGTTGTGGTTTTATGTCACTGGAACACTTGTGAGATACCAATGTCACACGGCATCTACTGTGGGCCTTCATCCATGTGAAATTTCACATTCAGCAGTTGCATTTTGATGTTGAGTTGAGAGGAGTTATCAGACCACATTTATTAAAGGGATAACACTCATCTGTACAGGTAATCTGCTTAAAGGAATGGAAAATATGAAAGAGGTGTAGTCTCCTTCAGTTGCTGATGAGCTCCTATTCTCTTAGTGCAGAATGTCCCTCCAAGAAGAATGTGGAAGGAATGGTCACCTGTGAAGTTCTCAGTTCTAAGTCAAATTCTTTGTTTGGTTAGTGCTGTCTTAAATGGCTTTAATCTGACTGAAATTTAAGTGACTTCAGCTACATTCAGAATCAGATTGCTTTTTTTCCTAGACTCTTGGAATAAAGGAGGTATTTGTTTGTAGCTTTCCTTATCGTGTGAGGTCCAGTGTAATGGCCATGCTTTCCTCTGTTATCAGCCAGCATGATCCAACAGGATGTAGGCAAAAGTTGTTCGTGTATTAAAACAGTTTCTTGCATGTGCATTCTTTGAAGTGGCTTATTATTTGATGTTCTTAAAGTGTTAGTACATGATAACAATTACAAGTTCTGATTACTCTTTCCTTGTCAGCACTGCAAAGAAGTTGAGAAAGCAAATAACTGAAATGTTGTGGAGATAGGTTCTTTACTAGACTCCGCTTTGGTAAGCGGAGTTCTCTTGCAAGGAAGAGCTAATTCTTTTTCTGTGTTTTACCAGATTCTGCTGCTTTAAAAAGCAAGGCAATTAAGAATGTGCAACTTTGAGGCCTTATTAAGGGCGTTAGCAGGTGGTGGCTGTGGTAGTTTAGTCAGACAAACAAATGGTTGATATCACTTGGTGTTTCTTCTTCTCTGATACTTCTTGTTGTGTCAGTTTTTCATTTCCAATTCAAGATCCTTGTCACCTCAACACCTGCTGAATTTGCAATATCTTAATTACAAACTTAATTTGTCAATATCTAACCCTAAAATACTGCAACACTATGGTTGCAAGCAAAGGGGCATGGCTTGTAGCTGAGCTGCTGTAAATCTGAACAAAAGGTGTGTGCCCTGGAAAAGACCTGTGTAATGAGGACTGCTGCAGGAAGCTGTAACACTCCTGGTTTGCCTCAGCTCTAACAGCAACAAATGACTGACACCATGCTTGCAGTTTGTGTTACAAAAACAAGTAGTATTCCTGAAAACAGCTCACAAATTCTCAGTAATTAAAAGAAACCAGGACAGGAAGTTTTATACCCTTTTGCTTTGGGAATTTTAGTGCTTAAAATACATGTAATTCTTAGAACACTTCATTTGCAGGAATTTGCACATTTGCACCAGCTTGCAAAGCTGTAAGTGTTCTGACTGAACAAACGTTTCTGCTTTTCAAAACCAGAAAATCTTCTGATAATAATAGTGACAATTTCATGTTTATGTTCCATATTAGAAATAAGAGTAGTGCTGCATTTTTTTTTCATTTAACAGCAAACAGTTGTTGCTAAAACTTAATGGACCTTTGTCAAACCATAATTTTTTATAATGTTAAAATTACATTATGGACTTGCTTTCGCTTGTGTGGAAGGCTGTGAACAAAATTGAAGGGTAACAGTGAATCAAGAGTTAAATTTCACTGCCGAGGAACACATAATTCTGCTACTGAGTTGGCCTACTCATGCACTTGTTTGCTATATTTGTCATGTTTAAATTAAGCAACAGCATCTCCCAGAACTAACTTGGGTGCATTTACAAAGTTTAAAAAAAAAAATGAGTCTTGTAGATAAATGGGGTTTTGAGTTACTGTAAGGGAAAGGAGAATATAGCTGAGTCACGACCATGTAAAATTATTGAAGTTGAATATGAATTTGGCCTGTGAACGTTGCATTTGGCAGGACTGTGTTAGCAGTGATGAGCATTCATAAGTCTCTTGTGCACTGACTGAGAGACAAATGTTGAAGGAGTATTCCCAAATGCTGTTGGTTTTTAATTAAGATCTGAGTTAGTCTGAATTTTTACTGCCTTCTGCTGTGCTTCAGGATCTTCTCTTCAGGAAAACTGTGTATGTGTCAAGGTTGGTGGATCAGTGGGAATTTAGGTGTGGAGGCCTTTTCCAAGGAAGGCATACTGCAACTATGTGGTACAACTACAGTAGCTTCCTATTTGTTAAACCACTATTCCAAGAGCCATGCAGTCTGTAAGTCTGAACAGCTGAGGGGGTGGGTGAGATAAATGAGCAGAATAGAAGGGTGATACTCAGATAAATCTTAAGAACACATTTATTTAGCAAGTCTTCTGTATCTGTTGTGTGTGTTAAGAACCTTCGCTTTGGAGCTGGACTCATTCCATTATCTGATGTCTCTTTTTACTGAGAAGCAAACAGGTTGGTCAGTTCTTCTACTTGTCCTCAGTGTCTTAATTTACTTAAGAGCTGGAGTGTGGAATCTTAAATTAGTTCTTCCAGTCTTTGTCAGGAGTAGGCAAAAACCTTGCACGAGAAGGGATTTGATACCATTAGTGTTGGGTGGAAAAGGAGAAGAAGAGCAGCAGCTTATTTCCCAGGTTGGGAGCCTTTCATAATTATGTCACATGTTTGTCTGGATATTGAACATAGTTTTATTTCTCATGTCTAAAACTGTATGGAAGTCAAGTGACTCTTAATGGTGAGGCACATGCAGCCTTGTTCAGATTTTCCTTGAAGAGGGTGCAGGATTAGCACTTGCAGTGGCTGCACTGCTGCTGACCTTGGGAGTAAGGAAGACAATCTTTGCTAACCCCAGCACAAAACAGACTAAGCCAGAGTTGTATGAAACTATATTATTTAAAGGAGCATCCTCAGTTTCTGTTATGTATAAGTATACCCCAGAAAGCAGGAACACAAAGAGCAGCAATTTAACTTTAGTTTAAACTTAGTGAAAGTATTCTAACACACTTTTTTTCTGTAGAGGTTTGTGCCTTACCACAACTTGCTTTTCCATAAACACGTGAAATCCATTATAAACATCACTAACACTTCTGTAATCAAATAGTTTATTTTTACAGGCAGTATCCAGGATGAGAGGAAAAATACTTTGCCACCTATTAAAACCTCTGATGAAGCCTGTAGAAAAGTTCTAATTCGTTAGGCCTAAAGGCTAGCATATTAAATAAATTAATTGTATCACTTCACATGGCAAACTAACTCCTCGTGTATTATGGTCTTAATCCAGTTATACAGTTTGACCAATGTGGGAACTGCTGTAGCAGTTCCAGATCCTATAGTCAGGTTGTGGTACTGAATCCTAAGTCTGATCATGAAATTGTGTTTCTTACATTGTCTTTTGTACTGTCTGCATTGTAAGATTAGTTTGCTAATTTGTGGGCATTTTTAGACTGGTCAACGGAAGTGTTTGACATAAGATTTCTGAATGAAGCTCAGTAAGAAACCTCTGAATACATGTGATAAAAGCATTATGCAGTTCCTGAGTGAATATACCTAGCCATGCTTTTGGATTGTAGATATTTAAGCTGTAATATTTAGATTTTGCTGTGGCAAATTTTTTTATTTAAAAATTATTATTTATTTTAAAAAATTTATTTAAAATTATTTAATTAGAAATAATAGAATTATGTTTCTCAAAACCTAGAATTTATTTTAGTACCAAAATCCAAGTATGTTTGAAGCAGGCTTTTGTGATTTCATGTATTCAAAATGTGCCTAACTTAAATATGTAAGTATAAAAAAGCTTTGGGGACTGCATGAACTCCTTGAAACATACAGCTTGCAAAATTCTCTTATTAGGAAATCCAAGCTTTTGGATGGCTTAAGAGTGGGCAGTTACTGAGATCAGAAATGCTGATTTAGTGGTGATTTGCTTTGCTAGCCTGCAGCCTTAGGGATGTGGCAATAAGTACTAGGAGACTAAAGCAGTGTGGGCATTAAAGAAATTTGGTGTTTATCTGGCTTGGTCATTCTTTGCTGATTATTGCTTTCTCTATTTCTAGGATAGTAAGGACAATGAAGTAAGTCTTAAGCTATCCCTTACGCAGTTGCAAGTTGCTGTTTAAATCAGGCTGGGTGAAAGAAAAACAAAAGCACATGTTGTCTTTCCAAGGTCACTCAAATTAGTCATGTGCAGTAGCATTCACTTTGAATTCTTATCTGCACTTGTGAACTCCAGTCTGAAACCAGTACTGGCTAGTTTTTTTCTGCTTGTCTAGTGTCAGATTTATTTTGTAACATCCATTATAGGAGTTGGCTGACACGCAATGTTGGGTTTTTTTTAAAAGGTATTTTCAAGAGGAATAATTCAAGATTAATGGATGAAATTTTAAAACAGCAGCAAGAACTCTTGGGACTAGATTGCTCCAAGTACACCGTGGAATTTGCAAATCACGACAAAACTGGTCAAGGTAAGATGAACTACAAGAGGGGCTTGGTATGCCTCTAAATACCTGTATACCAATGATAAATCTTCTATGTACAGTGACCTTTTTCTTCATTAAGAACTGATTACCAGAAAACATGCAATCTTCCTGGTCTAGTATTAAACTTCCATTGTGCTTTTTTGTTGTTAACTAACAGCAAAGCATTGATCTCTCCTTGCTGTAATAATCATTACTGGGTGGTCTGATCTTTCCTTCAGCCTGACTGTTGTGCCACAACCCCTTCAGTGCATCAGTGTGGCTCTGCTCCCCACTGTTTCAGTGAAATGAATTCTTTTGGTGAGACTTGAAAAAGCATTGAAGTGTAAGGGGACTAATGTCAAGTTAACAACGTGTGTGCTTCCATCTTTCCAAACGTACACCTCAAAGTGGGAAGGTGAAAGGGAAAGAGCAGGACTGCTGGTTGTCATGGCAAGGTGTAATATCATCAGGAGGGTAAAGGGCACAAGTTGAAAAAATAAACTTGGTAATAATAGCTTTTGCACGTAGTTAGATGTGGAAAGCAGGAGTAGGTTTCAAGGTTGATGTTCCTTATACAGTAATATCTGCTGCAAGTACTCATTTGCTTATCTGCTGCCTAAGACAAATCCTAGAAGTCTATTCAAAATATAATAAATCACAGGCAGGTGCTTGAATCAGGCCTTTGTCTTAAAGGGATGAGCTGATATAGCTCTCCTAACTATGACTCATAATATTTAAGTAGATGTTGTAAAAAAATACCTAAACAACGCTTACGTTTTAAGATCATCATAGTTCAAAGACTTACGAAAAGACTGCGCAAGTTGTGGTACATTTAGCTGCATTTAAAATGTTGCTTGCAAGTTTTGCCTCTCCTATGAGACCTGACCAGATACCAAAATCCTTTGTGCCAATTTTCCAGTATAAACTATAATATTGTAACATGAACTTGTGTTATGAACAACTTAGCTCTAGATGCTAGCATTTATGTGGAAGAACCAGGTTTCATGCTATTTTTTTTCCTTCCTGTGAAGGTTGAAATAACCAGCAGAAAATGGGGTAGACAGGCTATTAATGTCTTAAACTCCAGCATACTTAGCTATACTTACCTAAGATGGGATATTTATGTTCACACCAAACAAACTACTGAAAGACTTCTCAGACTTGCTGATGTAAAGAGTGCGTTTAAATCTCAGGAACCTTTTGTGCTGGAAACTGTGAAAAGCAGAGGTGTTTGCTGTTCTCTTTTAAAATTCTTCATTCTTTTTTAGGAGCTTTCACAGTCAGATCAGATGCTTCATGTTTTCAGCTAACAAACTGACATCTCTCCAGTTTATTATTATCTGCAACTTTTCACTTCTGAAAAACAAAATTATAAGTATTACATTTAGGCATACGGTTAAATATTTTTTTAATGTAGGACATTTGATGCAAATTTGCACATCAAACAATATTAAGGAACAAATATTTTCATTGTTGGGGCTTAGGCTAGAGGTGTTTTAGGTGTTCTTATGAATCTTGACTGTGCTATGTGGTCATTTGCAGTCAGGTTCCGCGGTTTGAAGAAATGTTATTTTTAAATATCTGGTTATAACTATCAAAAGTCTGGTTTCAGCCTAAAGTGTTGACACTTTGGTGTTTAACCCACTTAACTTCAAGCCAACTTCAAGTCAGTTTCTGTGACCTTCAGCTTCATTGGCAAGTTTACCTCTTAGGTATCTTACCAGAACTGACAATGATGCAAGTCATGTAGTATGGGAAGGCTCTTGCCTCTCAATAGTGTAGAATTAAGATAATTATTGTTGTGAAATGTCCTCTTTAAGTCACACATATAATTACAGATGAATAGATGAATTCTGGATTATTATCTTGTTCCAAGCTTCAGTGTAGAAATCTTAGATGCTTACTGTAGCTCTTGCATCAAGATGCTGTGATCAGATTGAGAGAGGCCCCCAGCTTAATCATTGCGTCACTCAAATGTACACAGTAGCTGTTAAAAACACCTTCCTCTTCTAGGGTAGAAATTAGTTTGTTGGGTAATTTTTCTTTCTCTGAACCTCTTTAAGTTACTATCCTTAAGGAGAAAAGCACCTTTCTTCTTAGTGCTTTGCCTGACAGCATAAGAACCAATCCAGATTTCCTGAAAAACTACATTTCAAGACTGAATTAAACCCCTTCTCACAAGATTTCTCAAAGCAGTTGTCTTAAACTTGTGCTTTAGTAACACAGCAAATCCAGAAAATTCTTTCTCAGTTCTCTTAAGAGACAGGTGAGGTATATCTGTGACTAGTTGTAATATACAAATTAAACTACAAGTTACTTTTAACTGTATCTGTGACTAAAGCACATGCAAAACAATTACATTTCTGTTGCTTTTAAACTATGTTTTGTACTTTCAGTTTTAAATTGCCAATCTACATTGAAGGTGCTGTCTCCGGAAGATGGAAAAGCAGACATAGTCAAAGCTGCTCAGAACTTCTGTCAGTTGGTAGCACAGCAGCAAAGAACACATTCAGACCTGGATGTGAATATGTTAGACAACTTATTAAGTAGTAAGTATAATATGGAGGGGAAAGAGGACTCAACTAGTAACAATTTGGGTACTAGTAGACTTATTGCTTGGAATGTATGCATTTTGATGCTTAGTCTATTAGAGTAAGTTATGATTATTGCTTTTAGGTTTCTGTTAAGAATTTCTTACTTGTTCATTGCCTTTTGAACTGTTTTTTTTAAGCAGAAAAAGTCTTTAGCAGAAATCTTAAGCTAAATTGCAGTTTTGGCTTTTCAGAGTTTACAGCCTCTGTGGTATGTTCTGCAGTGAGCTTTTTGAAAAAGTACTGTTGGGATTACCTAAAACTAGGCTATTCTAACTTAGGTTAACTACCTGCAAGTTGCAAGCTGCAAACATGGATGGGCAGAGTTTTCTCCAGATCTAGTTACAGTGATTAAAGCTGTTCCTGCAGCCTGACTACTACTTGTAGTGGAAATGATACAGTACTTGCTGTTCTCTTGCTGCTGTATAACACACACTAGCTTAGTTGTCTTCATTACTAATTCATGCAGATTACTGACTCTGCAGTGAGATGTGTGGCTACATGCAATAGCTGTGAAAAGAGCAGGACTGCCTGCCTTAATATCACACCTGTGAGAAGAAGTTTAGAATTAGCATCCACTTTTCTAGTGGTGCTATGGAGCTGTAATGAGTTGCTTAGCTTTCCTAGGTGATCCATGCATGTTAGTTGCAGCTGTAATTAGCTCAGCAGGGTTCAGGTTTCAGATTGCACACTTGAACCTGGATGTCTTTTGGCATGTTACTGTAGTGTGGTTCGCATTAATTGGACTTCAGAGACTGATTTTTTTCATGTGGGTGGTCAGATGAATTGTTCTGTGGATGGACCTCCATGGCAGTTTGGCCACTTCAAACTGAATTCCATCCCTGTAGGAATTGCACCTTCCTATAATGGAACTATTGAATGTATTTAATAAGGCACTTGAAGAAGAACTTGGGACATCTATTCCGTTATACCCCAAAGGCAATTAAAGGAAATTAACAATTGCTTCTTCAGAACAGTCACTAATCTAATGGAGAACCAGTGACAACGGTTACCTGTTGTATGTATTTTGGCCAGTGATCCTTAACTGGAGCTTTTCAAACTTGTTGGGGATCTTCTGTCTGGATATATTAAAAGTATTAGGTCCAATCTATAAATCAGCAGATACCTTTTTTAAATATTGCATGCAAGCTGAGAACAGAAAGATTTAGTCTGTCAAAATGATGAAGTTTGAAACAAGCTGCTTCATGTATTTGGTTAATAATTAAGGATAATATCTATAACTAGTGTGCTACTTACTAATTTGTTTACTTAATGTTTAGGACATTGCTGGAGGTGAAGTATTGTTTCATGACTTACTTAGCAGCAGCTTTTGAAATTTTGTTTTACTTATAGGCAAATTTAGTTTGGGTGTATTTTTAATGGAACAGTATTGAAAGTAAGCATCTGTGCATTACTGAATTGAGAGCATGTTCTGAAAAGCAATACTTGAACAGTTATATTCTGAGAGTTTGCATTCATAGTGTCTTATGTAAATCTCTGGAGTTTTACATTTTTATTTAAATACCTGTTAATGTAGTTTTTAAACTTTTTGTTCATGTTTAGGGTGCAGTTATTGAAGCCTAGTCCTAAAATGGTATGATTCTAGCTTGTCATGTGGCTTTTCTTGTTCTTAATTCAGTTGTGCACTTAATTCTTATAGCTTGAGTTTTCTGCAGTGTAAGAGTACTTTCTTCTGAGCAATGCCTCAGCTAACCAGCTTGTTTTCAGAAAAGTAGGTGCCAGCTGCATTTTAATATTGTCTCTGCTTGCTGTCTGTCTCCCTTACAGCAAAGAACATGACTATCAATTAAGGCTACTCAAGTTGCCCAGTAAAATCTATGTGGAGAAGAGTTATCAACTCTAAAATTCCTTTATTTTCCCCTTGCAGAGCTCCTGACCTAGCAGGGATGTTGCCAGATTCCCATCCTTTGAGTGTGCAAGTCTTTTGGCCTCCTTTGTCTTTTAAAGTCTGCTCCCAAATCCTTGTATCTTGCATGTGCTAAACTTGACTGCTGTAACTCTAGCAGCTCTGAGGGAGCTTCCACATGTAAATTATCTGTAGCTCTGCTACGTTTAGGTACACAAATGGATTCAGAGTGGAAAGTACATTACTGTGTTGTTTAGTAGGCTGTTCTGGCAGTAATACTACAGTGTGCATTTTCATTTTCCTTCAGATAGGAAATGTTACCATTAACTGGGCTCTCTGAAGGTCATTTCCTGTTTGAAAAGCCATTGCAGTGTTGAAGATCCTGCCACTGTACCAGCTGAAGAGTACTCAACTACTGAATCAGCTGATGAGTAAAGCTGTCCACTTTCTCCAGAGTCCCCACTTCTAAATATTCACAGCTTCCCTGCAAAGCTCTTTCATACTAACATGCTAGCTTCTGAATGCATAAGCGGATTTTGCTTTGCAATTTTTTTTCTTAACTTGGAGATAAGATTTGGACTGTGGCATAAGACACTCCTATATAAAAACGTCATCCTTCCTTTGAAATGCACGTGCCTGGGAAAATAGCTTCTTTACCTCTGATAAAAGGTATCATCACTATTGTGGTGATGCTGTGGGGAGGGAGGATGTGAACTTTTTGAAAAATCTCCAGGTTCAGTTTCAAAACCTGGGTGGAGCAAAATCTGACCTTAGTTTCCTTTTCTGTTATTCCCGAAGTTAAGTTTCTCTACAACTAATCTGAAAGTTGTAAAACTCTCTTGTGTAGTGGTTTATTTTTTTTAATTCAAGAAAACAAAGAAAGAATTGAGAAGTAACATTGGAAGTTTGGAGCAGGTATTTAAACTTTATCTGCTAAAGGTAGTCATTACCCACTATAAGCACTCTTGCATTTAACCTGCGGAACTGATGGATAGTGGAAGGGGTGACAAGAAATTACCTTCAATAATCATGACTAATTGCAGCATTATAGCAAAATAGGGTTATGATTGCTAGAATGCTTTTCCAATGAGCTAGGTAGGTAGGTGCAAGAGGAACAGTTTAGCTTCTTGGGTCCCCTTGGGGTGCTCTGCTGGTTTTCACATGTTGCTCTAATCAACTTGCTAGAATTAGCAGGGAAAGCTGGACTCAGACTACTCATTCTAAGCCTATTTCCTGTCTGTCAATTTTAGCCTGGAGTAGCTTAGGCACTACAGAAGTATATGGAAGGGAGACAGAGGTAGTGGTGTTTGGTCCCTAATTGCCTTCACCCTCAGAAGATGAGTAGGATGATTTCATGAGGGAAAGAACTGGCTGGGGTTTTAAGGTATGGGTAGTGAGAGTGTAGGCACCTAGTAGAATTCATCGATATTATCTATCTCTGCCCTAGAATGTGTCAGGTTGTCCACACAGTAACAGAAAAAGGCATACTATTCTATTCTTCCTCATTCATCTAACCAGAAAGCAATTCCAGCTGCAATAGTTTCCTTGAAATTTTATAGTAAGTTGGTTTTAAAATTTCTGTCTAGTCTCATACTGAGAGAGACAAGTCCTCTAACAAGGTGTTTTTGTTTTTTTACTGATGGTCTGTAATACCAAGGTGTTCTTCAGTGAAACTTTAAGCTTAATAGTCCTTTTACTCTACTTGACTGCAGCTCCACATAGTTAAGTAAGCACTGTAGTAGACAGACTCAGGGTATAGCATGTTCTGTGCTACTAAAATGGAGTTTGCCAAGGCAAAACTAGCACAAGTCAGATAAAACAGGATTGTTTTATCTGATTGCTGTTACTCAAAATAATGTAACTGTTGCTGTTACTTCCATAGAAAGTCTTTGAAAACTAGCTGACATACAAATAACAGTCCAGCTGGGCCTGCAGTGGCTGTCTAAGCTTTTGCTCAGTTGGTCTTTCAGGTGTTGCAAGACCAGTCTGTCCTCTTGGGCTTTTAATTGTTAACTTGTCCTTGGGACCTTCATTTTTTAAAAAAAATGGCATTTAGTAAAAAAGCAGAGTGCCTTAATGTTTAGAGCTGAAACAAGTCCTCTGATGAATTTAATAAAACCTAATGTAACTTGTTATTGCAGGTACAAATGGATTTCCTGATCCTGATTTAGTCTTGAAGTTTGGTCCTGTGGACAGCACATTAGGATTCCTTCCATGGCACATCAGACTGACAGAAATCATGTGAGTTGCTTATAAATGTTGTGAAACACACTGGATTGAAAAATGTCTAGCTAACCAAGTCTTTATGACATAACTTATGGAACTGGCCAGAAGAGGAGATCCAGCTAAACAAGTATCTGGAGATTGATTTGAGGGTATTTTACAATTATTAAATGAAACCTGTTAGAAATTCATTGTTGGTTTTTTAGCCCTGACTGGGCAACAGCAGGCTTCATGCCTCAGGTTTAAGGAACAACTTAGGGCTCCATCTAGGCTGTGGTCCAGTCCCACTTGGCAGTGTTCCTTACATCACTGTTGGTTTTCTGTGGCTTACAGATTTCTGACAGGGAAGCTAAGGATGTAAGGGAAACAGGTTAATACAAGAATATCGCACCTTTGGATTACTTTTCAATTTTAGTAGTAACTGAACTGACTAGATTTGCTGAACTCCTTAAATCTGAGAGCATTTATAACGCACTGAAATGTGTGGGCACACCTGTGCTGCTCCAGCTTTTCACTGATTTGAAGGGCCCTGTGTGCTTTAATGGGAGGCTTTGGTTTAGAGTGACTGGTTTAGTTGTTAGAGTTGAATGATAGTAACCATGTTGAGAACAACTTCACAAGGTTATTCAGACAGTAGCTTGCTTTTAGTGATAATCCTGAGTGGCTGTATGACTAGTATGGTGTTTATAAAAGCTAATTTTAATGTTTCTAACTTGCTTTCTCAGTTCTTTGCCTTCCCACCTAAACATCAGCTATGAAGACTTTTTCTCTGCCCTCCATCACTATGCAGCCTGTGAGCAACGCTGGGGAAAGTGACTTCGGGCTGAGTGCATGGAGTTAGGCTTTCTGTGGGAAGGAATTGATGTCTGTTTACAAGCACCTGCGACCCATAAGTCTGGCTCATAGTCCTTTCTTAATTTATCAAAAAAATTCAATAAAGTGTCTTACCTTTCTAGAGAGTCTGTGTGAATGCGTGAGAATCTGTGGGGAGGGGAATTCACAGATTTCCTCTTTGAAAAAGACAATTACTAAAACAAAGCTGAATTGCCCTCACTTTGACATTCAAGTGTCAAAATGAACGTGCAAGAATTAAGTGCTGTAAAATCTACAGGACAATGTAAATAGGAGTTCTGTGCCGTGAAGGTCCTTAAAACTAAGAAAGAACTCCCATCTTTGTTTCTTAATTCTTCATGGTCAGGCATTTCAGAGCTAATGGTTTATCATCAGATATATTTACTCTGTAATATGTGAATTCTAGAGAAGCTGATTTGGTTAACTGAAAATAGGGACTGCAACTTGGCTGGGATGACTAAGCCAGCTGTAGGTGTTAAGGTCTAGAAATACTGAGAAGATTCCATAAAAAGAGATGGAAGCTTCTATGGTAAGTGGAATAGGCAGTCTGTATTGCACTATCCAGGTTTTTTGTTTTGTTTGGTTGTTTTTTTTTAAGTGGTGGAATGAAAGTATTTCTGCAGCCCTGAGTGAATGCAGCATCTCTCAGCATCAGGTCAGTTTTCCATTGGGAATAAGCATAAACAGTACTATGTATTGTTTGTATACCTGTTCTCCCCATAACATGCTCACACAAGGTAACAAGCAGGATGAGGCTCTGGCATCGTTTGCTGAAAGATTTGAAAATGGGCTGAGTCAGCTACCATGGCTAAATGTGATTTGCTGCTTGTACTTGTGTGCCCAGCAAGGGAGTCCGCTTAAGCCTTTTATTATTTTTATTTGTTCTAAACTGAGCATTGGAAGTTTGAATGGGAGTCTGAAGCGGACAAAGAAGGAAGATGAAGTAAAGCTGCCCTACCGTACATCAGCACTGAGATAATGGAGCAGAAATATTGGCTAAATGGTCTTCGTCATGGAATGGCATGTCTGAGTTACATTCCTATTGTTGGAAGCAGTTTAAAATTGCAAGTTTATAGCTGCATTTGGATAAAGCAATATGTATTAGATCTGTATTACTGAAGACAAACATTAATACTGCAGCCTTCTACCCTGCAGGCTGCAGAACTGTTGAATGCTTCATTCTGGAAGTGTTTCCTGTTTCCCCCCCACTACTCTTCAAACTGAGCCTGGCTTTATCTCCTTTGGGATAGCCATGTCACTACAAGGGAAAACAACTGTTTTTAAAAGGGAATTGCCAGATTTTAAATGAATGTCTGCCTCATTGTGAAATGGTGTATTTTAACTTGTTGTTGCTTGATGTAATGTTATAAAGCAGATTGCATAAACTCTTAGCTGCGGTTTTTCATCATACTAAGGTTAGATTGCAGTTACAGAAAGAGATCTGTGGTAAATTTATTTCAGAAAAGAGCAAGGGATATTCAATAAATTAACTAAGGGTTTTAACATACAATAGTTTTTCATAGGAGCTGGAATACATAGAATACACTTTGTAGACTGGTCTCTTGTGTGTGCCAGGTCCTGTATTGCTGAGAAGGTGAACAGTTGTGCAATGTTTCCTGGGCTCTGTCATTGACATGGGCAAGTTTACTCACTGAGTGTTAAGTTCAACTTCTTTGTGGGGAGTGGGTAGCCTGTTGAAGGGTATCTGGAGTATTGATGTTCATCTGTAATAAGAATTTTGTTTCATTAAAATGCAAGGTTGTGTTTATGTTCCAATATGTAAGTGTTACTGTGTCATTGAAGCAGTTCTGGTGCTGGCAGTAATGGGAAAAGCTTAGTTTAGCCCTCAAAAATAATGTATTTTTTATATTTGTATCAAACTGCCAAAGACTACTTCTCATACCTGAGTTCCCTCAGTCCTCAAACTTCTGCATATCTCAGCTAAAAAGCTGTGTTTAATATTGGAGACAGATCTCAAGGCCTAGAATTTGTCTATAGAGGTTTGCTTAATAAAACTAAAATGATTAGTTCAGCTGCATTTGATTCAACTTAAATCTCTTCTGATGGCTAGTTTAATTGTGAATTAAGTGTTCCTCCTGGAATTAATGTAGTTGAACTAATCCACGTTATCACTTAGTTGGGATTATTTTACTGTCCCTGTGTGGGCAGTCTTCAGTGAGGTGTGCCAAAAGCACTGTGCGTATTCTCGACCTGCTCTCTGAATGTACGTCCTTGCCCTTAGCGCCTCTCTCCAGCTTGTTCTGTGTGAAGGTCTGTGCTATCGCTGTGACATGTTTGGGTACCTGTACATAATGTGTAAAATGAGTTTTTATGATTAGGGAATCGATTTATTGAACTTTATTATTGAAAGCTGAATCTGTAAAACAATAAATCAATAAAAGACTATAATCTTTCTACAGGCTTTGGTGATACATGAATACTTTTGGAAGTTCAGCTGGGGTGCTGTAGCCTGATTCATGTTACTACATCACTCTGGGGAAATACAGAATTTCAAATGTTGTATTTTGTGCTCTTCTTTATTGCTTTCTGTAGTGTTAACAACTGGGAAAATTTTTCATCTACCACTTCCAGCTTCTTAGATGCTTTTGTGAAAGCTTTCATAGTAAAACATTTACTCTAAAAATATTTCTTTGATAGCCCTGTGAGCTTGCTTAACTTGTTCCTGGCTACTAAAAAGCTTGTTTCCTCTCCCTGCTGCTGAGTCAGTCCTGAGCCATGAGCTGTGCTGGGTCTCCTGCCAGCCCTGTTGTGGAGCAGGGTGAAGTGAGTGTGTGGTGCGGAAGAAGCCTTTGCAATCTGAGTGATGCCTGGATGCTCAGCAGGAAAGGGGAAGCTTGTGTCCAGGTGAGTTTTGGAAATGCACTGGGAATCATGGTGCCAAGATGACTTAGATCCAGCCTACAACAAAGGCCAGCAGTCTCCCAAGCTGTGTTAGGAACAGTGTTGGCACGTCAGGGGAGGTGATCCTTCCCTCAGATCTGGTGAGACATCTGGAGTGCTGTGTTCAGAGCTGGACTTCCTTGGTACAGGAGAGACGCAGATTTAGTGAACATGGTTCACCAAAAGGATGTGATCATTAGGAAGTGGAGCATCTGTTGTACAAGGAGAGGTTGAGAGTTAGAACTGCTCAACCTGGAAAAGGAAGAGGAGGGACCTTACCAACACACAAATGCATGATGGAAAGGGGAGTAAACCCTGGAAGGGGGAGTAAACCCAGCCAGGCTCTTGGTGATGCTTAGTGGCAGGCTAAGATGCAGTGGACATAAATTGAAATACAGGAGAATGTTGAAACATCAGGAAGACGGTTTCCTATGAGGGTGGTCATAGGCAGTGGAGCAGGTTGCCCCTAGAGGCTGTGGAGTCTCCTTCAAAACCAGTACTTGTGCGTGGGGATGAGTGCAGGACTAGATCACCTCCAGAGATGTCTTCCAACCTCAGCTGGTGGTGGCAGTAGAGCAGTGTTAGGTGTGGTGCTGCTGGGCTCCCCTCTCTCAGCTGGATTTTAGTACTCAGCAGTGGCGGCTTGCTGCAGTTAATTTGCCATTTCAGTAGCAAAGAATATTAGAACTTTCTGTATTGTGGAAAATTTTTCAATTGCACCAGTGTGAGAACTCTCTTTCACAGTAACTGCTACTTATTAACAAATTATTCACATTTCTATGTATTTCTTCTTTTTTTCCTCTTCCAGTGGTATTTGGTAGTTGATCTGGTAAAGGAGCTAGATGAGATTCTGAAATAGTTGCTTTGTAGCGAGGAATTTGGGGACATGGATAATAATCCAGCTGTTACAGAAAATAGGCCTACAAAGCAGTTCTTGAAATTACAGTGCTTTTTAGGACTTCTTGTATGAAGATGCACTAAGAAACTGTACAGCATAGCATGCTGCACTGAGTTGAAGACTGGTAAGCAAGCAGAAGGTAAAGTGAAGGTCATTCTTTATAGAAGAGTATGCTCTTACACATTTGCACATCTGTAAGTGCTTCCTGAAGTACTTGACAAAAATGACAAGAAAATATAACCTGGTGATTTGATTTCCTGTGTATTTCATGAATTCAGCTTTTATGTGAAATCATAACTGCCCTGAATAGTCCCATATATTTAACACAATGACATCTTTTTGTCTTTACTGTTGAAATAATTCACTATTATTCATGCTTATTCACTAGTAGTGACAGATAGGTATACCTGTAAACTCAGAGGGTGGGTGCAGAGTTCTGGTCATTGCTGATCCCAAGGTACCAGCTGCCTTGCAGTTAGGCTTTGTCCTGCATTGCCAGCTGGACTGTGCTGCCCAGCCAGTGCTTGTGCAGGAGGAGCTCTGGGGGCATGGGGACAGGTGCTCTGCTTCATGCTGGCTTCCATGCTGTCATCTTCTCTAAGGGCACTCCTCAGTCATCTGCTTCTTGGAAAGACCTTCTCTTTGCTGCTCCCGAGCACTTAATGCAGCAACAGCAGCTTCAGCTCAGGGGTGAGGAAGGTACTGGAGAGCAAGGCTGAGTGGTCACCCATCCTACACAAAACCTTCTGACCAGTGCTGCTGTGAAGGTTACTATTTGTCCATTTTTCAGCATACCATGAATGAGTGTAAACAACTCCTAGCTGTCTTCTGTGAGCTAAGCTACTTTGATAAGCTTGAAATGTTCAAGCTAATGAATCAAAGTCCATGCTTTAAAGCCCACAACTTTTTTTTTTCCCTCAGATCTGCCAAATTAAAAGGGAGAGACTTGCAAGCCCTTCCTCTGCTGTATGTTTGTGTTAAATGATGTGAGACCTCCTTGGATTCCATTGAATCACTGCTGAGAGATGTAGGATTATTCCCTAATTGCATCCAAAACAACTTTTTTAGATGATAAATAATATCATGTATTATACAGAAGCACGCCTCAACCTAAACTTTGAAGTGCTTCACAAATTAATGTTTAATGAAACTGTTCGCCTGGAGGTTTTTGCTGTACTGTGTAACTGGCTGAATACACACAAGCCAGGGCTCTTTCATCTCCCTGAAAAGCTTTACTGCTTTTATAGAGCATATTTTCTCCAACTGTATGCAGTCAGTCAGTTCTCAGTTTTCTATACATTTCTCTGGCCTGTAAAAATACTACCTTGTCCCCCCAAAAAGCCCACACATAGCAGGAGACCCTAATGGATGGATTGTATAGAGGATACGCTTTTGGGGGAATGGTTAATTGAACAAAACATGATTCATAAATGGTTTTGTAATACAATGCATTGTGGTAAACTATACTATGTTATTGTATAGTGGGGGTGTGGTTGACAGCTAGACATGAGCAGCATTCACAGGTGGCTAAGAAGGCAAGTGGCTTCCTGGCTAGTATCAAAAATAGTCTGACCAGCAAGACCAGGGCAGTGATTGTCACCCTGTACTCAGCATCTCAAATCATGTGTTCAGTTCTGGGCCCCTCACTACAAGAAAGATATTTGAGGTGCTGGAGTAAGTCCAGAGAAGGGAAACCAAGCTGGTGAAGGGTCTGGAGCATAAGTCCTGTGAGGAGCAGCTGTGGGAGCTGGGATTGTTTAGCCTGGAGAAAAGGAGGCTCCAGGGACCCCTTATTGCTCCCTGCCCGAGGGGAATAATACCTGCCTGCAGCTAGGTGGAGGTTGGACTCTTCTCCCACATAAATGCAATAGGACAAGACATAGCCTCAAGTTGTGCCAGTGGAGATTCAGACTGGACATCAGAATAAATTTCCTCACAGAAATAGTGGTTAAGCATTGGAACGGGCTGCCCAGGGAGGTGACAGAGTCACTATCCCTGGAGGTGTTCAAGAAATGATTGAATGTGGCCTTTAATGCTATGGTCTAGTTGACAGGATGGTGATCTGTCAAAGGTTGAGCATGATCTCAGAGGTCTTTTCCAACCTCAGTGATTCTGTGAACATTAGAAGCCTAGTAGCTACAAACTGGAACAAAACATTTGTCTTACTACTTGGCTGCAGGTGTTTGTTGTGATTTTAATGGAAAATTTCTCTCTGAGTCAGCTATCAAAGTTAAAAGCTTCCCATTAGGCTTTATATTCTATAATTCTGCAGAAGCTGCCACTTTGTTGGTAGGGTGCCTAGTATGTTTTTGCAAGCACAAAGGTGCCTGAAAATGAAATTTCCAAGGGGCTCTCTCTCTCTCTCTAAATCTGGCAGTGCAAGGATGTTTTTGTTAAACTGGTATCATGAGTCATTCTGCAATTTGCAGTATTTAAAGTTCACATCCAAATAAAATCTCTTTTTAGTGTGACAAAAGAGTCACACTGTTGGGATTGGAGCCCTAGGAGAAGATATTTGCATTATAAAAATAACAATGTTTTACACAGAATAAGTGCTGTGCTGGTCCTGATTCTTGGTAGTACAGTGACACTGAAAGTAAACAGATATGCCGATGAAAATTACAGAATAGCAGGAAAATTTTGCTCAGGAGGAAGGTGGCTGGAGATCACCTAGTCCAACTTGGGTTGCAGTTTTCATGTTCCTTTTCCAGCGCTTTATCCCTGCTAAGCCTCTTGCAGAGCTGGCTGCTGTAATTCAGTACCCTGAGCTGGCAGCTTTAAGGCGTAAAAGGAAACTCGGGAAGGTTTCAGAAATAAGTCCAAGTGTTTTGCCTTAGGCACTGTCAGATTACATACTTCAGGGTTGGAGAGGAAACATCAGGGAAGCTGCCCTGGAGAAGGCCCTGGCAGTCTCATTCCAGCAGAAGCTGCTCCTGGTCCTGTACTATCTTTTAGAGCAGAAGCTTGGATTCTCACAGTCTCAACTTGCAAATTTTATTTTATGTGTGGCTTATATATTTTAAAGGAATTTTAACTGACCAAAACATCTGTAGTGTCTTTCATATAGCAACTGGGAGCCCATGCAGTCTGTCTCAGGAGCTTCCTGTAAAACCCTGTGTCAGCTCTGGGCTTATCTAACTGCCCATCCCATTGCTTCAACACCAGGGATGGTGGCACCACACTTGCAGGACTGGCAATGTCCGGCAATGGCGAGAGCGTTTCCGAGCCCTTGGCATCATTGCTGAAGCCCTGCTCAGTCTGATGAGTCTCTCTGTGCAAGCATATTCAGGAGGCATAAAACAGAATCTCTGATGATCATCACTACCTTGCAATTATCTCCGTGTAGCTGCTTCTGACCACGTTTTATTTAGCTGGCTGCCTAATCTCTGCTCTGCAAGCCTGCAGCCTCCTCAAGCTCAGAGAAATTCCTCTGAACGTTGTGTTGACCTAGTGCTCTGACTTGCTTGTGTCCAGGAGAGAGCAGGGCAGGGCCTGCCCATTGTACCTCAGGAGGAAGGCAGAGGTGGGGCAGTGCCTGCCAGTGCATCAGCAAGGAGCCCTTCATGGCAGCGCCTTGTGTCCCAGCCACAGCTCCCTTCCCCAAAACCACCTGTTACCTTTCCCCACCTCTGCAAAACCCCACTTTTCCTGTGTGGGCAGAAAGTCTCTGCTGGTCCTACATGTCTCTTCTGCTCTCACGGGACTCAAACCTGCTTGACAAGACAACATGATGAAGGCCAGCTTCTTTCCTTGGAGCCCCCCCATCCTGCAGGAACCCCTCATGCAGACAGACTTGGGAGGATGCTCCTCTCCATGCAACAGGTTCCCTCCCAGTAGCAGCCTCTCATACTGCAGCTGCAGCTCTTGCTAGTAAGGCTTTCAAGTTCTCCCAATTAAGAAGTCTACCCTCATTAAGAAGCTTTTTTTATTTTTTCAAAATAAATCAAAAGTTGACTTACTTTGATTGTGTGTGTTTTTATTCATAGTGAATCTTTAAAATATGTGAAATGTGTGGGAGGTGACAGCAATGCTGGAAGATGAGTTTTTGGGGGATGTCCTTCTTTTCAATTGAAAGAGACAAGAAAATTAAATTTCAATTTATGCATCATCTCTAGTATGAATTTAAAAGTGCATAGGAATGGGAGTAAAAAGATAAAACTTATTATACTGACACCAGCTCAGCTGCATTGCACACATTGTCTATGTGCAAAATGAGCTCATTAATACCACAACAGTTGTGCAATATAATGAGTTTAATACTGCTGAGTTTTATTGCTTCTTGCTCTTCCTCATTTCACTGCTAGTGGCATTTAAATCCTGATGCACTTAGATTGTGTTTACCCAATTTGTCCTGTGGGTTTATTGTGACCAGGTCAAATTAATCCATTTTTCTTCCAGTAGAAGCAAGACCTGATTAGTGTGGTTGAGACTGCTTACAGGGTGTTTTGCTTTTGCAGGGGATGTACAGAGATGGGAACAATGGTTGCAGCTGTTTTCATTGCACACAGGCTAGGGCAAGCATGTGAGGAAGGTTGTGGAGACCTTCAGTCACATGAGACAGCGGCTTTCTGCACAAGAGTTTTGCATGTACATTTGGAAACCTGTGGCACATCTTTGCTGGCAGTGTGCTACTGACCACAAACCTGAGATCAGCTTGCTCCTAATTTCTCTGCTTTTTCAGGTTTGTAAAATGGTGGTTTTCTAGGGGACCAGGAAGGTGGAAGTCACTTTGAAAACCAAGCTCCTCAGAGGTGTTAGGTTGTTCTCTGTATGGACTAAAAAACAGATTAGAAACAAAGAATCACATAATCATTAAGGCTGGAAAAAACCTTCAAGATCGTCAAGTGCGGCCTTTGACCAAACACCATCATGCCAACTGAATCATAGCTCTTAAGTGTTGTGTTCAGTCATTTCTTTAATGTTTGCAGGGATTGTGACTCCACCAGTTCCCTGGGCAGCCTGTTCCAATTCTTGACAACACTTTCTGTGAAAAAATTCTTCCTGGATTTAAATCTGAACCTTCCTGGTGCAGCTTGAGGCCATTTCCTCTTGTCACTAATTGTCTGGTAGAAGAGGCTGAACCACACCTTGCTACAGCCTCCTTTCAGGTAGTTTTAGTTTTAGAAGGCCTTTTCTAAGCCTCCTTTTCTCCAGGCTGAACAACCCCAGATTCCTCAAATGCTCTGTACATGATTTATATTCTAGACCCTTCACCAGCTTCATTGTCCCACTTTGGACACTCCAGTAACAAAAGTGCTTCTTTTCTTCTTGAAGTGAGGGCTAGATAATCAGTGAAACACCTCCTAGAGCCTTGGTAAAAGTAATTGTAGACATCTGTGTCCGTGGACAGCAAAGCTGCTATCCCAGTCATAAAGCAGAAGCAATGCTTTCAGCTCTTAAGGCACTCTACCCCACTTCCCAGCACTTGCTATTTGCCCTGCTGTGCTGTAAACCTGCGAGGTCAGGGTTGTATATGAGGATAGCAACACAAGAAAGGAACCATCAGCTCTGAAAAATAACTGCAAGCTTTTAGAAAGCTCCTTGCACATGATGTTTGTAGCCCTTGGCAAGGCACCAATACATTACTGTAATAGCTGTGTTATACTGTGGGAAGATAACAATAGGAAAAAAGAGAGCATACAAATCTCAGGGTCACTTGCATTTTATTCATGAAATTAACTCTTTCTCTGTTTGGATCTGAGGATGTGCCATGTTTCAAAATGTGCACAGCTCCCAAACCCCAGACAGGCTGTTTATCTCAGGACTTTCTTTACATGATATCATGAGTTGATTTTGTTATAGCATCTTATAAAGCCCTGGAAATGGCTTTAAGTTTTGGAGATTTTTTTCTTCACCCCGCAGTATGCAGCTAAAACAGGTTTTGGGAAGGTGTGAATGCTATTTAGGCAAAGCTCTCCCATTTTGAACACTCTGCTAGAATCTGGCTGAGCCATCACAACCCTTGTGGCTCACTGTGGTATTGTTTTTGGTGTGTGGGCCAGGTTTATCCATCTTTTACAGTTTTTAGGGAGCTTGCTAATGCAGCTATGTGCAGCCTAATCATAATTCCAAATCACTGTGTTATCAGTTCCTATTGCTTTCAGTAACAGCCTCCTACATCTTTAGGTACCTAAACTTGTTGCACATCTGATCCCAAACCTTGGTACAGTGAATAGGAATGGGTCTGCTTGTAACAAAACTTGATAGTTGTTTGCATTTTTCGCCATCTGAAGAACTGGTATCAGTGCCTGTAAGGGTATTATATCTATTTTTATTGGAGAAATGTGAAAAGGAGTTGTCATGTTTTTCAGCTGGAATCCCATTTCCTCACACTACATCCACAGTACCACCAGGGCAACATAAACTGCTTGATGGCCTCTGGCTGCCACCTTTCTGCCTGGCATCTCTCAAAGCATTGGGCATGCCTGGGGAAGTAAGCAGCCCTGTATTCCCAGGAAGTATTGGTGCTGTCACCTGCCACTTTGTGTCCATGCTTTCTGCACTGACCAGAAGGGCAACCCTGGCTGCAAGCCCAAGGCTTAATGCAGCTTGCAGACACAGGCACAGCAAATCTTTGTGATTCCATGTTTCATGGAGGCATCATACCTGTTTCTATCACCTAGGACAGCATCTGGTATGAATTACTAGGCAGTAGCTCTAGGGTGAAGGTCACTGGTTCAGAAAAACTAGGCAGATGGTAGAAGTGTCCAAATTCTGCTGGGACTAAATACCCAGAGGAAAAAAATAGGGGCACATTTGGAAAACTTACATGGGTAGACACAGTCCTACTGTATCCCAAAGGATCAGCTCTTGCTTTGACCCAAGGAGAACATCTCTTCAAGTCCTCAGCATTTTGCTGTGCAATGTAGAAGAATCAATTCCACCGTCAATTATTGTGTTGTAAGCAACTAACAGCTAGAAAATATAGGTCACCAGGACTTTTACAGTAAGACATCCACCACCAGATAGCATCAGCTTTGACATTAAATCAGTCATATGGGATGGGAGACATAACCTACTCTTATTCATTTTTATTATGGCTGTAAAAGAGATGGCTCAGGTAACTCAAATCTCCATGGCCAGAACACATTATCTGACAACAGGCCCACAAATGACCGATCATAACATTATTTTGACCTTAAATTGTTCACAGACTTATTCTTCAGGGCATTGTGTCAGCTTATCTTCATCATTACACCTCTTGAATTGGGAATCAATTAAATGTCATCTGATCTCTCTGATCTGTAGCGCACAGTTTATTTTTATACAGGAAATTTATACTGCGGCATGATCATCCTGCACTTTCAATTTTCACTGTATATAAATACTGAATAAATACTGCTGCTTTGACATGTTCAGAGCAATACTTCCCAAAAATATATGTTTATTTTCAGTGGCCTAGCCCAGTTGTCCAGTTGAAAAAAAGGTTGTACATTTATTGAAGCAGAACTACAATATTCCCAAACAGTGTGATAACATATTCTTATTAGTAGAGCTGATTATCTATCTAAGAATATTAAGTTTGAAGGGCCAAACAGTAAATTGTTGTGCAATTGGGTTTTTTTAGAAAATTACTTTTAATTGTTTTGATATGTTAGAGTACAGCATATGCTAAGCAAAACTCCAGCTTTTTAAGGAAAAGACAGTTGTGTAGAAAGAAGTGCTAGTGTTGAAGAGTTAATGTGAACATAGCCATAATATGCTGAGAAAATCTGTCTTTGGTTTAAATCTGTATCATTTTTAAGACACAAATTTCTGCAGATTTCAGAAAAAAAACACCCACAAAAAAACAAAAACCAAAAAAACCCAAACATAAACCAGCCAGAACAAGGCTAAACAGAAGGTACAAATGTTCAGATGTGAAACTTTTGTTATCTGACTTTGGGGAAGAAGCAAAAGGCTGCAGAGCATCCACTGCTGCTCCAGAGGGAGCAGGATCTCTGCAGAGGTGACTGTGAAGGTTATGGTATTGTCAGACTGAAAGCTGCAAAGTGAAAAGCAGGAAAAGGAAAGAATAATATCTTATTGATTCCAGATCGTGTTTGGGGATTTTTTTATATATCTTTTTAGCAAAAGACCCGTGATGAAAGTCCACCTGGGGTCGTCCTGTGGGAACATAACATTACATATGTGAGCTTAATTCAATCATCTCTAGGTTTTTGCAGTCAAGCTCCAGTGTTCTAGGGGATAGTGTCCAGTCCCCAGACTATTAAAAAGTGAATCTGGCTTCCTCTTCCTTTCATCCTTAAAGCCTCTTTTGTTGTTTGCAGGCTGATAGAAGAAAGTCACTTGCAAAGGGATGGAACAAATTTCTTAACATCAGAAAGAAGGGCAACAGGAGGGCATCCTATGCTGCAGAATCTGCAAACATGCAAAAAAAAAAAATAAAGTTAGTGATACTTAAAAGGGAAAAAAATAAGGAGTAGGTTCAAAGCAAATTGCTCAGTAACACTTTTTTTTTTATCAACAAACAATTGTGAGTGGGAATGAGTATAGCAAGGTGTTAAGTTTAGAGATAAGACAGAAATTTAAATTACAAAAGAATGAAAATTTTCTGGCTGAGAAAAGCTGCAAATCTTGTACATCCCATCCCCATTCCCATAAATAAATAAAATGGAGAAAAACCCCTAAAAGGTAAGTTTTTTACATGACTAGAGCATAATACGATTTTTTATGTTTTGCACAATGCTGAGTTGGCATCCAAAAAAACCCTTGCTTGCAAGAAATGAACTTCCAAGATTCATGCTCACTTCCTCCCATTCATGCTCTCAGGGACACAGCCTGAAATAAATATGGGTTTTTAAGAAGCACTGAGCATCTTCTTCCAGAAACTCAGGCCCTCTGGGACAGTAAACATTACTGACCATTTTTGAAAAATTTGTGTGGAGCCTTGGCTGTCCTTAACACAGTGTCTGCCTTTATACTGCCCAGAGCAACAGCAAACCTGAAACCACAAGCATCAGAGTGCTTTGAGCAATTTTCCTTCTGCAAGGAGCTGCCAGCTTTGGGTCCTGCTGCTACAGGTCCTGTGGTTTAGCCAAGATCACCTATTATGCAGTTGTGGTCAGCAAAGGGTTGCAATAGTAAAATATAGGAAAAAAAAAAAAAAGATTGCCCAGTGCAGCAGATTTCAAAGCCATGGAGAATGTACTGGGTGTGGGGAATGTACTGACTGTAC
Organism: Parus major; assembly: GCF_001522545.3. Taxonomy (NCBI): domain Eukaryota; kingdom Metazoa; phylum Chordata; class Aves; order Passeriformes; family Paridae; genus Parus; species Parus major. The sequence goes on along the minus strand of NC_031770.1, from coordinate 64,764,127 downwards.
AGGGAGTTTTGGGAAATTTCTGACAGTCCTGGTTTCAGCACTAAAATTTCTAACATTGTAAATCAACACTGATAAAACCAAAGGGTTGCTGTGGGTGTAAAGGAGAATGGAGGCTGTTGTTTGGTGTATCCCTATTGTATACAGTGTTAGAAAGTCTCGGCGACTTGTCCTGCAAAAAAAAAGGAAGCTAAAAACTGGCCATGTGCTCCCACTTTATACTGGAAAAACCCTAGTTCAAAGTGGCTTTCAGCTTCCAAAAATAATGCTTATGGAACATAAACCTTACTGGAATTCAGATGCCAATAGAAGATGCCCTTTCTTTATGCAGTCACGTCCTGTCCTCCAGCTGGGCATGCCTACTGCGGTCAGAGCTCAGCAGTTTCCTAGTCCCATTTTGCCTCTGAGTCACACTGAGTTTTGAGAGAGGCAATTTTGTTGACCTTGCTGTGCCTCAGCTCAGCCATTCAGGGACTTGGTCTTCCTTACCTGGCCTAAGGTCATTGTGAAATTTAAAACCCGCCTCCAACTTCTGAACAAAAAATTCAAAGAAATGCAAAGAAAACTCCACTAACTCAGGTGTTGAGTACAAGCAGAGGCTGGAAGTGTGCCATATACTGTCACACAGGTCTTCCCTTGTCACCTGCTGTAGGCCATTGTCAACTTTTGAGTGACTTTGGGTCTGACCCAGCAGTGCTGTTCTTAGGTTCTTATTGCAATAAACCTAGAAATCTCCTTAAGCATATTAAACATTTGGCTGACATGCTCTGCCCCTCAAGGGCCAGAAAAACATCTCAAGTTGTAGCCTGAAGAGCTGGTAACATCCTGAAGGACTTTGAGTATTTTGCTCAATTAGGACAATCCTATTCTCAGTGACTAAACATTTGGGTAATGACTTCTTTTCAAGGTGTTTGTTGAGAGCATATTGCATTTACAACAGAGCTGAAAGCTCTCCAGTAATTTTTTATTTTAACCTTGGGGACTGAAGTTTGCACCACAAGAGGTGCCTGTCAGCTGGATAACAGCTGGACCATTTGGGGTGAGATGATACAGACTGGCTCCTTCAACAACTGCTTCCCAGGTGTGCAGACATGTTCTTGAAATTTTTCTGGAATTTTTGTGTGGAATTTTTCATATAAAAAAATTATATTGAGTTTGGCTGATATCTGGGCTCCACTGGGGAAAAAAAAATCCATTTTTTATTTGAAATTATGTTCAGAAATTTATCAGCATCTCTTTTTACTTGAACCTCTTGAACTGAGGCAACAGAGGAAGGAAACTTAAAAAAAGCAAATGAACAACAGAGGAAACCTTGAACATTATTTATGAAAGAGCAGGAGACAAAAATAATATCCACATACTTAAGACACTTGATTACATTATGTTTCTTATGCTGTGTAATTTTGCCTCTAAGCTCCCTCACCTTTCCTTCCATCTGCATTAAGAAAAAACTTAGTATAAATGTTTCTAGGACATACAGCTCTGACAGATGTTCAAGTGATAAATATTTGCAGGCAGGGTAATTTTCAAAATCGGTGTCATTTTGTTGATTTAGGATTTTTATGTACTTTGTATTTTTGTGCAAACACAGAACTCTGGGAAATAAATTTGTCTTAATCAAAGAAAATAATTAAAAAGATTGTAGCTGAAACTGCTGATGTTGCTTCTGAATGTCACAAAAAATGGGATTTCAAGTGAGGCATGATGCTTTTCAAGTAGATTTAGGATATACAAAATGGATTGAAAATTTCTCTGAAATTATTAATGCACTGGAAATCATGGACACTAATTTGCTGCAAAAATTAGTAAAGCAGAAAGGAGAAAAATATAAGTAAAGCAAACAAAGATAGAGATTGAAAGAGATGAGTAGGCAAAAAATAAACTGCATTTGAGAGACAGTGCTCTGAAGTCAGGAAAGCAACTTATACACAGCTGAAAGAAACGTGTTAGGGGATGGCATCACTGCTGCAGTGCACTTCCCAGGGCACTTCCAGGCCAGCAAAGACACAAACAGTGCAAAAAGGAATTTTATTTTACCAGATTTTTAACTTTTTTTCTTAAACTTATTTGACAAAAAAAAAAAAAAAAAAAAGTGGGGAGAGATATATTTGTGGTCTTATAAAAGTAAATAATTCCTGTCTAGCTGTTCCAGAGACTGGAAATGGTTGGATGGTTGGGTAGAGTCCAATAAGATGAAGCCATGTTTTAGTTGAGGTGTTTAGGGCTGGGTTGGACTCCATGATCTTGTAGGTCTCTTCCAACCTTGTGATTCTGTGATTTTGTGATTCTGTGATTGTTCCTGACCCTCCAGACTTCTGACTCAGGGTTAAGCAAGAGTGTGTACAGCAGCTAAGATCTGGGTGAAGAAATTTTACCTAAGCCACTGGCTGAAACTTCATGTGGACTTTATCACTGATTGGGAATATTTCTGTGCACTAGAAATGAAAAGCCAAGGAGCCTCCATTTTCAACTTCTTAAATTTTAAAAACCTCTTTTATTTTGGATCTATTTGCTCCTGGAAAAGCAAACACTAGCAGATTCATGCTGTGGTGAAAAGCAAATGTGTTCTTCACCTTTTCTTTGCCAAAGTGCTTGAGTTTAGAGGTGATCAAGGCCACACAGGCAGAAAACCTTTGCATTCACAAGGGAAACAATCCTGCTGTGGGAAAGTAATGGAAATGAATTAAAACCACCTCAAAGGGATAGAAAAATCTATATTCCTGGCAGCAAAGAGCACATTTCCTGCCTGACACATCTGAAACACTGTGTGAAGTGTGGTAAGGAGGGAAGCCTTGGATAGCGATGTCTGGACCATCAGCAGGCACCACTTTTTAGCAGAAGAGGGAAAACTGTTTTGGGAAGGATAATGCCAGCAGCAGTCTTTGCTGTGGCTTTGGTCTTGTCTTCTGAACAGGGAGAGAGGGCAGGGCCTGAATTACTTTGCAGACTGTGGATGGCACAGGAAAGACAGCACAGAGAGGTTTCCATCAGGAACCCAGAGTTCCTGTACAAGAGGCAGCTCCTTGGAGGAGCAGGTCCTCCCCAGGCTGCCCTCCACCTGATGCCATCCCACTACTTGTGGGGAATGCAGGAGCCATGATTCCCCCAGGGCTCCCACAGGAGACAACCTCCTCCTTCCCAAGTGTCCAGCCCCTGGCCCCACTGCTTCTGCATGGCTGGCTTTTTCTGGGGCCATCCCACCTCAGCCCAAGGCCACAATGCTTTTCCTCCTCTCCCTTTCACCCCCCACTGGCTGCTCTTCTCAACTCTGCTTCCAGACACTTTTAATCTGTTAGCATTGCCTGAGCTCTTGAGCAATATTGTGCCTTTTAGAAGGAAAAAGAAAACTTCTATTTTATTTGTGAGAATGATGTTTTAATAAAGGAATCTAATTATAAAACCACAGAATGGTTTGGGTTGGAAGGGACTTTTAAAGGTCATAGCAGTGCAGACCCTCTGTGATGGCAGAGACAACTTCAACTAGACCAGGTTGCTCAAAACTTCATTCTTGAACATTTCAAGGGATTGGGGAATCCACAGCTTCTCTGGACAACTTGTTCCAGTGCTTCACCATCTTGACATTTCTTCCGAATATCTAATTTGAACCAAACTTCTTTCAGTTTAAAGCCATTGCCTCTTGTCCTATCATTACATGCCCATGTAAAAAGTCCTCTCCAGTTCTTTTGTAGCCTCCTTTAGGTACTGGAAGGTGCTCTAAGGTTTCCCCATAGCCTTCTCTTCTCCAGGCTGAACAACCCCAGCTCTCCGAGCCTGTCTTCTCAGAAGAGGCGCTTCAGCCCTCTGAGTAACTTCATGGCCCTCCTCATGTAATGAATCTGGTTGTGCAGGTGCATGTAGGGTGGAGAATTGCACCTTCTGCTGGGTACTTCCTGAGAGGGGAAGAGTGCTCTCATCTCTTCCTTCAACCAGTGTTTTACCCAGGACTTCACTTATCCCATTGTCCTGGGCTGCTGGGAATAGCAGAACATTTTGTTAATAATGTTTATGGTATGTTGTGCTCACAGGCCATACCACATGCCAGGGCTGCACACATCTCAGCCAACACTAGGAGCCCAAAAGACAAGACACAATGAAGCAGGACACAAGACCCCTCGTTCTGGCATCTCTAGAAAGGATGCCTTTCTCCTCCAGCACTGAGCCATATTCCCCTGCCCAGGCACCCACAGCTTGTCCTGTGGGAAGAGAACCCCTAGAGGAAATCTTGGGGGACCAAGAACAATTTGTGCAGATACTTTGTGTATCTGTAATTGTGCAGATTGCCTTAAGTGCTCCTAATTTGGGGGAATGCTGCCAAAAACTGTAAGGAAAGAAAATTTACTCCTTGCATTTTGTTGATTGAAAAGAGAAAATGTGTTTTGTATCTCTCAGTTCTCAGACAAACTTGATTTATTTTCCCTGTCTTGTAAGGGCCTAGAAATAGAAAAATTCTCGGAAGTACCCTCAAGTTACAACAGCATTTGTAAAAACCCACTTCCTTTTTCTCTTTTTCTTCTCTTTGAGAGGAAAATCTTGTGGCATTTGCAATGCAGAGATTATTTTCCAGAAAGTGTTAATTCTTTAACAGGCATTCAGCACTTGTTCAGTACAGGATTTTGTATCCTTGCAATCAATGAACTCTTCACAAAAGCCTCCCTTCATTTCAGCCTTCAGACATAACTCCAAATATTTCGATTTCTGCCATAAGACAACTTGATCACATTAAATCAGAATAACACACCCAAACAATATAAATATAGTGCGCACCTATTCAGAATGGAATGCATGATAACCAGGAGGACCCAGTGGCACCCTGAACCCTCCTGGAAGTTGTGTGGGTTCATGAAAGGTTCAGGTCGTGGCAATGCTAGAGCATTTTCTGGTATCAGCACTCTGTATCAGAAGGGCTTTAGTTTCCCTAGGTTGGTGAGTGATTCTTGAATTTGAATTATTCAAGATAATATTGTAATGGCATTGGTGAGTGTAAAAATTACTGAATTAATCTGAGGCTGATGGTAAGCTGATATTTTATTGTTGTTGGCATTTAGGCAGAGAAAGCACTGCTTTGTTTTGTTTCGGTTCCTTTTTTTTCTTTTTCAGAATTAGACGAAGGAAACAAAACATTTGAAGATGACACTGCAGTTATTCAGTTACTGAGACTTCTCCACTCCTTTCCTCTGAATGAAGAGTGCTCCTGAAATTAAGTTACAAATTAGTAGTGGGCCATGGAGGAAACATAGACAGACAGACAGACCATGACAAGACCAGAGCTAAGTCACAAGATGCAGTGAAGGACTTTCCATCCACATATGGGAGAAATGGGAAAAGAGAAGTGTCAATGAGTGGGTCACATGCTGGAAACAGGGCCCAGGGTGCAGTTTTTGCAGCCCTTAAGATTTGTTACACTTCACTAAACAATGTCCCAGGCAACCTTGGGATCCCTGTGTAAGGGAATGAAGCTGACTCCTGGTTTGAATACCAAATTGGATTACATGACACCCACAGTAACATAAATTTTTCTTGGATTCAGTGGACTTTTGGGTACATATTTCTTTTATTGGCATTCTTTCCCATCTCCTATGAAAATCAAGTATTTAAAATAAAAATTTCCCCTTTCCTACATAACCTTAACCAGCCCTGTTTATCCTTTTAAGGACATAACCTCTCTCCACTTAAGGACACCCATATCATCTCTGCTTTCATCTTGTTCTTCTGGATAATAACCATCTCTTTTTGATGTGCCTTTTTCAAGTTTTGGTGCCTCTGGGCACTACTATAGCAATGAAAATGTATTTCTCCAGGCATGCCCCAAGGGGAGGACTGAGTTTGTGAAAACAAGAAGTTTTCACCAAATCTCCTGGTTCTTCTCATTCCCCATCAGACCCTGTGCTCCCTAAACTACTGCTGCTGTGCTCCCATGCAATATTTCAGCTGTGGCCCTAAGAAGGGCACAAGGGGCAAAGGATAAAGGATACCCCTAAATACCCCGTACCACAGAGCAAAAATGTTTGTATGCCTGAGAATCTCTGGGGGCTGACTCCACACATGCTGTGCTGGCATGAGGAGGACAGTTCTGATTCAACATCCCTCCCTGGGGCAGAATCAGCAGAAAACAATTTTAACAACCAGCTGGCATCAAAGCAGGTTCAGGATCCCCCTCCTTCCCTCTGGCTCAGGGATGATGGTGCAGCAGCCCCTGAGGGAGCAGGATGTGGCAAAGCTCCTGCCACACCTATCCTGCCAGCTTTTCACCCGGGTTGGTGAAAAGCACCACCAGTTTCATCTGTGTGGTGTTTCAGGGCAGGGGAGGAGGGACTGGCTGCATTCTCTTTGGCCTGTGAGAAGCAGTCCAGAAGAAACAAAGGGAAATTCTTAGAACTGACAGTGTGGCTTTGAAATCAGCACAAAAAGTCGGGTTGCTAAGTAAGGGAGATCAAGGTGAGAGCATAATGTGAAGTGTTGATTCAGCCTCTCCTGTAACAAAGAGAAACAGCCTGTCAGTGCCAGCCAGGAATGCTCAAATCACCTGTACCTCAATGAAGCCAAAACACAGAAAGCATCCAACAGGTTGAAAAAGGCCATTAAAGGTATTTATGCGTGCTCACCTTCGGCTTGGTGAAATCTGTTCATGCCAATGTTCAAACTGAGCGTAATGTGTGTGCAAGGCCGCTTCCAGCCAGCTGTGACACAATTGCTAACATCAAAATAATCACAGAGGCTTTTTGCTCTTTGAGATCTGTTGGGTGCTGTACCTGTGTTTCCCAAATGTCTTGTGAAAGCCCTGGTTCTCCTTCGAGAACACGGGAAAAGGAGGTCCAAGGAGGGGTGTTTGCCTTGGGTGGGAGCCCGGGCACATCTGCCCTGCAGTGCTCTGCTGGCCACTGCCCCAAACCCGCCCAGCTTTCATGGGAACCAGATCGGAAAAACGAGTTCGTCCCACATTTTCCAGAAGATGGAGCTCAAGAGTCTCCCATGTGAAACAGTAAAAGGTTGTCTATGTCTGGGGAATACGGGGAGATAGACATTGCTCCTAGGGAGCTACCTGAATAATGATTTTGTAGCAAAAGGCTTAAAATATCTTCTTGTGAGAAAACGAAGTATAGTCGCTCCCCCTGCCCCCCAAAAGCGTGTCTAGAAATGATACAGAAACGGTGAATATTAGTCTATGGTAAAAAATGAATGAAAAAGTATAGTTTATCTGTGAGAGAAACAAGGTAGGACCTAGACATTTTCTAAAGTAATTTTGTGCCCTACACCTCCTCCCCCCACACCCTTTAATATTCTTACCGGCCAGAAACTTCATTCCCCGGAAAAAACACAAGAAAACAAGGAGGAGATTCTTATTTTCTTAAGACTGAACTTGCCACTAAAAGTTGATTTCCAGAATGGCTTAAAACATTTTCCAAGTGCTGCAAGAGGAATTACAGACGAGGCAGATTGAACCACCTCCTCAGGATAGAGCCATGCACGTACAAGAGGTCAGCAGGAATTTGCAGAGATTAACAACTAAAACCATCTGCACTCTGGAAAAAATCAAACCCGTACCATACACTGTGTGGGAAATCCATGCAGTAACACAAAAATCCCTGGGGGTCCTATTAGTCAGACCACAAGATAGCCATGAGAAAACAGTCGAAATGAAAATTATTAGCAGCTTGCTCTCTTCAGGTCCACCATAGAGCAGTCTAGTATAGCTTTTGAAAGAAAAATATGAGGTAATTCTCTGTTAAGCTCTTTGGGCATTGATAACAACTTCCTCCAAACCCAGATGGATTTTTATATCCAGGCTCAGCTGCCCAGTTCCATACTTAAGTATACACACTCCCAATCTAACTGAGATGATGTTGATGCAAAGCAGTTAATATTTATTTGTATGCTGCAGTTATGGTATTCATGTACTATTCTATAATACATAAAGAAAAATTTCTATAACTTAACTTTTAAGTAGATCTGTGTAAACCTGAGCTAATAAAGGTTGGAGTGAATTCTGCTCCAAGAAGTCTGAAATCTCACAGTGTCCATTTTGCAACTGTGAAAAATGCTATCTATATATCCATAAATCCATAATGACAAATAGACTGCTTTTAGTGCCTGAGGTTAGGACATTCCCAGGCCTATTAAGTCTTGTTTCCTTCCCACTGCCAGACAGAGAGAACATAGGAGTCTCTGATAGGTCAGCTCTCATTCTTTCCTCCAATTCCTTCCTCCACTGGGTTTTCCCATTATAAAAGACCCAGTGCACCTGCCTGTTTTCTCTCTTGGAGGAGATGTGAGTGCACACTGCCAGGTCGTGTCCAGCCTTTCATCCACCAGTATCCCCAGGGTTAACCAAGACCATGACTCGGGCATAGCACTGTCCCACTGTACGACGGGCCTCTCTTTTCAGCAATATTGCCTCTATGACTTTGATCGGAATTCCTCCCAGGTGAGATTTGTTAGAATGTCTTAGGACTTTTAATGCATATCTTTACACAGAAGGAGCTAATGGAATGAATGAAACAGACATCAGCCACTTCTTTTCAAAGAGAAGTGCAGACACTGCCACTACAGAGAAGAAATATCCGGCACTAGGGCAGTGAATTGTCCACTGGAAGCGCTCTTTGCTCAAGGCTGCACACAAGCAAAGTCCCAAGTACTGACTGAGACAACCAACCTTTAGATATTCAGTGCTGGTGAGCAGAGACCCTTCTTTTTTTGGTCAGAAGTGTCCTTTTCCATGTTTCAAGAACAATTTTTATGATGCACATTTATTATTGGACCTTTTCTAGGCATCTATTTGATCCAATGTCATCTTACAAGTCAGTTTTTGTTACTTTTGTAACAAATGGTTTTTGCTTGACTTTGCTACTAACCTTTCTATTTCAAAATCAGTGTTGAAGTGCAAGATTTTCAACAAACTTCTTAAATTTGCTGGCGGAGGCCAATTACTGTGAGTTTATGCAGAGATCAGTGCAGAAGCAGACTATTCCTGAGATACTGAATAAGCAGTGCACTTTCAGGAACACTGAGTAAAGATGATAAACAAGGCTTAAAGCAGAGAAAAGCCTGAGGATGATTTTGCCTGCTGAAAAGGGGTGTGGAAGGGGGAAAAAGTATAGCAAAAGTATATTATTTATAATAATAAATTAAAATATACAAAAGTATAAAAAGTATAATAAAAAGAGGTTTAGTGAATTCCTCTTTTGTAACTTAATGATAAAATGAACAAGACACATACATCCATTATCAAAGAAAACATTAAGCTTCAGACTATGCTGAATCAGAAACTGACAACTTGGAAAGCAAATTAGGTGAAGAAAACTGCTTTTGTCTTGCTGAAAAAAGATTTGTGTCAGATATTTATTAAAGCACAGACTCAGGATCCTGCCCTTGTTGTGTGGAACTGAACCTCCCTCCACTCCCTAAACCTGCAGAGATAAATGTATTCCTGAGATTTGAAAACAAAGGTAAAACCAGATTCTTCCAGAGACTTGACCATCTTCACCTAGTGCTCGTAGAGAGGTACAGACTTTTCCCCGTAATTCACAGGTGTTTGTTGAAGTCCAGCCACTGAAGTGTTAATTATGTGCCCCAAAAAGCGGCAGATTAGACCTGTGGGGGCAACTGTGTTTAAGTGGGTAAAGATAAAACATGATTTACTACTCTGCGATAGCTTGTACCTTGCAGAAATTTGCAGCTGATCATGCCTTTCATGCAGCTAAGGACAGACACTCCTGTTATTCAAGCATATTTCTTCAGTTTCTTTTTTTTTTCTCCTTTTTTTGCCTTTTTGTTTTTATGGTAAAATTTATGTGGTTTGCTTAATGACACCCAGATTGATAATCTGTGGTACAGACACACCAATAGATAGATTCTTAACACCAGATATAACAAGCCCTTAGATGGACACAGGCAGTAGCTCTGCCTGCACAGTGAAGACCACAAACTCTTCACTCACATCTTGTGCTGAGGGACATGGGGGTCAGAAGAGCAATATCTTGGACTAACTGTCTCTGAAACTACTTCAAATTTCCTGTTAGTGTGTCCAACATGACAGATAGCTTCTCTCCTTTTCAAAATGATGACCTATTTTTCTACTGTCATTGCAGAATACATTATCATAAACTACAGTTTTCAAATTTATTGCTCTGGACCCTAGAATCATTATTTATAAGAATTATAAGGTTTTCTACATGCTTTATTTTTAGCATTAAATGTGATTGAAGCTTAGAATGAGCTATTTTCCATTCTTACCTTATTTTGTAGGCCAGAAGTGCTGTGTGTGGGTTTCAAAATACAAAAGGTTTCACAGTTTTTGAAATTACAGCATTTTCCAAACTATTTCTAACGTTAGGCTTTGAAATAAAGCGGAATACCACTTCACATACATTTATTTCCTCTCTTAAAATATAAAACTAAAATAATATCTGCCTGCAGGGTGAAATAGCTGTAGACTAGGTCTTTAGGTTGGAAAAGACCTGAACACTACAGCCAAACCAGTAATTCTGTACTGTACAGAAAATGTTTTCAAAACAGTCTTTGAAAGAAGCATGCCATTTAAGCTATGCATCTTCATGTCCTTGAAGTATTCAAACAGCCTCACCTCTGTCTTTTTTGCAAGGTCAAACTTTTTTTCCCTCCTTCAGATATGTTTGCCTGTGATTTGGATACATGTTTTTCCCTTGCAGGGAAAGAGCTCTCCCACTGAATGACCTCTAGACTAGAGAAAACTTGGCTTGGAATTTGTCTTCATTTGCTGGCAACTAATACTAAAAGAAAGCCTGAAGCATGAGTCTTGCTCTTTTCTTGGGAGAAAGTGGAGAAGGAAATATCTAACTCCAAAATCTAACTTTCTTTGTCCCAGTGGTGTTCTTAGGAAAAAAAAAAAAATCCTCTTGTCTAGTTCAGCGTGTGCATTTTGAAGCTGTGAGTCAAAGCTGGCTTGGAGGCTTCCTTTGCAGCCAAAGAGAGTTTTACACCAATGGGATGTGGCATCTTTTGGAAGTGCCTGAATATCCATACACACACTGACTAGAGGAGGAGCCTATTAACCACAAATAGGTGTGTAAGACAAAGTCTTCCTCTGCCCTCAGGCTAAATGAGATTTGTTTGTAAAGGAACAGCAATGAACAGGCTTTCTCCCACAAATACTGTTTCTGTGAGTGAATAAATGAAGGAAGTGTTTCCAGATGATTTCTCTGGAGACAGAATTAGAACAAGTTCAAACCAAGTGCTTCGTGGTCACTGACAGGTACTTTTGTTCTTGGTTGCTGATCAATACTGTGACCAGGCCAGACAAAAGAAACATGTCACTGATAGTCTTGGGCTATTGTTCACTTTCACTGAGCACTCTCATAACTCTGTTTTCTGTATGTTTTAGCAGAAATCTGGGGCTGCAGAAACATCCCAGATTTATTCTGGATCTGTGAACCATGTTGCTTTTAAGTGTCTACATTTTGACACGGAGACCATAAAAACTTTTCATATGACATTTAATGAATTTTTCCACGAGGAACTGTAAAATTTAAAAAAGTTTTCCCAAAACTATGGTTTTATAAACCAAACAGTCTTTCAAATGGACCCTGTACACTGTAACATGTTAATCCTATCTTTATCCTTGTTTGTACTCTTGTCCTGCCATGGAAAAATAACACTTCTAATTGTTCTTCTCTGTGCCACACTTTGACAGCCTGTTTTGCTGATAGCAGACTTCTTTAGCTAAAGTTAACAGTTGAAGAGTAGCAAGATATCTGGAGCCCACAGACATCCTGCATTTATAAAATTTTAGAAACATTTCACATTTGTCTCTATTGTACAAATGCTTGAGTAAATGCAATATATCTGTGCTAAAAAGAGTTCATATACTCCAGAACACAATCTGACATTTACTCCCATTTATTTTGAAATGCAAATGAATCTAGTTTATTCAGGAGTCTTTTGCAGCTTACCGTCTTATTAGTGATCATGCTGATAACTTGAATTTCTGAAATGTTGTTGCTAAGCAATGCAACTTCAGGCATGTAATGAGGCTTTCCAGTGGCTACTTGAAGATGAAGAAAATTATCTCAGCTTCGCAGGTTGTTTGATCATCAACCACATTATAATGGTTGGATGATAAATAAGTTTTCAGCTTGCCCTCATTCTCCTGCAAATAATTTAGTTTTGTATGGTAACTGAAGATCATACAGTATCAAGAAGAAAGTTGTATATTTTTTGGGATGCAAAGGCAGAACCAAAGAACTTGTGTAGCTCCTTTGTGTAACTTCCTATAAAAAGAAAATTCCTTCCTGCAGCTCATTACTTCAGAGAACAGTAGAGGAAAATTAGGATTGAAAGTTGTCCCAGCAGGACCTCTCCCCACACAAGGTGATGCTGCCTCTTTACCCCTCACATTTCGGATCTCCAGTTGGTGGGACCTGACTGAGGAGACCCTCCAGCTGTGACAGGAACAGGCAGCTGTGCTGGGCTGTGTGCTGGGGACAGTCTTCTTGCACAGGCTTTGTTCTTGGGAAGCCAAAACCATACTGGGAACGTGGACAGGTTAAATTCCTCTGACGTGGCCCATCCTGGAGCTCCCCAGTGCATCCAGGCAGAGCTCCTGTTCCAGGCAGAGCTCCACAACACAGCTCCAGTACCAGCTGGACTCTGGCTATTCTTGAATCATCTTTCCATTATTTTCCTTTGTCACTGCAAAGCCCAGTCACTTAAGCCTACAGTCAAGGATCTGGCATTCCTCTTTTTCTATGGGATGATACTGGAGCTCTTCCTTTTCTTTCCCCTCCATTGCAGACACTATAACACCTGCAGCTAAAGTACAGTGGAAGCATGTCCTGATCAGCTAACCTACTCTTGTGCACGCTGCTTGGGGGAAAGAATGCTCACCCTGACCTTTATCTCTCACTGCCTCAACTCTCCACCCACCAAGAGAGGCAGCATCTACAAGGAAGTGCAGCTAAACCAGCACCTGAAGTATTCAGAAGTAATAATAACCCTAAAGAAAAGTCCAGGAGAAAATAGACAAATCTTTATTCAGAACTGGTTTGAAAGTTCTGCAATAGACAAGACCTGGGGCCACAAAACTGGAGAAAAAATTAAATATTGACCTCCTGCTCAAAACATGTCTTACCTTCTCCCCTGCACTTCAGCAAATGACCAAGTGAGAAAGGTTGTGTAAGACTGTGCCACAAGAGTCATCCAAGTGGGTTGAATTCAAGTTGTACAAATAGCTGTCATGTGGTCTCTTCTGTGCCTCATTTTTGCAGATTAATCTTTTTGAAGTAGGTGGGTGTTTGGTATATGTCTGTGGTATTGGTGTACAGGGCTATCCTTGAGGAATCTTGCTGGAATAAAGATGGCTCCTACTACCAAAAGCTGCTTTTGCAAAATTGCAGGGCAGTCTTACATTGAAAACTTTAAAGTGCAATGCAATATGATGCAATTTCTTGCCCTGGAGGATTTATTTTTATACACTTTTTTCCCTGAACATGTCAATGTTCAGAGTGAGGCAGTAGTTTTAGAGTAGTCACCCACCCAGCCAAGACACATTTTTCTGTGGGTGAAGGAGTGACATTTTTCTGTCCTCATGAAGACAAATGTTTCACTGTTTAACAATTAAAACCTTAAGGATTCAAGGTTTAATCCTGAAATAGAGATTAAGGTTTAATCCTGGAAAAGAGAACATTTTAAAGGTTGTGGGTTTGAACACCTTTGATTTCATTTCTGGCCAAAAAGCCACTAAATCCATACTTACAGTGTGTAGACATGAACCTAATCTAAACATCAGATTAATTTCCTTACCTGTGGGCAAGCAAGCCTTAAAACTCATGCAGCCAAACGTTTGTGTTATATTCAGTGCACTGTTCTTGTCACTGCTAAATGTCTGTGCTCCAGGAGAGATTTCTGTTCATTTTGCTCCTGCATGTTCTATAGATGCCACTGACAGTAGGTGCATTGTTGGCTGCATCTCATTATAGTCACAGCCAGCTATGTTGAATCATATAAGGAAGGGAAAGCATGTGGGGAAAGGTGGGATGATGGGAAGATTTTTTAATTTTAAGGAAGGAGGAGAAATTGGAAATTGGAAAAAAACCGACACCTAAGGCTTAATTCAGAGCCGGTTGTGCAGCAGCACAGGATATTCTCATGCACATGAACCTGGCATGAAGACACATATCCCTCCTTTCCCGTGCTGAGAAAGCCAAGTGAAGGCACAGTTTCTGAGCTTCTGTGGAGAATGTCACCCCAGGTAGGCAGCACACCTCGTATTTCAGCCCCCAGCATCAGCTCTAGGCAAGGAGCTCAGCGACTTTGATCCTCATAATGATTTTTGTCTTATCGCTGCTGTTTGCTGGTGCAGGAGCAGGCAGGTTTTATTGGTTTGCACAGTTCCCTTCCTCAGTGGCACACACATCTGTGGCTATCTGAGAAGGGGATTTATTTTCTGTATCTGTGATAAAATGTTTTCAGTTAAGTCATTAATCTTCTAGACTGACATTTAACCCTATACGGGCCTAGGATTTCAGCAGCTGGAGTCCTCTGCATGAAAAGCCTGGCTAATTAATATCCTCCATTTCCAGTCAATTAGGAGGAATATATTTTCTAACACAGAAATAGCGCTGTCAAAAAAAAAAATAAATAAAAATACAACCAACATTCAATGAGAATAATCTGATAATGTAATCAAAGATTCTCTCTAGCGTGGCAGTTAAAATTAAACATCGTGAACAGTGCATAATGTTCTCATCTCTTAACAAGTTCATAAATACTTTAACCCTTAGCAGCCTGGATAATTCCAACATGTTAAGCTTGTTGGACATGGTTGAGCCACACACACAAATATGTATACACATGCACATACAGACAGGATAAAAGCAATGCATTTAAAAAATACAAATGTCTTTTCTATACTGTTACACACTGTTACATTTCTTTACATTTTTACATTGCTTTCTATCCTAACTTACTGTTGGTTTTTACTGTCACTACCAGCACCTCTGTGGGTTGCTCTGCTCAAACTTTCCAGCCAGTGCTAAGGGATCTCTGGCAGGTGGCAGTGAAGGAGATGGGCCAGGGAAGGCAATCGGGGGTGGGTATGAGGATGTCGGCCCCCAGGCTGGAGGCTACCCAGGGGCCAGCTACAGGGTTAATGGGGAGTGGAATATGCAGAGAAATGTAGGAGATGAGCCTGAGGAAAGAAAAGGATCCATAGCAGCCCCAGGACTGAGCTTAGTGATCTGTGTCCTGATCCTCCTGGGCCACACAAATGCTTCCTCTGCGCCATATGGGAGGGAGAGACTTAAGTGGTTCAGGCAGGTCTTGCTGGGGGCTCCTCATTCATGAGGAAGCTGATCAAAGGAGTCAGGCAAACGGCTTCTAAACTTGGGGTGAACAAGAGGATTTGTATTGCCTGCGCCACCTTCAAGGTCACTGATTTCATTATGAGGTCAAGCTCATGACAATGATCAGTCCTCACTGTGTGAATGACAAAGGCTGGATGGGAGAAAGTTTAGCTTCTGGTCCTCTTGTGAATGGACAGAAATGCTTTTTAGCCATTGTAATTCAAGAATCCTCAGTCAAGAAGGAGACTGTGCCTCTAGAAATAAGATTAACAGCTAGTGAGCTTCACAAGAGGGCTTGAGGATTGATTAATACACTGGGACTGCTCGATAGCATAGAAGTGCTACATATCAGCTTGCCCAGGGACCTGCCAATGCTGCATGAGATTACAGCGTGAGCCTGTGATCCTCAGATATACAATCTTTCTTGAAGTGTTACATGCTAGACCTTGTAATAGAGTAATTGCAGATGAAGATGTATGGAGGGCTAGTGACACAGGTGAGGAAGGTAAGGCCCCCAATATTTAAACACAGAAAACCTTCAGCTAAGGAATAGTATTATATGTGTTTGTATGTGTGTATTTCTTTTTGCATAAGTAATTGATAGCTCATTAACAACCCATTAGAGTGAAAACTCCTGGGATAAAGAGCACGCTTGCTGTTTGTGCTTGAAAGCCTAATACAAATAGAAGAAGGAAAACAATTTTGAGTCTGACATAGTTGATTGCTGTGTGGCAGGATCTTTCTCTGGCTTCCAACTGCTGTGATCTGCTGACCACAGGGAGACAGGGAGTTCCCATCCTGACCATAGGAGCTCCAGCTCTACTAGGTCTGTAATTTTTTTGTGGTAAGATTTTTAACAGTTTGCTATATAATGTCCTTCCTGCATCCCAAGTGTTCTGATCTTCACAATGGCATAAAATAGTAAAATGGTTTTCTTCTGGCTGAAAACCTAAGGGCTGGTAGAAGGAAAAGAAATTCACAGCCAGAGACATTCAATATTTCAAGTACAAACATGAAGGGGAACCACCAGCCCTGTTGTAGAAGGCTTGGAGTGGGTTAGGGGCTAAGGAAACAGCAGCCTGGACCTGGAGCACCTAGTGATGATGTCAGCAGGAGGATGCTCAAGGCTGACAGAAAGAAAATGCTGATCAGAGAGCAACCTCTCTTTGGCAGGTAGCCTTATCCACAGGCCAGTGTTATGCAGGGTATAGAACACTTGACCAACATTTGTCCAAAGGGCTGAGCAAGGTTGCTGCCTTTCAATAGAATGGCTATGCCCCTCCAAGGGTTTGGCACAGTCACCAAGGAAATGGAAGACTGAGGTCCAAGTTACACAAATCACCATCCATTTCATCCAGTAACTGCAACATAAGCTTTGAAACAATGCAGGGTGAAGGAACTGAACTCAGCTTCCCCCTCTCCACCCTCCCAACATCCAAATGATGGGCTGTCATTATTGCCACTCCTCTCCTCTTGACCCAGCTCTAGGCATCTTGTCCATGAATGAGTGCAGAAAATGTGAGTGCCTTCAGAAATGCGGCTCTCAAAAGATACTGGGATAAACAGGATACATTTTCCAAAAAGAGTTAATTCTATGCAGTTATACATCTGACCAACCAAGGTATCTCATTTTAAAAACATTGATAAATGAACTAGAAAATAATGCTGATCCAGGGTCAAAAGCGGTTTCTTTGCTCTTATGTTTATTTCACAGCAGATCAGGGAATTAGGGGAAGACTGATGGAAGAAAAAACAGAAATGTGTACCTTGAAATATGTGAGACAGAAGTTTTGTTTTTAATGTGTCTTACAATAAAAAAGATCTCCATGTCTTCCACTTTTCTAGCATGTAAATCGTTTTCAGATTTTAGCATAAATAAATTTTGCATAAATGGAATCTTTTATTTGGCACTGAATATGTAATACAGACAAGACATTTAAAAATGATGGGAAAATTATTCATTTTATCTGACAATTTCTAAAATCAAAGACATTTTGGAATAATACATACTAACTAGGCAAATAATTTTTAAAAAGTCTTTCACAAATGTTACCAAATGAAATATAACCTTCAATGATACCGAAACACAGATTTTCTTATCAGAGGCTCCCCGTGTCCAATTTATTCCGTTGTGTTCCTTTTACATCATAGCAATGACAATGAAATAGTCAATGTCTGTAAAATACACATTTATGCAGGAGAAATAGGTGCATCAACACTTTCTTCTGAGTCTTTAGATGCTCTCTATCATTGTATTTAGCAGACAAAAGCAACATCTCATTCACAACACAGGAAACTTAACAAAAGGCAAGCAGATATCATTGCTACTTGATCCTGTGAAATATTCAAATGGAAACAATGAGTTGCAGGTGAAGTAAGGAAAATAATCTTTATCTTAAAAATAAAGAGAAGGTTATTTTTGACAACTGGACCAAACCTAGTAACACATTTATTTTGCGAGGAGCTGTGACAGGGCAGAATGGAAAAGGTCAGCGTGGAGCTCAGATTGCCTGCAATCACTGAAGAGCAGCATTGTCTGGGGAGGACTGAGCTGAGTGGAGCAGGACAGGCGTAGCAGAGCCTGAAGCAAGGCCACCGAGAGCAGCCAGCCATGGCAGCCCCGGGCTCTGGAGCCTGAGCAGGGCTACAGGCATGTCAGGAGCTCAGCCTGAACCATCCTGCAGCTGTATTACTGGCCCAGGGTCAAGAAGGGGGGCAAGGAGGGTCCTCCCTCCCCCAGACGCAGATAGTTCCTTTGAAACTGGGAAAGATAAATACAGAATTATTAATGATAAACCCTGCAGTCTGTGGGGAAAGTGTGAGAGTATCTATCCTGGAAGGCTAACTAGCCCTGGAGACTTCTAGCGAAACAGATGTGGCTGCTTTGCAGCTGTGTGCTTGTTCTGAATAGACAAGGAACACAGATTTTGAATTTCACCCCTTTTCAGGCTAAGAGCTTTTTTTTTTTTTTTTTAAGCTTTCCTTCTGTTAATACTGAGTGCTTTTCTCAGTTAAAAGTTTCAGTACAGATTTCCAGATTTCCAGATCTAAGATCGTCACCAGCAAAAGCATTTGCTGAGTGCCTGGCATTAGTCAGAAATTCCCCTTTCATAGTGCGTGATTCCACATCCATCCATTATTCAGCCATCTTCTCAGATCAGTTTTAACCCCAGAGAGAAGCCAGATGAGACAGACCACCAGTCTGATCAAGCCTGAAAATTCCAGTAATCTTTCTACAAGTGTTAATACTCTACAAATCACATAGGCTGGGTTTTTTAAGGTATTTAGGCACCTAACTTATGCTGCTATAAATTTAAAGGTCTTTGAACAAATTCTTATGTGAGAAACTCATATTAGGGAAAGAATGCTTGTCCTTCTCATTTAAAATGAAATAAAAGATCTAAAGTCTGCTAATGAGCAGTGATATTCTTGAGTGCCAATTTAAATGGAAAAAATTGCTTTCATTATGCAGATTTTGATGCTGGCCGTGTCATGACACTACTTTCTCCAGAGGATTAATTTAAGTCCAGTAAAGCAGAAAGGAATCCCCTTGAAAGTGATGAAGTGAACAAGAAGTGAAATTGATTTATGCAAAGTAAGAAGTACTGAAAGTGTTGTAGATTATGCAAATGATTAAAAAAAACAGAACAGGAATAAAGTAATTTGAAATTTGGAGGGGAAAAAATCAAATTACATTATACAAGAAACAGTAACTCTTCAGTTAAAAGTCTTTTTATTTGATTTTGTAAATGGAATAAGTTAATAATAACTTTAAAAGAAATTAAGAATGCAATGCATATTAAAATGAGCCCCAGTCTTGCCTGGGACTAGACCTTTGCCAACTCCTGTAACAGAAATATTGAATAAGAACACCCATGTGCAGTTATTTTTAGACAGCATCACTGCCTGCTGGCAGCTCGAATTGCAGTGCTTTAGGGACTACAGAAAGAGGAATCTGATTAGTATCTAGTACAAGGTGCAAGTTCAGGCTCATTAGCCAGTGGTGATGAAAGCATTAACGCCCTTCAAGGAGTGCATTTACTCTGAACACATTTGCTCATTAGGAGGATGAAGGTCTCTTTCTTCACCATGCATCTGAGCTGTGAAAGAGTTTAAGGAAACTCTTTGCTTTATCAGGAGCTTTGTCTCCTCATGCTGAAAACCAAAGGGAGGTCCCTTTGGAGTCCCACCACCAGGGATGGGACTGAATTCTCTTGGCAGTGCCTCTCATAGGCCAGCTGCCCGCACCCAAGGTGTCAGTGATGTTTTCACTGAGGTACAGAGAGAGGAACCAGAACTTCCACTTACTTGAGACGAGCACAGTAAAAATGCCCCATGTAGAAAGAGAAGACTCATAGCTATGAGCTGAAGAGTGGCTTAGATGATCAGCTTGCAGAGAATTGTCCACATTACCCTTGGGCAGATGAGTCACAGCCCTTCTGTCTAGCACAGAGTCACTGTCACTTTAGTCCAGCCACAGGTACAGTAGATTTTCCTCTGGATCAAACCAATGTTTCATGCCAACAAGAATGGCAACCTCCTATTGCATCCTGAATGGCAGCTTTCTACTGCATCCAGTCACAGAAGTAGAAGAAATGAGGGGGGTAATTTGAAAGTGGATCCTTCAAACACTGTTAGAGTCAGGAGTTTCTTCAGAAAATGGTCTGGTCTGTAGCAACAGAAATGCCACCAGTAATTGCACACATTTGAAATAAATTTTTGCCCCAAGACACTTGCCATCTTTGACGTAGGATCAAGGCTGGACAGCAAAACAGACAATTAATTGCTCATAGGACATGTCCTTGCTCCTGTCCTCATTCTCCTTCAAATAAGGGGATTTGCTTCCAGACCCACTCAAGCTGACTACTCTTTTCCTCCTTGTCTTCCAGACAAGAATTCAAGAGTTATCAGCAGAAGTGTGGCTTTAGAAAAGGCTCTTTCTTAATCCTTAGTCTCACCAAATTTAGCCGAACTATTGTGTTAGTTTTCTGGCACATGGCGGAGTAGTCATACACATAGAAGACATGCAAAACAAAGGAATTGTTCCATGTTCTTTCAAAGCTGCTTAAAATTTCTTCCCACTCTGCAGCCTGTTATTGTTCAGAGAAATGCGACACAGTGACACCCCTTGCATGAATACTTGTGCACAGCTTTGTTAGCCTGGTACAGGAATTTGTACAAAAACACTGACTTGTAAAGAGGGTCAAAATACTGATATATTTCCCCAGTGAAAATTTAGAGAAAAATAGAGATTGCAGTCCATGCTCCAAGAAACAAATGCTTTTTAATTTTTTTAAAATTTTTTTATTAAATCTCTCTTTCACAAGCTTCCAATGTCTTTGATTACAAATTCTTCTCTTCAGACATGATGAACTGCCAAGCCATTGTGTTATTGTTGGGAAGACGCTGTCTTCATCAGCTTTGTCAGCATTTCATGTTGTGAGTTCCATTATACATGGCAAAAAAAAAAAAAAGAATACACTGTGCAGTGAAAAATGCATATATATGAAACACAAAATCCCTCTACTGTGCCACACTAAAAAAGGGGAATTCTGATATCCAAGAAAGTGATCCTATCTGTACCTTTCATCCTTCTGATCCCCTATTAACTATGCATGGAATATGTTAAGGCATTTTATTATTTTGGGGAATATTAGTTTACTATAAAATTACATATTATTTAATCGTCACCAGCTCCATCTCTACAAAGGTGGTGATTTCATGGGAATTGTCACAACAAGAGGTTGCTCCAATAAGAGATTTCTAATGAAAGGGAATTATACTGATTATTAATGAGTTCCAAATGAATTCAAGTCCCATGGTAAGGGTAAGCTTAAAATAACACAGAGGCAAAAAATACTGCAATGGAAAATGGTTGATCTGATCAGAGGTGTATTGAAATGTAGCTCCAAAGGAGTAATTGGACAGAACTGAGCCAATTTTACTTGCAAAAGTAATTATTTTGCTTATATCATACCTACCTCTCAAAAGTTACAAAAAGAACCTCGTGCTCTGAAAATCCATGGATTTTTGTACCTTAACAAGACACAAATGCAAAATAAAATAAAAAATAAAATAAAATAAAGAGGGAGTAACAGACACTGATCATTTCCAAAATGTGTTAAAACCAAAAGCCACCAAAACCACAGAAACAATTTTGGGCAAGGTGAAGCTGAAATCTCTGGTCCCCAGAGTTTCTTCTTCAATGTGAAATGAATTTCTGCTGCCTGTTTTCTATGCTGGGCTGTGCGAGGTGTGCTGCCTCCAGCATCAATCCCTGCCCTAGCCAGGATGCACCATCCTGCTTCAAGTACAGGAGCCCTCCATCCCCTGACCCCCACCTCCACGAAAAGCTGCCAAGGAAGATTTAACAACTCACAAGTGAATTTACATAGAGGGAAGGAAAATAAAGTTTGCCAGAACGTAAACAGAAAAAAACTGTTTCCATAACACATTTGCACCTGTTGCCATGCTTCTTCAGGCTTCACTGGGATGGGCAAGGAGTGAGATGCATCTCTCTCATGGGTCTCTGGATTTTATTTGCTTTTTCTTTGTGAGGTTCTTCCAGAGAAAGTGGATTGTGCTGTTTCTCTGATGCTGGATGCTATGGTCCCCTTCCATGGAAAAAAGGCTGTTTAAAGAAAACAGCAGCCTAAACCAAGGGTGGACTTGGTAGGGCAAGAGTCCTTTTCTGTCTTAGAACCACGTACCACCTGGACTTGAACCGAGTAAAGGCACACTGGGGACAAGGCAGTGTGCAAACCTGATTACTGTCAGGTTTGGCATCATGAATAAATTAATTACTGAGCAGATCCCTTGAAAATTCCCTTTCTCCTCTTTTTTTCTTTCCACTCCTGAGTTACTCATCCAGCAGCCATGTGAGGCAGGCAAATCTTTGGACACACAGCCACTGTGCAGATTATACTAAAAATTGGCAGCTGGTAAATTAGGTTGCTAAAGACAGCATTAATCTGTTGGTGATGTAAGTATTCCCAGCTAAGAGTGTTGTGTCAGTAAACTTAATCTGTAATTAGCAGAGTGCACAACCTTTATTTCTGTTGGCATTCACAATCTGGATTCTAATGGCTTATGAAATATAGGTATGTCCCTTCCTTTAATAGAAAAGGATATTTCCAGTCTGTCATTCCTACTCCAAAGTAGTCAAATCTCCTTGAAGTTGTGGGATTCCAAAATCAAGCAGATAAGTGTTCGGACAGAAAGCCCCACCTTCCTGTGGTTTCTTAATACGTGCTAATGTTATATTTCATTTCATTATGGTAGCTCATCCTCTCAGTATTACATGAAATGCTGAGGAGGAAGACTTGTGCTCAAAAGCATTGCAAATCCAGATGTCCCATGGGGGATCAGATAGTTTTAAATGTTAGGAATTTGGGAAATGCTGACAATCTCAGCTTTCTAAAGCACACACAATATATGTCAGGACATGTAGCTAACCAATAATGATGGATGAATACAATAAACTCTCCAGAGAGCAATGGAGTAGTAAAACACATTTTAATTTGAAACCAACAGCAATATATTTTCTCACTTTCTGGCAGATAAACGAGGTATCTGGGTTGCATTTCCTTGTCATGCTGACCTGCCTCTCTGGAATTCTGTGTAGTGCTTAACAGGCTGGCATGGCTTATGCTACTGCAGGAACAGTGACCTTCCTCTTCTTCAGAGGGGCACTGGGCTGAGGTTAAGACCTGTACTTGGCTGTGCACAGTTGCTGGGACTGCCTTTCACATGCTCATCCCTAATGCATCCATCTCCTTTTGCACCTCATGGCGCCACTGAAGTAATTTGCTGATGCAGAAATTAAGCTGAGAGACACAAGCCTGCAAGTTTCTTGGTCTTTATCAATCCTTTTTAACACAGAGAGTGTGTGTGGCTGTCACTGACATTTTTGCAATTCCAGTGCCTGGACAGAGGCACTCATGCCATTTCAGGCCCACAAAACATCTGCACAAGGCTGAGAGCCATGGGACAAAACCTGGCACACAGCTTGGACCTGCAACTGGGGACTGATGTGATGCTTTACAGCAATTGAGACTGCCCTGCATGGCCATGGTTAAGTCATGAGAATCTCACCCTTGGAGTAAAACCTGGAAAATACAAGATTTTGCAAATATAAAACATAATTCCTAATATTTTAGTCATAATTGCTCTCTCTTTGCTTTCCCACATTCCAATGCATTGTCTCAATTTCTTCCTCTGGATATTCCCTGATTCAGTATCAATGGGGGAAACTGCAGGCAATCACACACAAAATGAATATCTGCTTTGTGCTTAACAATTACTTTTTGAAGAAAAGAATTATCTCACATATGGAAAAGAAGAAAACTAGATTAAGAATTTGATACTCCTGATGTCTGTTTCCCAGTTAGAGTTAGTAGATATTTTGCAGTTATTTGTTCTTTTATATATACATATTTATATATGTATATGTGTGTGCGCTTTATATTTTTCTTAAACCACGCTTCTATCAGTAACTTTTAAAAGTTAACTTCTTTTTGCCATTTGTCTGTCTTTTATTGCTGAATATGAAATACTAGTAGTAGTAGTCTTAGAAGTGATTTATTGTCTGATGTCAACATTTTATTTTTTCTTTGGGAAAATAAGCTTTTTCATAGCTATTTTAGAAGCTTAAATTAACCAGGAGAAGGACCAGTGATTTTGAGAAATAAAAGAAAGAGTCAGAAGGAAATTACTATGATGAAAGGAAGAGAATAAGAAATAGGAAGGAGGATGAAAGAGAGGAAGGTAGGGGTGCAGTTTAGGCAATATTTATAAAAACCTGTTTTCTATCACAGTCTTGCTTCTACTAAAATGCTATTTTGACAAGTAATAAAATGTGAGATGGGTATGGAAGTCTGGCTTCAGCTCTCATGTTCATAAGGCATGCAACTCTTTTTTAAAGAAAATATAGAAATGTCAGCATTTCTGTATTTGGGAAAAATGAGAAACAGCAAGGTGACTTGTCACAAGATCTGTCATCGCTATAACTATCTTGTTTGTATTCTGCAAGCTGTTTTTGAGCTTTGTGTCCATTTTGTGATCAGCTCACAGAGATGCATATCTGGCTCCACAGGTGGGCATTGCTGTTATTTTTAAGGATCCTCAGGACAGATGGGATCAGCTGGAGACAGTTCAGAGGAGAGGCTGTCAATGGGACATCACATCAGGCCTGGCTGATGCAGAAGTGTTGGCAGCTGGGCTAGGCTGTGCTATACAGAGGGAAACCACAGGCTGAGGGGAGCAGCATCTCCTCATGGCTGGGCAATTGCAAGGCCAAGGCTGGAGCACCGTGTGCCCCAGTATGAGAGAGACTGACAAACAGGAAAGGATTGTCTGGGATGGTCAGGGGAATGAAGCCTTTACCAAGTGAGGAAAGGCTTGAGGGGATTTTTATTTGCTAAGAAACAGGCATTATCAGGAGACTATATTACTAAAATTACAGATGGTAAAATGAGTGCTTTAAAGACTTTTAGATAGCTCCAAAGCAGGAAGACCTTGGAGTCTGAACACCACCCCTTTGCCCTTGCTCCTGTGCAAAGCCACCACAATGCACATGACTCAGGCTGCAGAGGTTTTCTGTCTGCCTAGCACAGTCAGTGATGCTCCTTACTGCCTCACTGAAACAATCTCTGTGTGAAGAGAAGAAAGTATGAAAGGTGTCCAGTAGTTGCTCAGAGTGTGACATTGCTTCAGGCAGAACTGGCAGGGAAAAAAAAAAAAAAAAAAAAAAAAAAAGTAGGTCTTTTCTCTCTCTGCGAGTTTTCTGGTGGATGAAATATGCAGGAATCTATTTTTGGAGGTGATCAAATAATGAGTGTGAGGAACTCTGTTGTGCTCACTGTATGGGGAACAAGGAGAATAAAAAACACCCTTTCCTCCCCAGGTAGTTAACCAAGAACATTCACATGTACTCACCACCTTGTTCATATTTCACCTCAACAAAACTGAAATATTGAACACATTTTATAGACACATTCTTAATGATTGAGATTTATTTTTGCAGGCGAAAAAAAAATAATCATGGTGTTTCCCAAAATCGACTTGCCTTTGTGCTCTGGTTCACTGTGTGTGGCTGAGGTGTTGGGCAGATTCAGAGATGTCCACCACAGACCAGACCACAGGAAAATGTGTGCTCTAATTACAAAATAATAAAGGTTCCCCTGTGGCACTGGGCAGCTTGAGAGCCACAGCACAGCCCATGCATCCCTGTAGCTAGCAGCTGGCTGCAAACACTGGGAGTCAGGCCTCAGCCTGGCCCCAGGCACAGAAGCTGCATGGCGTGAGGAGATGGTGTGAAGCCCCTAACAGGGGAAGACATGGCTCCTCTTCACAGCACAGCCTGGAGCCCCTGGGCCACAGCCCCCTGTTACTCTGCCCTGGAAACAGCAGACATACCTGGGCTGGGCTCCACAAGACAGTCCTCTCCTGGCAGTCTGCCTCCTTCCAGTGGTTCAGTAAAATTACTCCAGCTACGTTTCACCTGAAGCACACCCCGGAAGGGAAGGGGAGAGGGCAGTGGGAATAGGTATCTGGGTCTCCCTGAACATCATCCTTTCCCTTCAGATTTTAGGTAGGCTGGATTCAGCTCTATTTTCATGCCAGCGGATGCAGAAGCAGAGGGTGCCCTCAGCAGCTGCCAAAACCTCACCTTGAGCAGGTGATGCTCCCTCCCTCCCTCTCTGTCCCTTCCAGCAGTACAGTGTGTGTCTGGGTCTGACATCTGAGGTCTGCCTCCGGGAAAAATAAACCTGTCGGCTTGGCTGCTAGGTAGGCAGGTACCTTGCAGTGAATTACAAAACCCCTGTCCTTTCCTGGGACAGAGGCCTTCTCCAAGCTGTGTCCACAGCCTCAGGCACAGTTTAGGGGACAGCAGGGGCTGCCTGGCACTGGGACTCAGCCCAGCCTCGCCTAAGCAGCAGGAAGTGGGTGGCATGGCCAAGCCTGCTCCCCTCCCGCCTTTCCGCACTGCTGCATGCCAGACAGAAATTATCCCTTTGTTAATTTAAATAAACAGAAACGCAGTGATGGGAGGTTGTTTATTATAGGCTCTAGGCAAGAATCCATGTTTTCAGGATCACGTGGAATTCTGTGTTAACAAAGTGAGGCAAACTGGGAAAATGCCTGCACAACCCTTTGATTAATGCGGTATTGCTCCTCCTGCCCCCTTCCCACATTTCCTACTGCTGCTTGTCTGAATTAATAGAGTTAATTGAAAGCAGGCAATAACAGGATTTTTACAGATCTGAGCAAGGAAAAGTAAAATAATGACCTGGTTAAGCCAGGCTCAGGTACTCAGCTTCAAAGGAGTGAGGATAACAATGTCTTGTCTCTACACAGACAGGCTGGGAGACTCATCCAGTAGCCAAGCCTGCTTTCAAAGGAGCCCCTAACACCTCCAAGATTCCAAAAAAGGGCAGGGAATTATGTGTGTGAGGAAAAGCTGACAGGCTAAAGATATGTTTGAAGAAAAAAAAATTAAATTAATCTCAGGAAATGGGCTGCAAGCCTGATAGCCAGCTTCCAGTTCTCCATGTTGGGGAAAAAATGCCATGTCTGCCAATGCTAGTATACCACACTAGTGCTGGCAGCCCCACATCCCAAACCATGGGGTGAGAATTGCAGAATTTATGCAGGAGGTACCTTCTGACATCTTGGAGACAGAGAAAGGGAGAGGGGATCTTAGAGATGCCCACAGCAGAGATGGTAGCACAGCTGACCCAAAAGCACTGGTGCAAAGGATTTAAGGCATCCTGGGTGACATTGTACATGTTCTGTCTAGGTCCTTCCTGGGCACTGCAAGACCTGTCCTTATAATCCTACATTGTTGCCCAAAAGATAATTTTTTTTCCTCATAAACCAGCCTGTAATTCCTCATAAATCCATCTTGCTGTCTCACAGAGATTGCATTGACTTTTCATTTTTCACTCCCTGTGGCATTCTATGGTTAGAGAAAACACTGCGGTGAGGTAGTCACGCTTCAATAGCTCTCTCACAAATGGACTTGTCAATAATTAAATTAATATATTTTCAGACAATGAAGAAAATATTTTCAGCAGAGCTGTGAGCTAGCAGTGCTCTGCTTTCAGAATATTTTGAGACCACAAAGGCCACTGCAGAATCTGAACCTAGCGCATTAAAAAAAGAAACAAAACCAACTGAATTTCCACAGTCTTCATTAATTTAATTTAGCTTGAATAATTCATGTAGCATAGCCTTCCTGTGGTATATTTTATCTGGAGATGCAAAGGTTCTTTAGAATGTTGGGTAGTGTAATTATCTTTCTACAGGTGGGGAAGCAGCGATAATCTCCTTTCTCAGGCAGCAGGCAGGATTTTCCTGAGGCAGGCACAAGGCCCCTTTCTGCCAGGTGTCATTCTACAAGAAGGCAAGCCTGGCCTCATGTGTTAGGAAAGTAACTCCAGAAATCTGGCTTCCAGCCCTCAAAGTGACACACGTAGGAGCTACACTTCTGCAAATGAGGTCACTTAATCGACCTTAAGAGTCAAGTATTTAATTTAGTGCCACTCTGTGTCAACTGAATGAGTAGGAATCTGAAAACCACAAGTGATGGGGGCTCTCTTGGCAGTCTAGCAGCACCCAGCCCTTTGGCAGCCCTCTCCTCAGCTGTGGTTTCGTGACACAAAGTCTGCACACCGCAGCACAATCAGCAGTGTAAGGGGCTGCTGCCCCATTGCTGAAGCTTGCCCAGCTCTCCTCTCACACCAGACCTCCATGCAAACATAGCACAGAACTGGCCCAGCCTAAAAATGACCAACTGAAAACACTCTTGGAACAGGTTGATTCCTTCATCACATCCACAGTGCTGGAACAACAGTGCCTCAGGCAGAAATCTGTTTGAGCAGAACAGTAGGAAGAGATGGGGTGATGAAGAAGAGGAAAGGGAGGCCGCCAAACTCTTCAGGCTGCCACCTTATCTTACCAAGACACAAAATCATGGTTCAACTTTTAGTAGCCCCTCCCTCACTTGAGAACAAAATTTTCAATGCAATTGAGCTTACTGGTCCAGGATACCCAGATTTGGTGTTACATTTGGCAATCCAAATTTTTAGAGCCCGGCTGAACAGCACCCCAGATGTATTTTCTTAGCTATTGTTAAGAGTCCTAATATCTAAACCTGTGCCTTAACTATCCAGACTGGCACAAGAGATGGAGCTCTAAATATGTTTGAAGATTGTTTCTTGATAATGGAAAACACTCAGTGTGAACCTTTCATTTTTTGCCCATCAAGGCAAAAGCTTGGTGAACCTTTAAAATGCATTCCACACAAAATTCAAGCTGGCAGCTGTTACTTGACTTTGCTATGATAGACAAAACCATTTTATCCTAAACCGCACATTGCCAAGAAGGGTAAGAGAAGCAAATAGGACACAAGAAAAATGTTTCCTAGAAGAGGATGGAAAAATGCATCACACTACTATTGCAATAGTAGTGGCCAGTAATTAAGGAGTCTAACAAAATATACTTATTTGTGGCATACAAGATAGCAGGAGGTTCTGAGGGAGCACCGTGATGATCAATTCTGTTACTAGGAAAAAGAAATGGTAAACGTGATAGGAGGGACTCAAGTGCAACACTGATGGTTTCCTAGTCTGGTCTTTTTCCTTTTGTGCCTGTTTTACAAAGTATTTCACTTCATTGTTGCTCAAATTCCCATCTTATTCCATTTGCTTTTGCTTACAGTGTCAGTGTAGCAATTAGCTAGACAGGACAGGAGCTACTTGATGTGATTTGCTCCTTAGACATCAGACAGACTCTGGAGAAAAAGAAAGAAGTCAGAAACCAGACAGGAAGAAGTGGACCAAATAAAACCAGCAATAAGAGAAACAGAAGTAGCTATATGAGAACATTTGAGGGCTAAAATGAAATCCTACATGTTCTCAGAGACAAAACCCTGATTTTGAAGTTCTTTAGGACTTGTTATCTTTGAGTTTTGAATAGTTTGAGGGTTTTTTCTGGGAAATAAGACCCTGATGAAATTAATTTGGTCTCACGCAGAATGAGAAACTGCATGTAAACAATCTTCAATAGTTTGTCTTAAAAGAAACATCAGTTATCAAGGCACTTAAATTCCCCTTATGGTTTTAGGGCAAGGAAGGAAGGGCAGACAAGCAACAGAAGAAACAGAAAGCCACATATCTGTGTAACACATTCCATCAGGTTCATATAAATTACTTGTGCACTAGAGAAGAAGGAGATGTTATTTTGTCAATAAAAAAGCATATAGCTTTGCATCATTATGTGGTCTGCACACAAAACTCCCAACCCTTCTACTGGGGAAAATTTTAAGTTGGTAACATCACCTCAGTGTCTGATGTGAGCCTCAGAGTAGCCCCAGTGCAGGCAGAGGAACTGCCAGCAATAGTGACATGACAATAAGTCAACTTTGCTGTAATGGAGGGGCTTGAAAAGGATGTTTTCTTGGAGGTCATCTGTCGACTGGAAAGGAAGGATGATGAAGAGTTCTCACATAAAGTCATTCTTTGTCTTATTGCAACTGACAAGCTCTACATAACTGGGTTTGGTAAAAATGACCCCAGCCATAAACAAAATGTTCTCTGTGGAAAGGGCAGGGCTTCATAGCCTACCATGCCTGTGAGCATTTCAACCAGAGATCTCTGATGTTGTCCCAAAATATCCCATGATACAGTAATTGTACATAACAGTCTACTTGAAAATATTGCAGAGAGGCAGCAAGGTCTAGGTTGGCCCAGAGAGTTTAGGAGACTCAAGCTACAATTTAAGAAGTTCTCACAACAAACTGAGATGAACTAAATCTCCAGGTACCCAAACTGATATAAATTTTAAAGTAAAATTTGTAGCTGTATTATTCCACCTTCACCAGGGGTGAGACTTACCTTAGGAACATGTGGTTTAAAGGGGAACATGATTTAAACCAGTAAGTTTTACTTTGTAAAGTGGCCAGCTATTAATATGCAATGATCAGCTATGCTGTCTGTCAGCTTGCAATGCTTTTTACTCTGCTAATAAGGTGGTTGTCCACCAGAGGCAAGGGTTACAGGGAAATTGATATTGCACAGGGTTAACTATTCATGCCTTCTTTACTACAAAACACTGCACTCTAAGGGAAACGTCTTCATTCTGATTAATTTTCTTCTTTTAAGGTCACATCCAGATACCTTCATATGGCTCCTTCTTTGTGACACTACCAGTCACTCATCATCTTGGACCTGAAAGTCACCAGCCACCCCTTTTTTATTATTTTAATCCAGTCAATGGATTAAAGTTGGCACACTGTAAAGCCTTGTCTCTACCAGAAAAGTGAGTCAGTTTAATTAAATTGATTTAAACTTAGGTAAATTACTATGATATATGTACTGAAGCTGGTTTAGCCCATGTTGCTATTGATTTATCTTGCATCAGTTCTGCTCCTATCATGAATGCCAATCATGATATTTTTTTAAACAGTGCACTGAGACTGGCAAAGTCACAAGGCAAAGGAAAAAAGTTAGAGCTTAGGTTTTCTTCTTTTACAGAAAACAAATGGATCTTGTTGATATCATGTTGTGTGTTGCAAAAAGCAATTATATGGTAGAAGAAGTGGAAGAAGATGGCACATATAGAAACGAGCAAAACACACCCAGCTGGGCAGGGTTTGGGGAGAAGGAAAATTTCAGGACAGTGGTGATGGTTGTAAACCTATTTTCCTTCCCATTTAGCTGTTATTTCTCATCATTAATTTTTTTGCTCTACATAGGCAATAGCCTGTGCTGAAAAAACCTTTTCACCTGCTGCAAAATCATTCCAAAATACCACAAGAGACTCCTGAAGAGGTCTCTGTCAGAAGCATCAACGGTGCTGACCTTCAGGCACATGGTAGGGATTTTAAAAAAAAAAAAATGGTTTGTCTTCCAGAGTATGCTCAGGGGGTCTCCAAGCTTTATGCGGAAAGCCTACAAAACTGTCACACTGACACTTTCTGGGTATTTTTGTTGCTATACTGTAGCTATTAAACCCTCCAGACTTTTCAGAAAGCTACTGCAGCTGCTTGCACTGCATGCTGTGACATAACCTCACAGCTTGTAAGGGGCCTACCAAGATTTCTGTCTTGCTCTGTGCACAGATTACTACTGCATTACCATTGGAGACAGCTCCAGAGCTCATGTTCAGTTACTCATTGCAAACACTTCCTCTGGGTACTGCAGTCCTGAAATTGTCTACAAAGCAAGAAGACAATGTCTCACTCTGTCTGAAATCCAGGCCCTTGGGAAGGACAGGCACATAGCTTTTATTTTACCTGTAAAATTCTTTTATTTTAAGTAAAATGACTGGAGTATGACTCCTGTCAGTGACGGTTTTCCTCATCCCCTAATACAGGGATATACATCACCCACAGAGACTCTTAATCCAGCAGCTGGTCCAGCAGGTGGAAATGCCATAATCAATTATGGTATTATTCATAGAATCATAGAATGGTTTGAGTTGGAAAGGACCTTAAAGATGATCTAGTTCCAGCACTACTGACATGAGCAGGGACACCTTCATCTAGACCAAGTTGCTCAGGGTCCCATCCAACCTGGTCCTGAACACTTCCAGGGATGGGGACCCACAATTTCTCTGGGCAACCTGTTCCATTGCCTCATCACCCCCACAACAAAAACCCTCCTAACACCTAATCTGAATCTCTCTTCTAATTTTAATCCCTATTCCTGTCTCTACATGCTGTTGTCAAAAGTCCCCTCCATCCTTCTTGCAGGGTCCCTTCAGGTACTGGAAGGCTGCGGTTAGGTCACCCAAGCCATCTTCTTTCCAGGGTGAACAAATCCAATTCTCTCCAATTCTCTCTGCTTTTCCTTGTATGAGAGGTGCTCCATCCCTCTAAACATCTTGAAGTCTGTCCTCTGGAAATGTTCTAACAGGTCCATGTCCTTCCTTTGCTGGGTAACCCAGAGCTGGATGGAGCAGAGCAGAGGGGCAGAATCTCCTCCTTTGCCCTTCTGACCATGCTGCCTTTGATTCAGCCCAGGACTCTGTTGGCTTTCTGGGCTGCAAGTGCACATTGCCCAGTCATGTCCAGCCTCTCATCCACCAAACTTTTTGAATTGCTTTCAGTACAGATTTTGTACACTTCTGTATACTCCCGATTCAGTGTGAATGGACAAGTTGCTGTCTTGTAGCTTGGACATAGGGCAGATTTTTATCATACAGGAGATCCTCATCTGGAGTAAATAAATATCCCATGTGCAGGTGTTGTACTGACCACTTACAGTATTTTAAAGAACAGAAGAATCTCTGTTTTAGTCTACAAAGCACTAAACTGCTGACACTCACTGAATGGCAGATGCTGTACTGCAAGAGACTTGTGGTTTCTTTGCTCCTGGACCACAGTACTGAAACTGTGTCTTGCATCAACCCATCTCCTCTTCCTTGTAATTTCAAAAGGACTCAGATTAAAATCCAGAGGGATTCAAGCACAAGGTGGGTTATATTCATTGTATCACAGATTTCCACTCTTTACTAGAAGTCTTGGATGTAAAATTTGAAATGTCTTTGTGCATTTCATTGATTTCATTGAAGGACACTTCCCTTCAGTAACACTAGCTTTGCTGCCCATTTATCTTTCTGGTAAATTCTTTGGAAATGTTGAGGTGGAGCAAGTTGAATCTCAAACTGCAAATGCAGTCTGTTTTTGTCCAAGCAAGGGGAGCAAGCAGAAAGGCTGGCATTATCTGGCAGGCTTTTCATGGGGCAGTAAGCAGTAGTTTACAGGATTAGTTGTCAGGCAATACATTTTAATGGGTGCAAGTCAGTCTTCAAGTGATGCTGTGAAACATTTCTGCATGTCTTCTATCCTTATGGTACTTTCTCTCCAGTTCTGTGCTGGGTTACTGGGTCAGAGAAAGCTGAAAAGCAGTCCCAGTCATCTCAGCTGGATTTAAACTCTGTTACCCAGGCTGTGCTTCCTTGAGAAGGATTTCACAGTATGTACAGGAGCACATTATGGTGGGATTTACTTGCTTTTATTTCAACACAGGCATTATATCTGTCTGTTAAGTAGTTCTTATCACTGAGGATAGCTCTTGCTTCTGTTGGCATGGCAGTAAAATACTTTCCAGAATATGATAGGCATGTTCATTAATCCCAGTGTAGGAAGAAGCAAATCCTGGCTGCTTGTACACAGGACAAGCACATTATTCATCCTGTTTCCTTGCTCTCCATCCTAAGTGCAGAGAAGAGTGAGGCTCCAGCTCTGCAACTTGATACAAATGTGTGTAGAAATCCGAAGATTTGTGTTTGTGAGAGCAGTTTATGCACCTGTAGCAAAAGTCTTAAATGAAGTAAAATTTCCACCCGGGTCCTGCATCAGTTGTTTAGCATGGGTGTCAGTTGAGCATGCTCTGAGAACAAGTTTAGATGGCCAAGAAGTTAATATCCCAGTCAGCTGAAAAAAGAGCTGAATTTGGTCCAACACTTTTGCCCATAGACTTTGGTTTCCATATCTCTTTTCAAAATTCAGTGTTCATTGAGATAATA
This sequence comes from Parus major, assembly GCF_001522545.3. Taxonomy (NCBI): domain Eukaryota; kingdom Metazoa; phylum Chordata; class Aves; order Passeriformes; family Paridae; genus Parus; species Parus major. The sequence continues at coordinate 64,730,282 of NC_031770.1, read as the reverse complement.
CTTTATTAACCATTAGCATGTTCTCAGACTCTATGTGGGACATAACTTCTCTAATCATCAAATCACACCTTTGGAATGAATCAGGGTTAGCCATGGAAGTAATTCCACTTTCCATGTATCCCTCTTTATCTTGAACACTGCTGATGATGCTGACACAATGACCTCATTAGGTGATACCTTCCTAAGCACGAGTCATCCTGTTAATCTTATCTCCTGCTGCTATTTCAGTAATTCAGAACTAATATAATAAATAATAATTTAATAATGCCTTGAACCTGACAGTAACTTTCATTAACTACCCAAATAACTCTTTGTCCCTATTTGCAAAGTGTGACTAGCAGGTGTGATTTTCTTGCCCCACAATGCTACATATTCAATCTTTAATTTCTTCAGCACACTAGCTTTTGGATTTGGCTTAACAACAATCCCTCCTCTCATTCACTTGCAGAATTGCAGTTATGTCTTGCCAACAAGACCTGAAAAGCAAATTGGCTCGTGAAAAAAAGTTAACATGGAAAGGCACTTTACACTTTGAAAGGATAACTTGCTAATACCTGGAGATCAATCTTTTTAAAAGATTAAGACAGTTCACAAAAATGTACCAGATATAAAGAATCACCAGAAACCAATAATAAATATCCCTAAAGAGTGCTGCTTCCTAAGGAATTATTCTGATTTTTATCATTTTTTTTTAGTTGTTACCCCTGTTGATGGATACTAAAATAGCCAATCAGTGACATACATACTGAATCTTACTGAGGCAATAATTCTAAGAGGTGCTCCTCTCTCCAGTCCATCAAGAAAAATGGGCAAGAGGGCTGAATCTCTGCTATTCCTTCCAATAAATTTGAGTCATTAAGAATTATCATTTGTCAAGCCCTTTGTTGCTCCTTTATTCACATACATTTTATTTTCATTCTTGAAGAATGCCATGTGGGAGTCATCCTTTTGTGTATTTCTGTAACTTGATGCAATAAAATGAGAAATAGTGAAGAGGTTACTCTTCCCATCTATTTCCCTTTCTGGATTTTTCTGACCCCATAGTTACACATACTGCTGAAACATAACTTGGCACAGCTGAAATCCTAATTCACAGGACTGTAGGATAACTTTCCTTGGAAGGGAACACAGAAAGACTTCGGTCCAATCTCCTGTGAAACCAGGTGCCTTGTGATTTCACTAGCTAGATCTTGAAAGCCTCCAAGATGAGGACTTTCCATCCTGAGCAGTGTGTGCCATTACTTGATGGAGTTAATAAAGCACCTGGCTTGTAATCTCTATGCAAAAGATGCTCTGATTTGGTGTCTTTAGAGCATTGTCATGCTAGAAAAAGAGCAGGATTTTTCTTGTATTCCCGGCACTCTAGGGCAGTTTCAAGGTGTAACCAGGATTCTGACAGTCTTGGGAAGTCTCAGGAAGTTAGAAAAGATAGAAAGGAGGAAAGGCAATGCAAAGGTCAGTCGTTCTCCTCCCCTGTAGCATGAACTAAAGCATTGCTGTGTCACCTGTCACAGATTTTTGGATCAGCTCTGAGAAGGTGGGACTGTGCAGGGGAGGTGAGGCAGGTGGGACTGTAAGTACACAAGGCCAGAGAGAGAAGACACGAGAAGTTTGAATAGATAGCAAAGGGTAGGCACTGCCAGAAAAGCCACAGCTGCAGTCACAGCAGTACCATCTCAAATGGCCAGTGTGTGCCACTAGAGGGAAAAGCTAAACCTGCATCACTCTCATGACCACTCCTGTCTTCTGCAGCCTGTCCTCAGCTGGACCCCTCTCCCCATGGCCCCGGGGAAGGAGGGAGCACCACACTGCACCTGCACTCAGGTCAGGGCTGGGGCTGCACTCTCTGGGACTTTGCTTGCATCTCCAGTGGATTTAATTTAAATTTCAGCCCTACCATTTTGTTTCCCCGTGGGAGATATGACAGCAATAATTAGAAGCCCAGAGGCCTCTGGTATTATTAACTAGGACAAAAGTCTGTCAATGAGATGTATTACAATTCCACTAAGGCATACAATATGTATGGTTGGTTTTCTCTAGAGGTTAACACATTTACTGTTTGGGAAGCCCCTTTAATTTCTCCAAAGTCCATCTAATGGCTTTTTTCCCTTACAAAATGAATTCTCATTTTTCTCCTGAGGTGATTTGCTTTAAATGTTGAAATCCTTTTTCCAAATGGAATTCTTGTCCACCAAAACTGCTGTGTCACTTTGCCCTGGAATCTGGCAGTGCTGGCCTGTATCAGAAACAGTGTGGTCAGCAGGACCAGTGATTGTCCCCTGTACTGGGCACTGGTGAGGCCACACCTTGAAACATGTGTTCAGCTCTGGGCCCTTCACTGAAAGAGAGAGACATTGAGGTGCTGGAGCATGGCCAGAGAAGGGCAGTGAAGTTGGTGAAGGGTCTGGACAACAAGTCTTACAAGGAACAACCAAGGGAGTTGGGGTTGTTTAGCCTGCACAAGAGGAGGCTCAGGAGGGACCCTATTGCTGTCTATAGCTGCTTGAAAGGAGATTGCTGCAAGGTAGGGGTTCATCTCTTCTCACGTAATAAGCACCAAGCTGACAGGGCAAGTTGCACCAGGGGTGATTTAGATTGGATGCTAAAAGGATTTCATCACTGAAAGGGTTGTTCAGCATTGAAAGAGGTTGCCTAGGGAAGTGGTTGAGTTACCAGCCCTGGAGGCATTTTATAAAAACATGTATATGTGGTGCTTGAGGCCATGGTTTAGTGGTGGCCTTGGCAGTGCTGAGTCAATGGCTAGACTTGGTGATCCTCAAGGTCCTTTCTGACTGAAATGATTGCCATTCTGCATCTCTTGCCTCTCACCTGGAGTGTTTGTTTGGACATTGCTTACCCAGAGAGGGCATGGCCAGAAGGACCTCAAGATCACCTTAAATGGTGTAATGTACATCACAGGGCTCTACATTCCACTGAGCTACTGCTACATGGAGATGGCGTGCTGAAACCAGGGCAGTGAAATGCCTCTCAGTCCAAGGGCAACTTCGTTCTTGGAAACCCAGACCTCTCCATGACAGATTGTCAATTATCTGGTTTGCAAATGGACTAATAAACCACCTCTGGTTTGAGGTGTATAATTTCCAAAAATGTTTCCCAAGTTATGTGTCAAAGCATGCCTCCAACCTGCTCCCCAAATCCCCCAGGCACAGAGGATCCTGCAGGATTGGGGAGTTTTCTACAAAGTACACATAAGTAAGGAAATAAGGCAATATAAAATTGTCATGTTTCTCCTGAAATGTACTTTTCAAGACTTGCTTCCTCAAAATCAAAAGGAATTTGTTTGATTTTTCTCATCTGTGTATCACATTTTCTGATTGCTGAACAGTGAGAGATTGAAAAGGGTTACTGTTTTTTCATAGAAGAACAGGATTATTAAAAAAAATTGTTATTTCTGGGCAAGTAGAGACACTTAAATCAGGGCATGCTGTAGGCTAATATTTAATAATGCAATGAGGAAGGACAAGAATCACACAATAAACCAAATAAAAGTAATTTTAATGTGGTTTATTGAAAAGAACAAGTAGATTGAAAATGCTACTGAGCTGCACAAATCCAGAAACACACGATTTATTATAAGTTCATTTCTCTTTTGCTACCAGGTTAGGGACTTCTTGCTGCTTGCTTTTTTGGTACTGAGTATCAGCAAGGGAAATAACAGTCTGCCTCCCCGCAGCTTCCCGAGCTGATGAGCTGATGAGCTGTTGCTTTCGAGATTCAGCTCTCTTTCCAGTCTGAGGTTTTGAGTCTGTGAGTGACCTATGCTACAAGCAAAGCAGGAAAGTTAATACTGTTCTTAATTAATCTCTGCAGGATTCATTTATGTTTATGCAAATTAGGAAGCAGACAAGTAGGTAAACGTCTGCAACTGTCAAAAAGCTGCCGGTGATTGCACGGCTATGACAAAGTGCTGAAATGATTGCTGCAGCAGTGAAGCAAGGAAATCTCAAAGAAGAGGCAATCACATGTGAGGCAGGAGCTCTCCCCATTCTCCTCCAGAGAAATTGAGCTATTCCAGATGTTCTGCTTCTGAACTGCTTGTGAACCTTGTACTATTGTAAGCTCAGGCATCCACAGATTATTTATTGTACTTTTTATTGTGCCTTTGCTGCTCACCCAAGCTGATGGAAATGAATAAATTCTATTTAATTTTACCTTTTCTGTATTGTATAATCTATCTTCTTTATATGGATGCAGCTGCTTGGTCTCAGGCTCCAAAGGCATTGCAATGCAATTCTCCCTGTCTCTGTGCGTGTGTGTGAATATTCCCCTGCAAGAATGAAAATTATTAGTCAGTTGTTATATTCCCTCCTGCAGCTAATGAAAAATATAAAGTATCTTTATGATGGATGTGAATAATAGACATTGCCACCCACAACCTTCCTCACTCTCTCTGCGATGCAGGTGGGGTGTCTCACATCGCATGCAAGGCAAGGAAGTGAGAACCAGAGGGGACAACAGCTCTGCCTGTGCCTCCATGCTCCTCTCCTCTTGCTTCATGAGATGCAGAGTTCTTGGCTGGGAACTGTACGTGAGCTGTGTGCTGATATTCCCCAACAACAGCTCTGTTGCCTTTCCACAGATGTTCACCCACTAACATATATGAACAGACACACTACGCTCATCATTCCCGACTGATGACTCCTCATCTCGTAACAAGTTGTCTTGTGAGGCCATGATTATCTCTAGCAGTGGTGCCAAAATGCGACAGTGACGCATGGAGGCTGAGGAGCAGCATGAAGGTTGTGCTGCTGTTCTCTACCCTTCCTTTTTTTTTTGTTATAGTCAACCTCCCATGCTGGAAACTTGTCACTTCTCTGAATCCTTCTCATGTGTGTTGGGAGGTGGTTGGAGTAGTTGGACTCTCCTAATGAACTCTGCCCAAGAAGTGGCTTGGAAGGATTTTCAGCAGTGGGCTTTTGTGCACACCAACACTTTGCCTCCATGGCTGTTGCTTGTCCCCTAAAAGCATCATAAAAAAGTTGCCACAGTTCCCCAGTGCAGCTCTGCCTGTAGAGATACCTGTGTTTCTTTCAAATAAGCTACAGCTTCAGGATGGTGCTCAACCCAAACTCACCAGAAGTATGAATAAACCCCTGCCGAAGCACCATGCAGGAACAAGTAGGATGAATTGCAGCTCTGAGCTAATGTTGATCCATCTGGTGTTGCAGCAGAGTGTGTTAACGAAAGATCTCATTCCCTCCAGCTGCAATTATTTCATTCCAGGGATAAAGAAAAAAAAAATAAATTTATTTCTTAGTCATAATCAAGGAATGTTTTAATAAAATAAAAAGGTTCAAGATAAAATGTTATATCAAATATTAAAATTTACATATCAACATAAAATTTATATATTCAATATAAATCAAACAGCAAATATATAATAGTCATTCAGAGGAATGAAAAAGAGATCATGATTCTGCCTCTTGGCATCCTTGATGGTTGATTGAAAAATGACAGGACACATCCTTGGCTAGAGCTGCTCCAGTACCTGTTTTCCCACCCTTGAAAAAATGTGACAGAAGAGTCTGGCTTGTCTGACTGAATCTCCACAACAAGACAAACAGCCTTGAGAATACAACACCCAGAAGTGTTCCACAGAACTGCAACCATTGAAATCTGCGGTTCTGGTTCTTTTCCTGGAGCTGGGAACCAACGGATGCCAACAGTACCACAGAAAAGTAGTTTCAGTAGTTCCAGGTGACTCCGTTGGAAAAGGAAAGACTGAGTTTCAAACCTCTAAAATCTGGCTAATCTGAGGTGAGGGCCCAAGTCCTCACATCCAGGGAGACTGTCCAACCTACTCGAGGTACAAGCACATGCCATTAAAAAAAAATTCTTCTTAGTATTGCTTCCTTACTTACAAGTTTTACTGGTACTGCGTTAGTTAGTGGTTAGCTTCTGGTCCTGCCACAGGGCCTTCCAGGTCTCAAGCAGGATCAGAGCACAGCTGTGAGATCAGAGCTCCAGGGGAGGACTTCCCCATCTATTTTAAGGACTGTGGTTCAGGCACGAGGATTTAGGCTTAGGCCAGGCCCCTGGGCAGTGTGTTAGGCAGTCACTGAGGTTGCTGTAACAACAGCTTTGTACACCTTTATTGACAGAAACTCAAAAGTTGAAAGGATTTGGTACCCTGTGAACTCTGGTGGCCGTGGAGAGTTTTTCTCCTTTTATTCATGGTGACTGTTGCTAGAAGGTAAATTGCTTCTTCAGAGTAAACAACAAAAAGGAGTCATAGGACTAACCTCTAGCACATTCAGCTGGGGGGTGAAATGCTTAACAAAAAATAAATTTTCACAATTATACGGATTCTACGCTTATGTTCTGGTAAAACTGCTCCTGTTGGGTGTTGGATAAATGAAAATGCCAGATGTGCCATAGCTGAATATCAGCATGGGAACTAACAGTTAAAAGGGAGCAAGGCATACTTAGCACTTTGATTGAAATCGGGCCAGGAGTGCTAGGACTGGGGGACCCTGAGCCACAGGGACAGCATCTTGAGTAATTATTAAAATGTTAAAAAATGCTGCTCTCAATCAGTACCTACTGATTGTGTGATGCAGTCCACTGTTGATATTATTAAACAGAATGCATCCCATATAATAGCTCCTCCCAGTACTTTGTCTAACCATGGAAGAAACCCTGCACGGCTAAGCTGCACTATTAAAAGCATGAAGCCATGGGATGGTGTAATGCTATGTGTGTGGTGTGGTAGTGAGACAAAGTGAAAAGTAATTGGAAACAATTTCATTGGACACAGCAAAAGTTTGGCATCATATTTATGATGGTCCTGCATGTGCAAGAAATCCATTTGTCACAATGGCAGCAGGGCTGTCTGCACAGACCTACAGTTTTTCTCTGCATTGCCAAAAAGGGGGCTGCCAAATAACGGGGCTGCTCTGAGCACAGCACCTCCCTACAGCCCCCCCAGTTTACGGGCAGATCCCAAATTGGACTTCAGGTATGCATTCATTTGGTGTAATCAGCGGGAATAAAGTTACATAAACACTGCTGTTCTGATCCACTCAGCTGTCGGATTAGTCTGAAATGGCCACTGAGCACCCAGAAGCAAACACATCTCTGACCTAAACCCTCTCCCACCGTCACAGTGAGCGCTTCCAGAATACTCATCCAGCCGCAGTGTGATGGAGCAGCCTGTTTAACAAGGGGCATGGAAACATTAACAAACAGGTGCCAGAGGTACGTAGGGCACAGATGAGTGTGTGAGTTGGGAGATGCTACAGCTGCACCCAGGCGGTGCCGGCTCTCAGCACGGACGGCAGCACCGGGCTGCCAGCCCCGCAGCCAGCCTTGTACCGCCGGGCTGCAGGGCACTGCAGTTTCTGAGCCTCTGTCCCTTCCACTTCCAAGAGCTGCCAGGGAGAATGAACCTCATCTTCTCTCCACTTGTGGAAACATGTGGTTGCCATGGGGGGAATAGGAGAGAGGAGAATCTCTTAGTAGCATAATCCGATTCAACTGAGGTTCGGCTCGCGCTGAAAACAGCTGGCTGTTTGCCCAGAACAGAGAATGAACTTTACAGGATTTCGAGTGAGTGAGCCCCATCTTCAAAAGCATTCCTCTGGTAAAGCAACATGCTCCACCGGATCTCATCCGAAGACCTGTTAGACAGAGGCTGCTGAGGCACTCAGAGTAAACTGACATATTAAACATTGATATTGGCAAAAGGAAGAGTTCCTGTAAATAGACATTACAGACCTGAAACCTAAAAAAAAATTTTAAAAATAAAAAAATAAAAAAATTTTAAAAAGGCAAATAAAATTTTTAGTATCACATCTATCTGATTTCCCCGGGGCACACTGCCTGGCTTTACAGCCGCATTTCCCTGCTTATCATGAATGTTCATCTCATCTTCACAGCTTTGTGTAAGGTTCACATAAACAGAAATATAGGGAAAGAATCCTTGACAAAAATGAGTGGAACAATAGAATGCGGAAGGTGAAATTTCAAATGTGTGTCACTTAAAGGACTTAGCAAAATTATCATGTAATATGTTTCAGAGAGACATGATCGATTAAAAAGACACCTCCTCCAAGCCTAATTCAATTTTTGAAGTGAAATATCTTTATCTTTAGAGTAAGAAATATTGAACCCACATTCATTCCATTTCTCTTTGGGGAGTCTCCCGATATTTGAAAGAGAGGAATACAACACTTAAACAAGCCTCGCCCAGGCATGAACTTCAAGTGCACCGTCTCTATGAAAAATGTATGGAGCTCTGAACTTTACAGCGACTGCCATGCCTCCCTCAGTCCCTTACGTGCCTCCGGCAGTGTAAGAGCCAGGGCGTTGTTCAGAAGCGGTTTTTCTCTTTACACTTTTCCCACTTGGTTGGAGACGACGCCAGCCGTGCCGGGTTTCCGAAGACAAGAGTTGCTACTCCCGGGTGATCACACAGCACCGGCCAGCGGGGGAAGTGCCCTGCCGCCCAGCTGCGAGCATCCCCAACCCAAAGAGACAACTTAACACCCCCAAAATACCCACCCCAAACAGACGACTGAACACCCCAAAGAAAACCGATGAACACTTTTTGGGGCAAAGTTCGGGTCCCCGCCGCCGCGGCTCCCCCCGCCGCCCGGCGCTGTGCTGTGCTGGAGGCCGGCAGAGCCCTGGGGAGCCCCGCGGGAGCGGCGCCGGCCGCGCTGCCCGGGGTCCCGGCGCGGTGGCTCCGCGGGGCGCGGGGGCGCTGCCGCCGCCGCGGGCTCCCCCTGGCGGCCCCGGCCGCGCCCGGCGGGCGGCACCGCGGTGCGCAGGGCTCCGCCGCCGCCGCTCCGGGCTCGGGGGGCTCGGGGGGCTCCGCGCCGCGCCGAGCCGCGGCAGCAGCCGTGCGCCAGGGGAGCGCGGGGCGGTGGCGAGCGGGAACAAAGGGGATCGAGGCGGCGCAGCGGCGGCGGCTCCGCCGGGGGGAGGCACCGGCTGGGCGCGGGGGGTGTGGGAGGAGGAGGAGGAGGAGGGTCGCCAAACTGCTGCCACTTCGTCGGCCGTGAGCGGCACTCGCTGGCGGCGGCGGCAGCATCCCGCCCCTCGCTGCATGGCAGCCCAGTGAGGGAGGAGCGGGCGAGGGTCTGGCGCTGCCCGGAAGCCGAGGGAGCCAGCGCCGGCGGCAGCAGCGCCCGCCGCCCTCCCGCCGGGATGCGCCCCGCTCTCCGCTGAGGCGCAGCCCCGCCGCGATGCTCTCCCCCGAGCGCCACCGCCACCACCGCCACCCCTCGCCGCCGCAGCCGCCGCCGCCGCCGCACCACCCGCCGCAGCCCAGCCATGTCGTGGCCACCATCGAGAACCTGCCGGCGGAGGGCGGCAGTGGCGGCGGCAGGAGCGGCATCTCCGCGCCCTCCTCCAGCGTGCGCCAGAGGATCAGGAAAGTGCTGAACAGGTGAGGCCAGGGGATGGAGCGGGGCTCTGGCTACACGGCACCGTGCCGCTCGCCCTGGGGCGCGCAGGTCCCGAGGGCCGCCGTCGGAGGGGCCCCGACCCGGCCCGGCCCGCTTGGAGGAGTGGAGCAGCGGGGCACGAAGGCGCCGGCGGGGCGGCTGCCTCGGCTCGGCTCTGCTCGGCCGGGCTGGGCTAGGCTGGGCTGGCAGCGCCTTTCCCCACAGAAGCCCCGGGCGGGCAGGGAGCGACGGCGCGGAGCCTCCCCCGGCCCATTGTTGCCTCTGAGGCGGCGGCGTGAGCCTCCAGCCCGAGCCCTCCCCGCCGGTGCCGGTGCCGGTCGCACCTGCCGTGTCCACAAGCACAACCTCCGCAGCGGAGCCCCCACTCCTCCCGCCGGCTCCGGCTTTCCTGGCCCGTCACGGGCAGGCTCGGGGCGGCGGGAGGAGGGAGCAGACATCCCCGCTGCCGCAGCCCGGCCGGTGGCGGAGGCGCCGCCGGAGAAGTTGGAGCGCGGGCGGCGGGCGAGAGGGCGGCGGGGAAGGGGCGGCCTCTGGGGCGGCCGGCCGGGGCCTGATGCTCCGGGGTGCCGGGTGGCGGCGTGGGGGATCTTTGCCCGGTTCCGAGCAGCTCGCTTGCCCCCGGAGCAGCACGCTGGGGCTGCTGGCGAGAGGCGAGCCGCTCGGTTCGCCCTGCGTGTGGCTCAGAGTGGTCAGTGCGAAGATGGGTAAACTGCAGGGTACTTCGGAGTAAATTATTTCACCGAAGGCACAAGAAAACGCTGGAACCATCTTAGTGAATCCTTTACGCTCCCCTCTCTGCCGGTCGTTTCTTTTGCACTGCATTTGATTAGGGCAGAGGGTTTTACTACAAAACAGAGTCCATCCAGTGCCTGACTGGTTGCTCTTCTCCAGAAGGAGCTCCTGTCTGAAAAGCCAGCTGGAGCTATCACTCCTAATGCCTCTATCACTGCCTAATGACTCTTTACGTTCTTAAGCGAGCAGTTGCAGCAGTGGGATGGTGCAAGCAGCCTTGGCCTCATTGTCCCGGCTTTAGTTTCAGATTCATGTAACATGGACGAGCAACTGAACGCAGCTATTCTAAATGGGTGTATTAGGTTTGAAGATGAAGCTTTTAAATATTCAAAAATTACAATTCCTACAAGTGTTACATTGTTAAAAATACATGAAGCTATTTGCTCTCGGAACATCCCTATTACACGCAGTTAATTAACTGTTACCATTCCAGGAGGATTCTCCAAAGCTTCAGTGACGAGGAAATGATTGTCTTTTGTTATTTGAGCATGACAAGGGTTGAAACGAAGTTGAGACAAGTAAGAGCTGCTTCAGCTCAGTTACACATTTTCTTGTACACATGTATTCTGCAACTCTCTGTATTGTAAGATTGACTCAATTCCTCAACCCCACAGTCCGTGTCATCTTAGGCATCCTGTGCTTGCCAGATCCCGCCCTCCTGCTTGGTCATCCTGAGGTGTGTGTCAGTCCACAAACAAGACACTAGAGAAAGGATGTTTTTTCCCAGGGGCACCAAGAGAAATATGAAGATGTGGTGAAGAGATCAGATACAAAAGCAGCAGGTTTTCCTGTGCAAGGGTGGTAATAATGAGCTCTGGGGAGTCATCAGATTGACCACAGTCTTCATGGCTAGGAGGTGTTGGATTAATTCATACAGCAGTTACCATGCTTATGCATGTTTATGACTGAGCTGTAGATAAAATGTCAAATCAATATTTGTTGTTTTTATATGTGATTTTATGATTGAAATGAGAGTACCTAGGGTTTTCTTTTTTTTTT